>NC_069382.1:166558451-166873785 GCF_027475565.1 Acinonyx jubatus | reverse complement strand
CACTACAAATGATGTGATCTGTGCAGCCATATATCTCAGACCTCTCCTTGCACTTATAAACAGCCCCCTCCAGTGAAACCAGTGGAGAAAAGTGATGTTCTTCCAATCGATATTTCCCATCTTGCCCTTCGTGATAAAAATTCTAAAAACAAGAGTGTGTTTTAGACATGCCTACTTTTCCTTTCTTCTAGGAAGGCATTCAAAAGAGGCACTGACTCCCTCTTGCCATTTGAGATCCTATCAGATAAGGAAATCCTGTGATCACCCCAGAAGAGTACCCAATCTGGTACTCGGTAGTCTTCTACTGGATTTAAACAACAGTATTTCCTCAGAATTCTGGGGGTGGTTTTGTGTGTGTGTGTGTGTGTGTGTGTGTGTGTGTGTGTGCGTGTGTGATCTTAGGGTGAGCAGGGGCAAGCCTGTGTCCCTGCTCTCTAGCAGGGCTTTGCTGAGACTGTGCCCTCACTTTTAAAGGCCTTGCAGTAGAATCAGTGTTTCCCCCATTGTGCTGTGTTCCTCCAGCCTCCGTTCCCTCCCTCGCCGTGTTCCATCTTCCTGAGTAAAAGCATTCACTTTCTTTAGCTTCACCTAGTCTAACTGACAGGATCCATTGTTGTCTGCCAAAAACTTTTGTTCTTTTTGTCTTTATCCCCCAAAATGGGAATGCAATGCCCATCTTTTTTTTTTTTTCTTTAAGATTTCTTGGGCTGATTCCATACAAGGCAGCATTCTACGTAAAAGGCAATGGTTCACCCAGGACAGAGAAGCTTTTAGATCCCAGAAGCCAAGCTGGGGCTACACACCAACCAGAAAAAAGGACTGATGCATCTGAGGTCTGGCAAAGTTCAAGAAAATGTATCCAGGAGTTTACAGAGTGGAATTTTCTTGGGGTTTTGCAAGGGGATGAAGAATAGCTTGTACTTTAGCCCTTGCAACAAATCTGAGAACTTGTTACCAAATCTGGGAGAGAAAGTCTGTTGAGGAGGGAGATTCTATCTCCAATGTCAACCCTGAGGAGAAGCAGTAATGGCTCCAGCATTGGTGGCCAGAACATCTGGAAGATTTACCTCTCGCTATCCAGACTTGCCTTGTCAGTTCTGACCTGGGTTTCCAATCCCACTCTCTAGGCGGTGGTTCGGATCCCACTGCCCATAGGTGCGGTGACCGTTGCATTTGGGCACGAGGGAGAAGGAAGGGGCTTGGGAAAATGTTGCTGGAAGATCATGAAAAAGGACCTCCATATTTTATGATCATCTAGAGAAGCCGATCTTCACTTCTCAGGATTACTTGACATTAGTGACATGTCATTTTCTCGTAGGTGAATTTAGAGCTAAGGGGATATCCATTAGCTTGACTAGTAAAATGTTTTAGTTAATGGATTCTACAAGACATTCTAATTTAGATTTATTCCTCATTCCATATTACACCCTTATTAAGTACAAAAAAATTTTTTACAAAACCATTCTCGGCCTCAGAAGCACATATCTCTGTCCAATGGTAATTATCATCAAGGAAATTTTATCTGAGAGCTGCCTGCCATGCTGATTGATTTTGTTCTTCGGGGACACAATGTAGCCAGGCAGTGCTCTGTGGGTCCGGTCTTTCTTGGCATTCCCTCAAAGGGGTGCTTCGCGCTGGAATAGTGCCCCGTGTCTGGAAAAGTGAGCCAGCATGTGCATGCATATTGGTTCTCTGCAGTTTGACCCCTCCCCAGGTAACTTGCCTCCTACACTCTTCACACTTTCCTAACCATCCACCTCTTTGACCATCTTCCACCTTTTAATTTAAAGTCTTTACTTGTGCAGTCAGTGCCCAGTTGTAACCGTGGCCTCACCTCTTGAGACTGAGAGTTTTCGCATGTGGGAGCATCAACAGTTGGAGGAATTGGCTTTGAGTTCCAGCTTCACACATTCTCACCATGGATAGAGAAGAGGAAGAAATCTCTTATGTGACACCCTGATTTAATTTGACTGATTTCCAATCTGTGCCTCAGTATTTTTTACAACTCACCAGGCATTCTGGCGTGCAGCAAAGGTTTAAAATATCTGCTCATTGGGGTGCCTGGCTGGCTCAGTCCTTGGAGCTGGCTTGAGACTCTTGATCTTGGGGTGGTGAGTTCAAGCCCCATGTTGGGTGTGGAGCCTACTTAAAAAAAATAGAATAAAAACCTCTGCTTGCACCTTAAACTTGCACAGTGTTATATGTCAATTATATCTCAATAAAGCTGGAAGAAGAAGAAAAAGAACCTCTGCTCTATGCTGATGCATTGACAGAGTACTTGGGGTATATGAAGCCACAAGGCCAGGACCAGGAGGGTGGGAAGGCCAGTGGTGAATCATCTGACTTGGGCTCTCACTGTTATATTCTTCAAAAAAAAAAAAACAAAACAAAACCCAAACCCTCTTTATGGTACCATTCATGTTTATTGTGAATAGTGTCTAAGAGCATGCACTAAAAGAGGAGAAAAGATGTGTGAGCTCAAATCCAGGCTCTGACATTTCAGTTTTGTGACCTCGGAGAAATCACTTTATCTCTTCTGGACCTCAGATTTTCAAAATCCAGCAATGGGAAGATGGTGACCTCTACTGCACAAGATTGTTGGAGAATCAAGTTATAATAATAACAGCTGCCATTCATTGTCTCTGTCCCTGGAGCTCAACAACCTCCGAGTACTTTGTGTGAAGTATCTCATTTATGTCTTCCAAGATCCCATCTGAAGAAAGTCTTATGGGGAGACAGTGGATTGTAAAGTGCTTTGTAATTGGAAAAGATTTATCAATATATGGTATGATTATGTTGCACATGGTAGAAATACATATACGTCTGATTTGACTATTTCTTCCTTATGCCCTAAATTATTAGCCATTCACAGTTTTCCAAAACTCTCTTACATACATATTTCCCAAGGCTACATAACTGGAAAGTAGAGATACTAGAATTTGCATTTGACTCTTTTAACACTGAGATCATTGATCTTTCTGTTGTTATACCTGACTAGCTCCTGGTAAATTGCAAAGCATCGCATGCTTGAACCCAACTGTCCCTTAATTGCTTGTTACACAAAGTGTGATTCCTGGACTTGCAGCTAGGATCTAAAATCCAGAGAAGTTTCAAAGTTTACAATGTTTTATTTCATTCTGTCACTAAATATGGTTTCTATATTCTGGCAGTGGTGCACATCTATTCTAAGTCTAAATATCAATTTGGGGTATATGAAACAGGACCATTTATCTGAATGTGAAGTCCTTCAGACTTGCCAAATTGTGTAGCAGTAATTCTGAATTTAGAGACGTATTTCTTAACCAAGAAGCTGAGAGTTGTTCTGCTTTTACAGCTACTCTTTCTCTCACCACATTTTATTTTTTATTTAATTTTTAAAATTTTTTTAATGTTTATTTATCTTTGACAGAGACAGAGACGGGCAGAATGCGAGTGGGTTAGGGGCAGAGAGAGAGGGAGACACAGAAGCAGAAGCAGGCTCCAGGCTCTGAGCTGTCAGCACAGAGCCCAACGCGGGGCTTGAACTCACAAGCCGTGAGATCATGACCTGAGCCACAGTTGGACGCTCAACCGACTGAGCCACCCAGGCGCCCCTCTCTCACCACATTTTAGAGGAGGCAGGAGATGGCACCTAGACGGCTCAGTTGGTTAAGTATCTGTCTTTGACTCAGGTCATGATCTCACAGTTTGTGGGTTTGAGCCCTGTATCAGGCCCTCTGCTGTCAGGGCAGAGCCTGCTTGGGATTTTCTGTCTTCCTCACTCTCTGCCCCTCCCGACTCGTGTGTGTGTGTGTGTGTGTGTGTGTGTGTGTGTGTGCGCACATTCTCTTTCTCAAAAATAAACATTTAAAAAAAAACCACTCTTGCTTATTATGTATGTACTGTGTACTTAAAGCCTTAGTTGTCCCACTAATTATCACTAGCTTTCTTGCACTTAAATCCTGTTCTGTACAGTGAATTCCACCTTCGTCCATTTCACTTCCTGGGGTACACTGGCCCCACATGTATCTGCCTGGTTTTAAGGCTGGATTATGACTGATACTTCCTCTTGCTTTCTCCTGTCTCTTGATCCATCTATCAAAGACAAGGAACAAGGACCAGGATTGCTATGTGGTTGTAGCCCTGGTAAAAGATTTATTGAAACTGAAACTAATTTAAAAGGAGATTTCTTTTTAAATTACGAATTGTATTTGTTCTTATTTCTGTCCTTGGTTTTAATGAACGGACTGCCCTCTGGTGGACAAGAACAGTTAGCTCACTTGAAAACTAGTGCTTTTGCTATTTCAGATGTCTGAATTATTTTCCTTCAGTTAATATGAATTATGTTCACATAAACAGTGGGAATTGAATTCATAATATGTCAAATGCAATAAAATACAGAATTCTAAGATTCTTCTAGGTAGTCTTGGAACATCCTCGAGTACAAGGATGGGCTCTTAATCTTTCTATGGTAAATTTCCATTTTTCTGGAGTGACTGGGGAGTTGTGAATTCTAATTAGCAGGTTATTTCACAGCCCCTGTTATAGCTTTCATAGATTAACCATTTGCAAAACCTTGGTACATAGTATGTTGTGGAATACATGGACTGCTAAATGACAATTTCAGTAGTGTTGCATGATGATACTTTGATAACTTAAACCAAGGGCTTTAGGTAAGCTCCTTTCCTATGGGACAGGTATGTGTGTTATCTTTTCCATGCAAGTGAAGAAATGGAGCTGCCACACAACCAGGAAGTGACAGAGCTGGAGTTTAAACCCTGGTAATCGGGCTCCAGAGAACATGCTCTTAAACCTGTGCCGAACGGCCTTGCTAACGAGTCACGGCACACTGCAAGGTGCCACAGGATCTCTCTTCTGAGCATTGTCGCTCATCAGACTGTGCTGTCACTGCAGACTTTGTAGGAGATTAAAATCAGCCTGTGGCAGACCCATCCCTTTTCCCTTCCTGCACTTTCTACCACCTTCACCCCTGTGACACCTCTCAAAGCATCGTACACACCAAGGGGTGCAATAAATATCTCTTATCAGTGAGCTTAGATGATTCAAAGTCTTCTTTCAAAAATCTCAGCTCTTGGTTTATTTGTCACTCGTTTCTCTTTACACAATCCTGGTGGATCCTACATAAACAAAACCTGGTCATTTGGCTGTCCAGTTCAGGAAAACATATTAGATCCTTCACACGTACTCGCGTCACATACAGCACGTCCAGACCAAAACAGGCCTCATCTTAATTTGGCCAGGAAGTTTCATCCTTTCAAGGCAATTTCTCTTGTTCAAGTCAGTTGAACAGATCTACATTTTTATACGTAATACCTCAAAAGGGATCCTTGATACATTTATTTATTGAAAATTACTGAACTCCCGTATGAGATCCGTACAACCAACTTTAGCATCCTGTGGGCTAAGCACCCTCCCCAGTGTTTCAGGCCTGAAGCACTCCTTTTCCGTGTGAGCCATGTTATTCCTGTTGAAATACTTGCTTGTGGCTTTGGGCTCTTACGGACTTGCTTACCCACCTAGAGCATGGCGGCTGGGGCTACTGCTCTTTATCTCTTCCACGGACGGTTTCATGACCTTGATCTTCCAAGAAGTCTGATGCCCCTTTTGTTGGTAGCAAGTGCCACTTCCTATTCAGAGAACTGAAAACATGTCCCCTTGCCCAGAAATGTGGACTTTTCCAATGCCACACTGTTTAATCACTGTCATGTCTGTCATACTGACACCAGTTGGTATGCAACAGGCATTGCTAAAGGATGTTGGCTGTTGCACATACCTGGGAGTACTCCACAAACCAATTGTGTTTCTACACAACCATTCTCCCCGGAATCAATGAGGCTCTTGGAAACTGCTTTAGGACCCTGTATATAATCATATTACTTGAAAGACACTTTCAAAGAAAGGAGGAGAAGAAGGCTACCTCAGTGGCTTAAGAAGAATAAGATGGTTTCAAAATACGGTCTATTGTATCTACTAACACAGGCATGTTACTTTGTCTTTAAACTAAGTATTAAAGGAGCCAGAAAACTTCCTGCTTATCCCTGCTCCTGATGAAGCTTATTCTACATGGTATTTGGTTGGTTTGTAGTAAATCTAGAGAGAGAAAACACTCCAGTAGGCAGTACAACTTTTAAACATTACATTTTATGCACATACAAAAAAAAAGAAATTCTAATAACTGCCGAGCTTGAAGTATTGATATAATTAATATAGACTTTAATTAAGTTTCTTTTTTTCCCCCCTAAAGAAAAAAAAAAACTTATCATCTGCATTCACCCAGAAGCACATTAGTGGTTGAAATCAGACTGTCTGGGTGTTTTGGACACAAAAGAAACCTTTGAAAACTCTGATTGGGGCATATGAGTGTTAAGAGCCTCCACAACAGAGCCAATCCAAAACGTGCCACAGTCTTTCCATTCAGAGGGCATCAATGTGCCTCTTTAATGGTTTTTCAGAATCCCAGGAAATTGTGATTACATGGCATTAGCTTTTCATTTTCTAAAGAATAGATGAAAAGCATGAAAGTCCTCTTAACAATGTGAAGAAAAGTATTTTTGGTTCTGGTAAACTTCTGCTGTTCTCCGATAAAAACTACACAGAAAATGCCTTTAAGATACCACACAATTATACGTACAATTGTAGCCCAGTGGTGTGGGTGCTGGAGAGACTACAACCTTATTCAGCCTGAAAAAGACCCCCAAATGGCTATTGTTCTCCCTCCACAGTTGCTTAGTCAAGGATGGTATTCATCCCGGCGGTATCATGCATTTATTTTCCCTTCTCTGTTAGATGCTCTTATTTTTCCACGGATTTGGGGGAGGAAATAGTGCCAAGTAAATCATACGTTTTGGTGGAAATTGACTTCATCTAGCTGACTCTGTATTTGCTATAAAGAGTAGGAAATTACACAGTACTCCATTATGTGTACAGATTGTGGAAATAACATTGACCTGGCTATATTTTATATGTACTAGTAGTACTTACTGAATATCAAGAAAAAATACTTGGAATAGGACCAGATTGTCAGTGGAGTCTAATGACATTTCCAGAAACTCCAATATTCCTTCAAGACCTAGGTAAGGAAATCAACGTCAAAATCACAGACTATTTTAGGGCAAGATAAGGATTGGGGCTACCATCACTCACATCGTTATCAATTCATTGTATTGTGAGATCATCAGATGATACAAAGTCTTTTCAATGACCTCAAAGGTTCTACACTTGTGCTCCTTGAATTTTAATGTGAGTAACAATTTCCTGGGTGACATTCAGATGCTCAGGCCCCCCACAAAGATCATGACTCATTGTATCTGGGGTGGACCCCAGGAGCCAGCATTTGAGCCAACATCCCAGATGATTCCTCAGGTAGACTTAAAGAATTAGTGGGGCGCCTGGGTAGCTCAGTCGGTTGAGCGTCCGACTTCAGCTCAGGTCACGATCTCACCAACCGTGAGTTCTAGCCCCACGTCGGGCTTTGGGCTGATGGCTCAGAGCCTGGAGCCTGCTTCCAGTTCTGTGTCTCCCTCTCTCTCTGCCCCTCACCTGTTCATGCTCTGTCTCTCTCTGTCTCAAAAATAAATAAACGTTAAAAAAAAAAGAAAAATAATTAGTATTTAACCCTTTTTTAGTCCGCTTTTAATAGGCACCTAACCTGAACCTGCAGATTGTCCCCACCTGTTGAAGTGCTTTTACTCATCTTGTTATTAATTTGTCTCAAGGTTTAGATAAATATTTTTTTTATTGTCTTCCCACATAGTAAGATAGTCATAAATGGCCACTCCACTGTCATCTGGTGGGGGAGGCTAAGAGGATACACCGAAATTCAACCACAGCCATACGTGCCTCAAAGCAATTCAAGTCAGAGTGGGTTTTCCTAGGCCTAGATGTCTGTTTAGATCAAGGAAAAAGATATATGCATCCCCCCCCCCCCTTCATCCATGTTGTATATCCTTGCTACTGAAAGTGTGGTCCACGGACGTGCAGCATTGATTGGCATCCCCTGGGAGTTAGGATCTTATATCCCATCCAGACCTGTGGAATTAAATTCTGCATTTGATCAAGATCCTCGGTGACCCCCGTGCACGTGACAAGTGCCTATGATGAACACCCAGTTTTGGAAATGAATACATGGGCGGGTATGGATTTCATGGCAGCAAAATTAAGCATGCTCCAGAAAATGCCTTATCAGGATGACTAAGTAAGTTCTATGCACTAGGTGGACATTTTGCTTCTTCTTCCAGGATCACTTACTTGACATTATCGCAAACGGTCAACCTGACCTCCACCTCCCAACAGATTTTTATCACTGTGGCGGGATTTTACCACACTGAGCTACTCTGGCTCGCTAGCCTCCCCGCAAAGCCCTCCAGAGGCTAGAAAGCACTTCAACGGACTCCACCAGCCTCTCCTATAAGCAAAGCCCTGGGAAAAGCAAAGCAAAGGGGCTGGGCAGAGGCGAATGCAAAGGAGAACCCGGAAAGCCTCTGCCTCTAGAAGACTTGTAAATATTAACACAGTCTCCACACAACCCCGAGGAGTGTGTGGGAAGTCGCTCGCCAAGTGCTGCACAACGAGGAAGACCACGCAGCTGGGAGGGGACTGAGGGCTGACTACACAGACTGCGCCCTGAACTTCCACGCAAAGGAAAAGGCAACAGAGCTGAGAGGTGATTGCTGAGGAAATGAGGGGACACTGAGCTCCAGCAACACCCCCATCTTCGTAATGAAGTTGACAAAGTCTCCGTCTCATGTGAAGTGTAACGCAGATACTGTTCCAGCCTCCAAGCCCCCACCCCTGCTCTGACCTCTGCACTAACTCCTCCCGGAAGGAGGTTCCGGGGTTTCCACGGACCACCGGGTGCATTTACAAGTCAAAAAGTGCGAGGCGGGCAAGTGCCACAGAAGGTACAAGCAGAGCACTGTGGAGGCCTTGGGAGCCAAGAGAGTAGCAGTGCCTGTGAGGCAGTTAGGGACAAACGAATCTCCTTTGCGAAGTAATTTCCAGGCTTCTTGGAGGAAGCAGCCCTTGAGGCAGGCCGTGTGAGTCCTGCCGATCGCTGAGGGGCAGAAGGCCTTCCAGGCAGTGGGCACAGCACGAGGAGGCAAGGGACTGGCCACTCTACGTCCCAGCTGAGGTGATGGCTTGTGCTTAGCTGCTTGGAGGGTCAAGGGCAGGGACCAGTTACCCTCTCAGGCTCCTTTTGCTGTGCCATGTAATAAAGAGAGCAAATGTCTCCAGCCCATTCCTAGCTCAGGTGCTTGTTTCCCTAGGACGGTAAGTCAGTTTTCAGTTTAGCCAGGGAGGGAGATATTTACCACCACACAGAAACCCCCTTGCTTGGTTGGAGGCCTCTCTTACATTTTGAGGAGGCAGCTACCCTGGAATCTGAAAATGTCACTCACTTTTGCAGCCTCTCTCACAGCTAGGCCGGGCATGCGATGGCCTGTCACTCCAGAAGCTGGTACCGAAAGCAGCAGAACCTGGGGAGAATCCTACAGAAGGTGCAACAGCACAGATGACAGATACCCGGGGCAGGGGGAGAAGAGCTGTGGTGTCTGCTTTTAGCACAAGTGTTCCGTGTTCTGCGTGGGAGGTGGGGGTGGTTCAAGGTTGTGGTATCTGGGCCCAGTATGGCAGCAGTGGTGGCTTCATGGGACCAGTTCCAGGACATGATCTGGGGCATTGTTCTAGCCGTGTGACCTCCAAGGCTTGCTCTTCAGGTGAACTGTTCAGTATCCTTTAATCAATTTCTTTTCTCCTTAAAAGAGCCACATTTGATTTCTCTTTCTCGCAGCTAAGAATCCTGACACTTTTGGGATGTTGGATGAAGAAGGGCATGACTCAAGAATTTCAGAACCGATGGGGCCCCTGGCTGGCTCAGAGGAGCATGTGACTCTTGATCTCAGAGTCATGAGGTCGAGCCCCACACTGGGGGTAGAGATTACTAAAAAAAAATAAATAGATTTGCAAAAAAAAAAGAATTTCAGAACTGAGTCTTTCCCTTTACGTAAAGACCAAATAATCTTGCGTAGACTGAAAATTCAGTTATTACGTTGATTTCCCAAGTCATTTGATGACAATGTTTGTAGATTGAAGGGAGGGCATAGGGACCAAAGTTTGGGAGCCTATGATAACAGCGGTAAGAAGAAATATACAGAAAATGAGGGGATCCCTGTATGAAACGACTGAAATCCAAGGTGTTTTCTCCCACGGCCTTTGATGGAACTGTACAAGGTAGACAAAGGGCCCAGACTCTTTTGTTCAGTTAAGGGAAAATTGATTGTTGAATTTATATATACATTTAGTACTTTTTTAAGCTCAAAATTTCTTTACATCAGCAGAATGGTGTGGACTGGTGGTAATGAAAGAGGCACAAAACAAAAAGTTTGTGTTTACATTTGCTGGAGGTGGGAAGAACTTCAGTGTGACAACAAAGAATTCTCAAGAACATCCATGACTGTTTCTTTTAAGTTAAGCTGCCAATTGAACCACACTGGCAGGAAATACCACCCTGTTATTGCCATCATGATTCCAGAAGGGACAGACTCCAAAATATGGCTATAGATTTACAAACTGGATGAAACCATCGAATTCTCTTCCTCATGTGATGCAATTCATAACTTCAGTTGCAAAGGTGAAGTCTTCAAGCAACTTGATAGAACATATCTTAGAGCAACATATATCTACTTCTGTCCCCTCTACTGTAACGCAAGCTCCATGAAAGTAAGGTCTTTGAATTGTTTGAAAGCACATGTGTTCCCAGCACATGGCAGACACTAGATCAAATTGTCCAGCAAGAAGAAAAGATCATAGCCCGTTAGAATTTGTGAAGAAGAGGGGCACCTGGGTGGCTTCCGACTTCGGCTCGGGTCATGATTGCACAGTTTGTGAGGTCGAGACCTGCATCGGGCTGTGTGCTGACAGCTCAGAGCCTGGAGCCTGCTTCGGATTCTGTGTCTCCCTTTCTCTCTGCCCCTCCCCTGCTCATGCTCTGTCTCTCTCTGTCTCAAAAATAAATAAAAACATTTAAAAATTAAAAAAAAAAGAATTTGTGAAGAAGAGAGACCATATGTGTATATTACATATCATTTATTATATTAACCATATCTTTGCAACATATTCTTGTTAATGAATATTTTTAGGGGATGAGGCTTTTTTTTTTAAGTTTATTTATTTTGAGAGAGAGAGAGAGAGCGCGCACATGCAAGCGGAGGAGGGGCAGAGAAAGAGAGAGAGAGAGAGATTCTGAAGTAGGCTCCACACTGTTAGCTCAGAGCCCGATGTGGGGCTCAAACCCATGAACCACGAGATCATGACCTGAGTCAAAGTCAAGAGCCAGAGGTCCAAACAGCTGAGCACAGAAGTGCCCTGCGGATGAAGCATGTTACATTATAGTCTCTGCTCCCTTCCGTTTCCTGGTAAATGAGTGCTAACCAATAAGTCATACCTCAGTTAGGTATTCCTCACTCTGTAAATCACTTCTCCTTTTAGGACTTCCTGTTTTCGGTATTTTGTAATTTTTTTTTTTTTTTAAGTAATCTCTACACCCAACGCGGAGCTCGAATTTCCAACCCTGAGATCAAGAGTTGCCTGCTCCACCGACTGAGCCAGCCAGGTGCCCCCTGCCTGTTTTCAGTATTGAACAGAGAGGCTATTTGTACACAAAAGAACTTGACTTGGGCATTCTTGGATTTTCATAAACACCAGGAGAGGGCATATTCTATTTTATGACGTGACAAGATGTGAAGAAATGTTTTAACTTCAAAAATGATTCCGGTAAAGTATAAGGCCTTAGAAACCTCTATGAGTCTCCAATATTCTCCCAGCGTGTGAAGCACGTGGTACTTCAAAGAAATCTCTTAGACTTTTCAGAGTGAGTGGTTTCCATCTAAACTGGCAACTCATTTGTGAGTCTGCAACCCTCTCCCTACTCTGCATAATTAATATTGTAAACAATGTTCATAACCTTCTTTGACATTGGAGTTGAGAATTAAATTTCATTTTAAATGTCTTAAATGAAAACAAAAAAATTTCATTTTAAATGTTTTCTGCGAATAATTTGATAGTTGATTCTGTAAATGTCATTTTTAATGTATGAATAGCTGTTTCCCCAACAACTGCCCTGGCAATAAGCCACTCCATGCAGCATATATTCTCTTCATTTTCTTGGATTAAATAAAACAACGTATTTACTTTCTTCCTGGTTTGGTTTTTGCTGTCTGTGATGCACTTTGCTAGCTCTGAATTTTAAAAAGGAAGCATAAATTCTGGTCACCTCCTGTTTTCTCACCGTATCTGAAAAAGAAAAAAAAAGGATAAATACAAACTTAAAATAAGAAAATAAACTGCCTCTAACTAGTCTGTTACAATTTCAGAAGACAGACCATTGTATTCATATTGCAGGGCTTTTGTAACAAAGTATTTCAAACTAGGTGGCTTAAAACTGCGGGCATTTACTGCCTCATACTTCTGGAAGCCAGTCTGAAATCCAGGCCAGACTATGCTTCCTCTAAATAGGAGAATACTTCTTCACCTCTTCCTAGCATCTAGCAGTTTGGCAGATCTTTGGTGTCCCTTGGCTTACAGATGCATTTTTCCAATCTTCTGTCTTTACGTGGCATTCTCCCTATGTTTGTTTTTTGCATTGTCATTTTCTTATAAGGCCAGTCATATTGGATTAGGGGTCCTCCCATTCAGTATGAGCTTAGCTAACTAATTACGTCTGCACCAACCCTCTTTCTAAATAAGGTCACATTCTGAAATACTGGGGGGTTAGGACTTCAATGTCTCTTTTTTGGGGTGGGGAACATAATCCAATCTATAATACTAAGTACTTTGCTATTAAAAATTCATGGATATTTGTATAGCTTCGTTAATGCCAATTTATTATTAAAAATATTTCTTAGAAGAAAATTTTGGTCTAGCAATTTGAGAGGAAAGCTTGCATACAGTTAAGCAAAATCCCAAGAAAAGTCAGTATCATGTTAGTCAAAATATATCAAGAGTGAGGTTTAGGGAACAGGTGGATATAGTTCTCTCTTCTCTGTTCATGACCATGCCATCAGATACAAATATTTGGAAGAAAGAAAAATCTGGTACATGTGACTTTCCTGATTGCTACAGGCTGAATTTTGTCCTGCCCCAAAATTCATTAAGTTGAACCCTACCCACCCTGTGATAGTATTTTGAGATGGGGCCTTTGGGAGGTACTTAGGTTTAGATGAGATCCTGAGACCTCTTAATCACTCTGCTATGTTACCATATAGAAAAGTTGCATATTCAAGAATCAAACCACTAATCTCTAAGCAACAATGCTTTTCCTCAGTAACATGGTTCTTTTTGGTAATGGTATAAACACACTCAATGTTGTAGCTAATAAATAAAAATAAAAATAAAAAGAATGTATCCACCTTACAGAGTCAGGGAGCACCGATGGCTTGGAAGGACTTTCTGGACAATGAGCTGTAAGATTACTGTCACATCACATTGTGAGACTGAAAGCTTGACTCAACCTACTTCTCTTGTCCATAGTTGTCCCAGTTGTAAAAGGAAAGTGATTATGCTAGATGATGTTTGAGGACTCTTTTGTCTCTAGCATCCTGTAAATTTAAAAACTTTTAAAAATTTTATTTATTCTTGAGAGATAGAGACAGAGCACAAGCAGGGGAGGGGGAGAGAGAGGGAGACACAGAATCCGAAGCAGGCTCCAGGCTCTGAGCTGTCAGCACAGAGCCCCACGCAGGGCTCAAACTCACGAACCGCGAGATCATGACCTAAGCCAAAGTCGGACACTCAACCGACTGAGCCACCCAGGCGCCCTATCTAGCATCCTGTGAATTTTAAACATTATTAACTATTGATGCTTTTCATGAGAGCAAGTGGTTGAATCCTAGCTCATTTTCTTTTTTTCTGTGTTGGTATGTTTCAACCTTCTGAGATTTTGTAGTAGACCAGAAATATATTGGACTGTTTTTCCTGACATGAAGGAGTGCAGCTGGTGGAGTAGTTTGTGTCCCTGCCAGGGACGTATATCAAGTATTTCACATTGTTGGGCTGCTTCTGAAGACATTAGGCATCTGAAAGAGATAGTACTAAAATCACTGCTAGGTCAAGACCAGACTGAGAGAAATTTCTTTTGAATCTGCAAATAAAACACATAATGTTTTAACACTTAAGTTTTTTTATTTTAAAGCGAGAGAGCACAAGGAAGGGAGAGGCGCAGAGGGAAAGGAGAGAATCTCAAGCACCCCAAGTGTGGAGCCCGATGTGGGGCTTGATCCCATGATCCTGGGATCAGGACCCGAGCTGAAATCAAGAGTCAGATGCTCAACTGAGTGACCCCTGAGCCCCTTCTGAAAGGTACTGAACCTACACTTCACAAAGAAGGATCTCTAGTTCTAAGGATCTGTCTAGCTACTAATCGGTCTGTTTCTATGAGAATAAACAGGTTAGGGGTTCCTGGGTGGCTCAGTCAGTTAGGCATCTGACTTCAGTTCAGGTCATGATCATACGGTTCGTGGGTTTGAACTCCGCATCAGGCTCTGTGCTGACAGCTCAGAGCCTGGAGCCTGCTTCGGATTCTTTGTCTCCCTCTCTCTCTCCCCTCCCCCACTCGTGCTCTGTCTCTCAAAAATAAACAAACGAAAAAATTTTTTTAAAAAAGAACAAACAGGTTGGATAGTATAGACAGGTGCTATCTCATTTAGTAGTCACTATTATATGCAGCTGGTGAACAATTAAAATGTGACTAGTACAAACTAAGCTGTGCTCTAGTATACATCGGAGTTTGAAGGTTTATATGAAAAAAAGAACGTAAAATATCTGATTAAAATTTTGTAATATTGATTACACAATGAAATGATAGTGTTTTGAATATATTGGTTAGATAAATATGTTAAAATTAACTTCATGTGTTACATTTTACTTTAGTAGAAAATTTTAAATTCCATATACAGCTTGCATGTCTGTTGGACAACTCTGATTTATAACCTACTGTAAGGCACTTCAGTAAAAACAATATGATTACATTATGTGCTTGTGTTTTTTTTGTTTTTGTTTTTGTTTTTTTTACATTATGTACTTGTTTGTTTTCTAAAGATTTCATTTTTAAGTAATCCCAACATGGGGCTTGAACTTACAATCCCGAGATCAAGAGTTGCATGCTCTCTTGATTGGGGCAGCCAGGCGCCCCACATTATGTGTTCGTTAGGTTTTTTTTAAGTTTTTAATGTTTATTTATTTTTGAGAAAGAGAGAGAACATGAGCTGGGAAGGGGCAGAGAGCGAAGGGGACAGAAGATCTGAAGCAGGCTCTGCACTGACACCCTGATATGGGGCTTGAACTCACAAACTGTGAGACCTTGACCTGAGCCAAAGTCAGATGCTTAACCCACTGTGCCACCCAGGCACCCCGTGTTTGTTAGCTTTAGTTTCACCCTACAAACGGATATTTGAAAGCCAATATCCTGCAGATGTATCTTACAAATTTTCCAAATATCTTTCCCTCTAATCAACCTGAGAGGGCTTATGAGTTAGACAGTATTATTATTCCAAATATGTACAGACATACTGTTTAATGGATGCAGAGTTTCATTTTGGGAAGGTGAAAAATTCCTAGAGATAGATGGTTACAGGACGATGTAAACGTACTTAATGTCACTGAACCATACACTTAGAAATGGTTAAAATGGTAAATTTTATGTTACGTGTTTTTTGCCACAATACAAAAAAGTTTGACTAGACAGAATGGTGGAGACGTAGGGCCTTGGATCTAACCTCTCTGATTCACACCCCTCACCTTCAGGCAGAGTATAATGAAAATTATACTTTCAATTGAAGTGTAATTAACATACAACAGTTTAGTAGTTTCAGGTGTACATCATAGTGACTTACTATTTTTTTACATAAGAAAATGCTAAGTCTAGTTACCACCTCAGGTAGAGTACATCTGAGCAATTCTTAAAAACAAGGACTTATCAGGTTCATGAAAATTTGCTAGAAGTACCTCTGTTGACATTGCTAACCCAAGACATTCTTTCACAGAGCTAACTTACATTCTTTCTAAATAGTTTTCTCTTCACTTTTCCTTTTCCTTCCGTTGCAAAAAGTATTTCCTGAGGAACTCTACTGTGTGTGGCACTATTTGGGAGATATCATGGAGAAAAAATGGCAGTATATATAGTAATTAAACATAAACGCTTGATGTAAATGCCAATTTTATCCCCCTATTGTCTATGGGTGCATTAATTAACCTCTCTGTACCCTCAGTTTCCACACCTGCAACATGGGCACAGCAATACTACTCATTTTATACTATTCGTGCTGAAGATTTTGTTTGTTCCTCCAGATCCACTGCTCTGCTCTGCTCTGCTCTGTTCCCGGCTCTGGGAATCTGAGCTGTACGGACTGCATCGATAAACTTCCTTGCTCTTCGGCTTCCATTTGGATTTTGCCAGTGGGGATCCCTGGAGATTAGATCAGGGAGAAGATCCGAGGTAGGTAGGAAAAGAGAGTTTGGTTGTTTTGTTTTTGTTTTTGTTTTAATCCCCAGCTTCCTCCTCCTGTGGGTGCTACAGAATGGCTGCTTCCCACAGCAAGCTGGCCTCTCCACAGGACTTCCTTTTTCTGAGAGACCACAAATATCCCTCCCTTTATAACAACAAGCCTAGGTGTTGTCACAGTCACATTAACCAGCTACCACTGAAGACATGAGCACCAAGAGAGGGGCAGTGCCTTTTGAATAACCCAGCACACAGTTCTGATTCTTCAACATTAGCAGGCAGAGCCCAGGGAACATTTTATAGCGTGCAAAAGAATTTGAAGATGATTGGGGCGCCTGGATGGCTCAGTCGGTTAAGTGTCCGACTTAGGCTTAGGTCATGATCTCACGGCCTGTGAGTTCAAGCCCTACATCGGGCTCTGTGCTGACAGCTCGGAGCTTGGAGCCTGCTTCAGATTCTGTGTCTCCCTTTCTCTCTGCCCTTCCTCTGCTTGCTCTCAGTCTCTCTTTCTCTCTCCCTATCCCCCCCGCCTCTTTCAAATATAAATAAACATTAAAAGAAAAAAAAAGAATTTGAAGATGATCCAGTCAGCCCCACAATGAATGCTATAAAATATTTCTTATTAACTATCCTCTCTCCAATGTCTAGTATCTAGTTAGTGCTCCTTCAATATTTAATGAATAAATGAACAAATACTGAAAAAACAGCTCTGAATAAAACCAAAGAGAATAGTGCTTAACACTGACTTCCATTTTATTTTTGTATTATATGCTCGCTGTCTACTTTTACAAGTTGTTCTTACTAAGCTTGTGGTTAGTGACCAAAATGTTTATTGCTATATACTATGGATAACAATGATTTTGATGGAAAGGAAAATTTCTGATTGCCTTTAAAACTAGCTGGACTTCTTGTGATCTGTATTGAGTTTTATGGGTTTTTTTTTAAGCTTCTACTGGAGAAATTTAAAGAACTGAATTCTGTATTTTGATGTTGTTAATATAACTACTGACTTTTGTTCTTACTAAACTTATATAAATTGTTTAATTAACAAGAAGCAGTAATAAAAAATTGAATAAATAAATAGCTACCATAAAAGACAAACCTTATCATAGACATAAAGATAACAAATATGCAAATGTCACTTAAACTACGGAATATCAAGCTGGCGAAAAATTATGTAGCCAAAAAATTATGTAACAATGACATAGGAATTGCTGATTATATTGAGTGAAAAGACAATATAAACATTTTATGTATGAAAGATTATTACAATGTAAGAAAAAAAATCCAACAAAAACTTAGGCAGTAATAAAAGCCAATAGTAATCTGGATGGTTGTGTTGTGAATAACTTTTTTTCTTATTTTTAAAGTGTTTTTCCAGGGGCGCCTGTGTGGCTTGGTCGATTGAATGTCCGACTCTTGGTTTCAGCTCATGTAATGATCTCACAGCTTCATGAGTTTGAGCCCCAAGTGAGGCTCTGTGCTCTCTGCATGGAGCCTGCTTGGGATTTCACTCTCTTTGCCCCTCTCCTGCTCATGCACACAGGATCTCTCTTGCTTTCTCTTTCTCTCAAAAAATAAATAAACATTAAAAAAATAAAATAATAAAATGTTTTTCCAAATTTTCTTATATAAGCATATATTATTTTTATAATGAAGAACATTAAAGTGTAGGAAATCTACCCTTTAAAATACAAATAATTTTGAAAGCTTATGAAAAAATTGAAGACACAAAAATATGGAAAAAGATTCCATGTTCCTGGATGGGAAGAACAAATATTGTTAAAATGTCAATACTACCCAAAGCAATCTACATATTCAATGCAATCCCTATCAAAATAACATCAGCATTCTTCACAGAGCTAGAACACATAATCCTAAAATTTGTATGGAACCAGAAAAGACCCTGAACAGCCAAAGCAATCTTGAAAAAGAAATCCAAAGCAGGAGGCATCACAATCCCAGACTTCAAGCTATACTACAAAGCTGTAATCATCAAGACAGTATGGTACTGGCACAAAAACAGACACTCGGATCAATGGAACAGAATAGAGAACCCAGAAATGGACCTACAAACGTATGGCCAACTAATCTTTGACAAAGCAGGAAAGAATATCCAATGGAATAAAGACAGTCTCTTCAGCAAGTGGTGCTGGGAAAACTGGACAGCAACGTGCAGAAGAATGAAACTGGGCCATTTTCTTACACCATACACAAAAATAAATTCAAAATGGATGAAAGACCTCAATGTAAGACAGGAAACCATCAAAATCCTCGAGGAGATAGCAGGCAAAAACCTCTTTGATCTTGGCCGCAGCAACTTCTTACTCAACACATCTCCAGAGGCAAAGGAAACAAAAGCAAAAATGAACTACTGGGACCTCATCAAAATAAAAAGCTTCTTCACAGCGAAGGAAACAATCAGCAAAACTACAAGGCAACTAACAGAATGGAAGAAGATATTTGCAAATGACATATCAGATAAAGGGTTAGTATACAAAATCTATAAAGAATTTATCAAACTCAACACCCAAAAAACAAATAATCCAATAAAGAAACGGGCAAAAGACATGAATAGACACTTCTCCAAAGAAGACATCCAGATGGCCAGTCGACACATGAAAAAATGCTCAACATCACTCATCATCAGGGAAATACAAATCAAAACCACAATGAGATACCACCTTACACCTGTCAGAATTGCTAACATTAACAACTCAGGCAACAACAGATGTTGGCAAGGATGCGGAGAAAGAGGATCTCTTTTTCATTGTTGGTGGGAATGCAAGCTGGTGCAGCCACTCTGGAAAATAGTATGGAGGTTCCATACTATTGACCCAGCAATTGCACTACTAGGCATTTATCCACGGGATACAGGTGTGCTGTTTTGAAGGGACACATGCACCCCCATGTTTATAGCAGCATTATCAATAACAGCCAAAGTATGGAAAGAGCCCAAATGTCCATCGATGGATGAATGGATAAAGAAGATGTGGTATATATATATACAATGGAGTATTACTCAGAAATCAAAAAGAATGAAATCTTGCCATTTGCAACTATGTGGATGGAACTGGAGGGTATTATGCTAAGTGAAATTAGTCAGTCAGAGAAAGACAAAAATCATATGACTTCACTCATATGAGGACATTAAGAGACAAAACAGATGAACATAAGGGAAGGGAAACAAAAATGATATAAAAACAGGGAGGGGGACAAAACAGAAGAGACTCATAAATATGGAGAACACCCTGAGGGTTACTGGAGGGGTTGTGGGAGGGGGGATGGGCTAAATGGGTAAGGGGTACAAAGGAATCTACTCCTGAAATCGTTGTTGCACTATATGCTAATTAATTTGGATATACATTTTAAAAAATAAAAAATTAAATTAAAAAAATATATAAAACATAAATAATTTTGGGGTGCTTTGCGGCTCAGTGAGTTAAACATCCGACTTTGGCCTAGGTCATGATCTCACGGTTCTTGTGAGTTCGAGTCCCACATTGGGCTCTGTGTTGACAGCTCAGAGCCTAGAGCCTGCTTCAGATTCTGTGTCTCCCTCTCTCTCTGCCCCTCCTCTGCTCATGCTCTGTCTCTGTCCCTCTCTCTCTCTCAAAAATAAACATTAAAAAATTTTTAAAAATAAAATACAAATAATTTTCTTCACAAAAGGAAAAAAATATGTAGGCCACAGACAAATAAATGTAAAATTACTCTTTAGGACTTTGATCAAAAGGATAAATATAGGGATGCCTGGGTGTCTCAGTCAGTTAAGTGTCAGATTCTTGGTTCAGCTCAGATCATGATCTCACAGTTTGTGAATTCAAGCCCTGAGTCAAGCTCTGAGCTGACAGCATGGAGCCTGTTTGGGATTCTCTCTCTCTCTCTCTCTCTCTCTCTCTCTCTCTCTATCTCTTGCCCAGTTGCACACACGTGTGCTCTCTCTCTCTCTCAAAATAAATAAATAAACTTAAAAAAAAAGGATAAATATAGCACCCAAAACTGACTTTTTCAGGCTTCTAATGAGCTTACAAATCCCATTACATGAAAAATCCACAGTTAATGTTGTCCTCAGTGGGGAAAACCTGAAAACTTTTCCTCTATAGTCAGGAACAAGACAGGGATGTCCACTCTCACCACTGTTCATCATAGTGCTGGAAATCCTGGCCTCAGTAATCAGGCAACAAAAAGAAATAAAAGGTATTCAAACTGGCAAGGAAGTAGTCAAACTTTCACTATTTGCAGAGGACAGGATACTCTCTATATAGAAAACCCAAAACATTCTGGGGTGCCTGGGTGGCTCAGTCGGTTAAGCATTTGCCTTCGTCTCAGGTCATGATCTCATGGCTCATGAGTTTGAGCCCCCCTGTTTCCCTCTCTCTGCCTTCCCCCAGTAACACATGAACTCTCATTCTCTCTCTCTTGAAAATAAATAAACATTAAAAAAAAAGAGAGAGAGAAAGAAAGAAAACCCAAAAGACTCCACCAAAAAACTGCTAGAACTGATACACAACATAAGTAAAGTCACAGAGTACAAAATCAACATACAGAAATCTATTGCATTTCTATACACCGATAATGAAGAAACAGAAGGAGAAATCAAGGAATCAATCCCATTCATAATTACACCAAACACATTAGATATCTACGAATAAACCTAACCAAAGAGGTAAAAGATCTGTACTCTAAAAAGTATAGAGCACGGATGAAAGAAATTGAAGAGGACACAAAAAAAATGGAAAAACATTCCAGGCTTATGGACTAGAAGAAGAAATATTGTTAAAATGTCTATATTACCCAATGCAATCCCTACCAAATCTCATTATTTATTTTATTATTATTCACATTTTTATTTTACTGAAATTTTATTATATTTAAAGCATAGCTGGATAGCACAATTTTGATCTATAGAGTTAGTGGCCAGCTACTCTGTGATGAAATAGCAAATGAAAAGGATTTGGATTTGTAATAAGGAAGCTTCTTGTCTTCGCTCTCTTTGTTTCTTCTAGACTACTGGAAATGTTGACTTTCTGGATTCAACAGGTAGGGTAACAAGTTTACCGGAAGCCGTTCTGTCAGAGCTGGTTGAGTGCTCCAAGGGAAAGGAAACAGAGCCAGGGTGGTTGCTGTATCAGACCAGAATACTCCAACTTCCCTGTGAAGATGAACCAGACGCTTTACGCTTTTAAGCAAAAATGCTTAAAATTTTCACTTCATCTCGCAAAATCACTATTTGTGGGTCAATGACTGGAGGTAGGGGTTAGTTCATTGTTAACTTTCCTTTTAATTTTTACTTTTTAAAAATTTTTTTAATGTTTTTATTATTTATTTATTTTGAGAAAGAGAGTGGGGGGAGGGCCAGAGAGAGAGGGAAAGAGAGAATTCATGCTGTCAGCACAGAGCCAGACTCCGGGCTTGATCTCAAGAACTGTGAGATTATGACCTGAGCTGAAATCAAGAGTTGGACGATCAACTGACTGAGCCACCCAGAAGCCCCAGCTTTCTTTTTAAAAAGTAGATTGTAAAACTTCTGAAGTCCAGGTAGAGTAATGAACAGATGATCTTAGACAATTCCCTTGAATGGACTAGGATTCAAACTTGAGTTTCAAATGTCAGAAGGAAGTAACCTGATCTCTGACTTTCAACTGGTAGCTGTTGGAGTCCCAGCCAAGTCTATCTCCTGATCACGTTGAAATCTATAAGAAGATGGAAGAGATTGCGGCATACCATCATTTCCTGAAGCCCTACGATGTATCTCTAGTGTATACATTTCTATTTTTTCAATCTCTAGTACCTAAGCCTCTGATAAATTGTCAAAATACGGTACAATCATGACCTATAAATATTTATAAGCTAATAATTTATTTCATATGATGTATAAGATAAACACATGTCGAAGATTTTACATAGCTCATTAAATAATGAGAGAACTGGGAAATCTGTTAAAATTGGTTCAAAGGTGAATTCAAAGATCTACAACTTCCTATAGAGTAAAGGAATGTTGAAATGGAAGGAAAAGTGGATTTTGCTACAGGAGTGGGTGGGTAGAGATGTCAAAGCAATCTCCATTTGGCAGAATTTATTTGCATGTCTCTAGATGGTGGAAGGCAGAATAATGCCTACTTCCCCCACCTCCAAAATGGCGTAATTACACCATTTCAATCATCCTTTTTTATCCAATGCTTTTTATATTTTTGCATTAAATATATAATCCTCAGAACCTGTCAATATGTTAGGGAGTGAAGGGGAATTGAGTTGATACAGAGGGAATTAAGATTGCTAATCAAATGACCTAATTGTAGAGATTATCTTGGATTATCCAGATGGGTTCAATGTAATCACAAGGGTCTTTAAACGTGGAAGAGGGTAAGCAGGAGAGTCAGAGGGAGCTGTGACTATGGAAGGATGGTCAGAAAGATGCAACATTGCTGATTTAGAAGATAGAGAAAGGGATCCAAGAGCTCAGGAATGGGATGGCCTTTAAAAGCTAGAAAAGGCAAGCAAATATAATTCTCCCTACAGCCTCCAGAAAGTAATGGTGCTCTGCAGTTACCTTGATCTTAGCCCAGGGGAACCTGTGTGGGACTTCTAGTTTCCAGAACTATAAGAAAGTAAATTTGTGTTGCTTTAAAATGCCAAATTCATGGCAGTTTTTAGAAACAGCAATAGAGGAACACCTGGGTGGCTCAGTTGGTAGAGCATACAACTCTTGATCTCAGGGTCATAAGTTCAAACCCCACATTGGGCATGGAGCCTACTTAAAAAAATAATAAAAAAGGAAAAGAAAAGCAGCAATAGAAAACTAACAAAATAGACAAAAACTAGTTGCCTTGCTATCAGTTATCTACGATTTATGGAGTATAAAAATAGCTCAGTCAAAAACAAAGGAAAACACGCTTACATATACATTCATGCATAGTTAAGATCTCATAGTCATGCTATATCTGCAGAGCTTCTGGGGCTTACTTTTCAGGCAGAAAATAAAGGTAGGAATGTATTCTTAATGAGATGAATGACTCAGCACTTAGCAATTGCAAAGATGCCCTATCCAACCTCAGGATCATTAATCACTGATGGAAGCAGAAATGAGCAAATTGATGACTTGATGGTTCAGTAGAACCCCCCCCCCCGAAAACTGGGGAGAGCCAAATCATCAATAACTCCGGAATCAATTCTTGCTCCATCAGCCAATTTCTATCCAAAAGGAGTAATGGCCTTTTAGTAGCCAACTGCTTCAGCTTTGGGGGTGTGTTACAGCAAAATTTTCTTCCTTCAATTAAAATAAGCTGGATAACGGGAATTGATGTCCACCCTGAGGTAACTCTTATCAAGTCAAAATTGATTGACAGACATTGGGGGAGGGGGAGAAGCAAAAATATAAAAAGCATTGGATAAAAAAGGATGATTGAAATGGAACTATATTGTTTTTGCTTTCCTGGCATCCATACCTTGTTCTTTTCATAGCAACAGGCATAGAGTTTCAGATGAGGCTGATCCCATACATCCTCCCCTTACTACTCCGTTCAGACAAGAGTGGGTGAATGACCTAAGCCTGGTCCATCTATCTTAACGATAGGTTAAGAATTTATGAGACCAGGGGTGCCTGGCTAGATCAACTGGGAGAGCATATGACTCTTGATCTTGGGGTCCTGAGGTCAAGCCCCACACTGGGGGTAGAGCTTACTTTAAAAATAAAATAGGGGCGCCTGGGTGGTTCAGTCAGTTAAGCGTCTGACTTCGGCTCAGGTCATGATTTTACGGTTTGTGGGTTTGAGCTCTGCATCAGGCTCTGTGCTGACAGCTCAGAGCCTGAAGCCTGCTTCAGATTCTGTCTCCCTCTCTCTCTGCCCCTCCCCCATTCATGCTCTGTCTTTCTCACTCTCAAAAATGAATAAATGTTTAAAAAAGTTTTTTTTTAAATAAAAATAAATAAATAAATTAGGAGCACCTGGGTGATTCAGTCACTTAGGCATCCCACTCTTGGATTTCAGCTCAGGTCATGATCTCACAGTTCATAGGATCAAGCCTTGCATCAGGCTCTGTCCTGATAGTGCAGAACCTGCTTGGGATTTTCTCTCTCTCTCTCTCTCTCTCTCTCTCTCTCTCTCTCTCTCTCTCTCCCCCTCTCTCTGCCCCACCCCCACTTGCATGCACATGCATTCTCTCTCTCTCTCCCTCTCTCTCTCTCAAAATAAATAAACAAACATTAAAATAAAATAAAATAAAAAACCCTTCACATTCAAGCACGCTCTTTAAACAAAAAAAGAGGGAGCACCTGACTGGCTTAGTTGGTAGAGCATGCGATTCTTGATCTCTGGGGTTGCATAGATCTTACTTAAAAATAAATTTAAAAAAATAAGTGAATAAGTAAAAAATAATTTAGGGGACCAGACTGAACCCACTGAGAATCAAGCTTGGATTATTATGGTCCCTCTGGTCTTTTCAAAGTAGTTAATTACTTTGGCCCCATTTCCCCTAAGTCTGTTTGGGATTAATTTCTGTTACAGTCAAGAGAGTCCTGACTAAGACAAACATGTATATTTGGTAAGTTATCTCACTATTATTAAAGATAAAACTAAGACACATTAAAAATGTTAAGATCTTATTTGAGCAAAAATCAATTCGAATCAGGCAGTGCCAACCAAACCAGAAGTGGTAACAAGTGCTCCACGATAGGAGCTAGGAGAAAGACTTTTATGGAGTAAAGGCAGAAGCAAAGCAAGGAAATTATTTTGATTGGCTATAGCTTAAATATTTGCCTTATTTGGAAAGTCAAGTTGGCTCTTTGCAATTGATTATCCTTAGATTTTGTTTTCTTAACCTTGAGGCATTTACAGGGTTCGGTTTTGGATTGCTCACTTAATGCTGATAAGGTACTAGAATCACCTTCAGTCTAGTGACCTCCTTGATTTAACACTAGCAAACATACTGATCAAGGAAGAAAGTAAAGATATACACCAGCGGGGAAAATTCCAATTGTTAAACAAAAAAAAAAAGGAAGGGGTGTTAAATATCATCCGTATATAACGTAAAACATAAAATGTCCAAGGAAAACTAAAATACTAACTCAAAAAGATATATGCACCCCTATGCTCACTGCAGGATTATTTAGAATAGCCACAATACAAAAGCAACATAAGTGTCCATGAATGGATGAATGGATAAAGAGGAAGTCTCTCTCTGTCTCTCTCTGTGTCCGTCTCTGTCTCTGTCTCTGTCTCTCTCTCTCTCTCACACACACACACACACACACACACACACACACACACAGGAATACTATTCAGCCATTAAAAAAGGAAACCTTGCCATTTGCATCAACATGGATGGACCTAGTGGGTATTTTGCTAAATGGAATCTAAAACAAAAACAAAAACAAAACAAAACAAAAAAGGCAAATGAACAAACAAAACAAAACTCACAAAGAAAACAGATTGGTGGTTGCCAAAGGGGAGGTGGTATGGGGGTAAGCAAAATGAGCGACAGGGATCAAGAAATATAAACTTCCAGATATAAAATAAATATGCAATGGGCATGTAATGTACAGCAATGGTGACTATAGTCAATACACTGGTATTGTATACTTGAAAGTTGCTAAGAGTAAATCTTAAAAGTTCTCATCATAAGAAAAACAAATTTGTAAATTTGTATGGTGACAGACAACTAGACTTATGGTGGTGATTATTTTCCAATGTATAGAAGTATCAAATCAATGTTGTATACCTGAAAGTAATAGAGTGTCATATGTGAATAATAATAATAATAATAATAGACTATTCAAAAAAACATAAAATGGTTTATGATACCTTACAAAGGAGAAAATGATAGATGTCACTGCATTCAATAGTCAACACTAACCACTGGAAACTCCTATATCTTGGCACAGTAGCTTCAGCTTCTTCCACTATGACTTCAGTATATTTTACACTGTCCCTAAGTTGCCTGAAACACTGTTCTGGAATCCACTTCAGGATCTATAGTTTCATTTGAAGCCCAAGAGAATAGCACAGGAGTGGAGAAAATATAGTCTTTGTGATGCTTCTGCTCTAGGGAGAAACAGCAGTAGAAGAAAATCTAGCAGTTACTAAAAGTGAGCATCATTTGTAAAAATAATCATAGTACAATCTGATAAGTTGTTACCTCCTTATTTTCATCCATTCAAAATAAATTATTTCTTCTTGGTAACATTTCTAGAATCTCCATTGTGTTTTCGTCTACCTTCAGCCTGTCTGAGAATGCACAAGAAGCAAAAAGCATGTAATGAAAGGAACTCGATTATTAGAATAAAATGATTATGTTGGTTCAGTCAGCAAAATGAAGTCAACCTACTAAAAAGAGTTTTAATGGGGAGTATCATCCTTCATAAATCAGGCAAGCAAACCATGAGCCATCTGGAAAGCAAGTTGGTTTGTGCCCTTTTCATTTATCTTAATTCAATAGCTTCATGGAGCCATGGCCAGGCAGTCTCTGGTTAAGCTTGGGGTCTAATGTTATGGGACAGATCCTTCCTCCATATATTCACTTACTATTTTTATTTAGCTTTCAAAGGCAAAGGAAAAAATTTCAACACTATCAAAGGACTAGTATCAAAACATAATTTTAACATCTTAACATACTTTTTGAAAAACTCTAACAAGGGTGCCTGAGTGGCTCAGTCATTAAAATCTGACTTCAGCTCAGGTCATGATCTCATGGTTCCTGAGTTCAAGTCCCACATTGGGTGAGCTTGGGCCCCACTTCAGGTGAACCCTGCTTGTCTCTCTCTCTTTCTGCGTCCTCTTTCCTCTCCAACAAAAATAAAAATAAATAAATAATTAAAAACTCTAACAAACTAATAATAGCAGATGGTATCAGAGACAAACAATCCAATAGAAAAAGGCAACTGAAGAGAAAACCTGAATGGCCAATAAAATTGCGAAAGAGTGCTCAAACTCACTGCTACTAAGGAAAATGTACATTAGAACAAATATGATATACCATTTTCATACACATAAGATTTGGTGGGAACTAAAAATAACAAATGTTGGCAGGGATTAAGGATATTCTCATACTCTAAGTGCAACCACTAGAAGTAAATTTGCAACTATTTTAATATGCAAAGTTGAAGATATTCTGGCCTAACTATTCCACGTCTATTTTTATTTTTGTTATTATTATTATTTTTTAAGTAGGCTTTATGCCCAGCATGGAGTCCAAAGTGGGGCCAGAACCCATGACCCCAAGATCAAGACCTGAGTTGAGATCAAGAGTTGGCCAGTTATCTGACTGAGCCACCCAGGTGCCCTATTATCATTTTGTGTGTAAGCTCTGTCCCCACCATGGAATTCAAACACATATGACCCTGAGACCCAATGTCACATACTCCACTGACTGAGCCAGCCAGGCACCCCATATTCTGCTTCTAAATACTTATTCTAGATAAAATCTCATGCAAAGTTGTTCATTTCAGAATTGACTAAAAAACTTTTTTTTAATGTTTTTTATTTTTGAGACACACACACACACACACACACACACACACACACACACACACACACAGAATCCAAAGCTGGCTCCATGCTGTCAGCACAGAGCTAGAAGCGGGCCTCGAACTCAAGAACTGAACCACGAGATCATGACCTCAGCCGAAGTCAGATGCTTAACTGACTGAGCCACCCAGGTGCTCCCAGAATTGATTTTAAAGGTAAAAGACTAAATGTTCATGAAGATGCCAAACAAATTCATTTTGGTAATTCATAAATAGGATACCATAATGTAGCTAGAATAAATGAACTAAACCCAGGTGTAGTACCATGGTTACATCCTAAACACACTGTTGACTGAAAAAAGTAGATTCTAAGAGCATACATGAAGTATGGTACCATCTGTGAAAAATGTAAAAGGATAGAAAACTATACTGTATATTGCTTATTGCGCATGTACAGAGGTAATATAAATCTATGTAACAAAAGTATAAAAACATGAACAGTAAGAATAGTGATTTCAGTGAAAAGGTAGCTCTGGATAGTTAGGATAATGGAATGGGGATGGGTTTCAACTGTATGTACTGTTTGATAAAACAGAAAAATCTGAAATAAATATGGCGAAAAATTAACTTCTGTGATACATGTACCCCTGGAAGTACAAAAAAGATTTTCTTTCTTTTTTTTTTTTTTTAAAGATTTTATTTTTAAGTAATCTCTACACCCAACATGGGGCTCAAATGTACAACCCTGAGATTAAGAGTCACATGCTTTACTGACTGAGCCAGCCAGGTGCCCCACAAGAAAGATTTTCTGAAAGATGTACTGGCTTTAATATTTTTAATGAGATGAAACAGAGCCAAACTTCCATGTATCTATTTTCCTAAAAAGTTATCTTTTTGGGAACTTGTCACACTGGTTCTCTCCACATTTTGAAAGGCATCCCTTGCAATCTTCTAAATCTTAATAGCTGTTGATTTTTCCAGGGCACCAAACAAAGGAACAATTTGAAATACCAGGTTAGATGTTGAGAAAAAATTACTCTCTGTAACAAATACTTTTGCAATTCATCTGACGTTTGTAGAGGAGGAAAAATTTCTTTTTTCCCTTTACCCCTCTTAAGTTCATTGGCTGGTGCCCATGAAAATTAGACTGACAAAAGACAGATTAACAAGAGAAAAAGAAACAGAAGCTTATTAACATGTGAATGAAGCATACACAATGGGAATACCCAGAAAGGAGTAACTCAAAGAGATGGTTAGAACTTGGGCTTATGGAGTATCTTCCCAAAAGAACAGTAAATTTTTAGAGAAGTGACCAAACGAAGAGGACTTTGAGTTTATAGGGTGACAAATTGGGGGAAGGTGAATGTATGGGAGATCTAATGAAAGATAAGGGCTAATTAGCAAAGTATGTTATGTAGATTCCTTGTTGCCATCTCTGGGCTGATTAAGGTAACTTTTGTCCTTTCCAGTAGAGAGAGGAGGGGGAACAACTTAATAAATTTATGTCCTATTTTAGGCAATAGGAGTAATGCAGAGAGCTTTCCTTTTTATCTGCTTCTTCTCAGGGGCCTTCAGCTTAAAATAATCCTTATATCAGGGGTGCCTGGGTGGTTCAGTCGTTTAAGTGTACGACTTTAGCTCAGGTCACAATCTCACAGTTTGTAGGTTCAAGCCCCACATTGGGCTCTGTGCTGACAGCTCAGAGCCTGAAGCCTGCTTTGGATTCTGTGTCTCCCTCTCTCCCTGCCCCTCCCCTGCTTGTGTTCTGTCTGTCTCTCTCTCAAAAATAAATAAACATTAAAAAATTTAAAAAAGAATAATCTTTATATCAAAGTGCCATATTTTGTTCCCACTGATTTTTTCGTTGTTTCTAAAAATATTGGAGGACCAAATTGAATTTCCAATTGATCATTAAATATAATTTTTGGTAATAAGCCAAAAATCATATAGTAAGATTTCAGATTTCTTTTATTACAGTTTTTCAATCTAGAATCTAGACAAACTAACATTTGGTTGTTTTAACTTTGTACATTCTTTTAATTTGAAATAGCTCTCCCATCTTTTATAATGATACTCATTTTTTTTAAGTTCATTTATTTTGAGAAAGAGAGAGAGTGCACATGGGATAGGGGCAGAGAGAAAGGGAGAGAAAATTCCAAGCAAGCTCCACACTGTCAGCACAGAGCCCGATGCGGGGCTCTAATTCATGAATTGTGAGATCATGACCTAAGCTGAAATCAAGAGTTGAAATCAAGAGTTGGATGCTTAACCAACTGAACCACCCAGGGGCCCTGATACTCACTTTTTGAAGAGGCCAGGCCAGTTGTTTTGTAGAAGGTCTCACATTTTATTTTTGTCTTACAATGTTGTTTAACTTGTTATTCTGTCTCCTTGAATTTCCTATAAAGTGAAAGTTAGGTCTAGAAGGGCATGATTAGATTCAGAGTAAATACTCTGCCAAGAATTTCTTATAGGGAATGTTGTGAATATTGTATTGTATCATATCAAGAGACAGTGTAAGGATAACTCACTATATTTGTGATGCTAGATTTGATCTCCTAGCTTAGGTTTTAACTGCCAGGTTGCTCCTTGGGAAAGATTCATCTTTCCTCTTGTAATTGGTTAAAAAAAAATCTCTAGTATAATGCTTTGGAAATGTGTCCCCTGTCAACATTTTACCCAATGGGTTCAGCATCCACTGATGAGTCTTACTATTGTTAGTATTATTTCCTGACCAGTTATTAATGTTTTCATTTTAAAAATGAATAGTTGTATACTATATTTTAGTTAAGAATATTTTTAAGACTATTGGGGTCCCTGAGTCAGTAGAGCATGAGACTCTTGATCTCCGGGCTGTAAGTTTAAGCCCCACACTGGGTGTAGAGATTACTTAAAAATAAAACCTTAAAAAAAAAAGGCTATTAACCAAAAGTCCTCAACCTTCTTCTATTCCTCATTGTTAAGTTTCTCACGTCTGCTTCCTTGAAACTTACGTCCTTTCAGAATGTAAAGTCATTGAATTATAAGAGAAGATTAAATAAATTCTCTAATAGAATAGGAATATATTTAGGGGTTTCAATGAGGGAATTTTCTGATGGGAAAAGGAGACACTGGTGACAGTGGCACTGGGCAGTATGATTGAGTAGAATTGGAGTAGGCACATAGTGGTATGCTGGACCCAGCACATATTGGCTTGCAAGAGCTGATGGTTAAATTTTTCAGAATTTCGTGAGCTGGTTGTTATGCACAGCCATTATTAAAAGTTAAAGTGTATAAATTTACAGTGAGTTATATTAAAAATAGATAACAGGGGCACATGGGTGGCTTAGTCAGTAGAGCATGCAACTCTGGATCTCATAGTCGTGCGTTCAAGTTCCACTTTGGGAGTAGAGATTACTTTTTTTTTTTTTTTTTTAACGTTTATTTATTTTTGAGACAGAGAGAGACAGAGCATGAATGGGGGAGGGTCAGAGAGAGGGAGACACAGAATCCGAAACAGGCTCCAGGCTCTGAGCTGTCAGCACAGAGCCCGACGCGGGGCTCGAACCCACGGACGGCGAGATCGTGACCTGAGCCGAAGTCGGCCGCTTAACCGACTGAGCCACCCAGGCGCCCCAGAGATTACTTTTTAAAAAGGTAATAGGTGCGCCCCCGGGGGGGCTCAGTCGGTTAAGGGTCCAACTTCAGCTCGGCTGGGGTCATGATCTTGCAATTTGTGAATTTGAGCCCCGTGCATCAGGCTCTGTGCTGACAGCTCAGAGCCTGGAGCCTGCTTCGGATTCTGTGTCTGCCTCTCTCTCTGCCCCTCCCTGCTCAGGCTCTGTCTCTCTCTATCTCTCAAAAGTAAATAAATGTTAAAAAATATTAAAAAAAAATTTTTTTAACGTTTACTTATTTTTGAGACAGAGAGAGACAGAGCATGAATGGGGGAGGGGCAGAGAGAGAGGAGGGAGACACAGAATCAGAAACAGGCTCCAGGCTCTGAGCTGTCAGCACAGAGCCCAACGCCGGGCTTGAACTCACAAACAGCGAGATCATGACCTGAGCCAAAGTCCGACGCTTAACCGACTGAGCCACCCAGGTGCCCCAAAAAATATTTTTAAGAAAGGTAATAAACATTCAAAACTCATAATTATTTTTACTACACTTTCCCATTATCTATGCCCTTGAGGTTATTTATGTCTATTGTATCTGCATTATGGAAATGTTATATGATAATGAGCTGTGCACATCTCTTTCCAGTTTCATGTTCAGTGACATTAGGCTAATAGTTTGAAATAGGTCATGGTGGCAGCATTTACAACATGGAAACACCAGCAAGCATGACAAATCAAGGCTATTTATTATTTTGTTGATTGTCTAGACTTAAAAGTTATGGTCAAGAATGGGGTGCCTATGTGGCTCAGTCTGTTAAGAATCTGACTCTTGGTTTCGGCTCAGCTCATGATCTTGTGGTTTGTGTGAGCAAGTCCTTGAATTGGGCTCTGTGCTGACAGTGCATGGAGCCTGCTTGGGATTCTCTCTCTCCCTCTCTCCCTGCCCCTCCCCGTGCATATGTGTGTTCTCTCTCTCTCTCTCAAAATAAATAAACTTTAAAAAAAAGTTATGAAGAGCTTGTTAATACGGATGAAACTTAAAAGTGTGTATGTCTGTAACTGTTAACATTGTAAACAGCAGTAAAAATTGAGTAAATATTCTTTCAGTATTCAAAAACTGTTATTCACTGCAGAAAAGAAGTTGATCACATCATTGTTGAAAGAGTGAAGTTTCAATATGTGTTAGTTGTTTCACTTTGATTTTATTCCTTAACAAAAATATCAAACAACATTCACAGAATTATGTTGGTTCATCAATAGCGACAACATGTTGCTCTGGATACAAAAGTTCAGTAAAAATCAACAAAAGTGCTTTGTGAGAATCAATTGTTATATGCAACTTAAGCAGAGAACATTTGAGGTTAATATTTTTTTAATAAGAGCATTTTTTTTAAGTAGGTTCCATGACCAATGTGGGGCTTGAACTCATGACCCCAAGCCCTGATACTGAGAGTCATATGCTCTACCCCATGAGCCAGCCAAGAGCCTCATAAGAGGAGTTTTTAAATCAATAAAACATATATTCATATATATATATGTTTTATATATGTTTATATATATGTATATACATATGTGTATATACATATATATGTATATATGTTACATAAATATGCTTATAAAGAATATATATGTTTATTTATATATAATGTTTATATATAATATATAATAATATAATATATAATATATATTTAATGTTTATATAATATGTTTATTTATATATAATATTTATATATAGTTTTATATATGTTTATATACATATATACATATGTGTATATACATATATATGTATATATATGTATATATGTTACATACATATGCTTATAAATAATATATATATATAATGTTTATTTTGAGGGAGAGGGAGAGAGAGAAAGGGATGGACGCTTGACCGACTAAGCCACCCAGTTGCTCCCAAACATATATATTGCTATGGACTAAAATTCATGTGTTGAACCTTAACCCCAATATGACTAGATTTGGAGATAACACCTTTAGTAGGTAATTAAGTGTAAATGAGGTATAAGGGTGTGGCCCTACCAATAAAACTGGGTGGCCTTATTAAAAACGGAAATGAAATAAGCCAGTCAGAGAAAAACAGATATCATATGATTTCATTCATATGTAGAATTTAAGAAACTTGACAGATGAGAAAAATAAGATAAAAACTGAGAGGGAGGCAAACCATAAGAGACTCTTAAATATAGAGAACTGAAGGTTGATGGGGGTGGGGAATGGGCTAAATGGGTGATGGGTATTAAAGAGGGCACTTGTTGGGATGAGCACTGGGTGTTGTATGTAAGTGATGAATCACTGAGTTCTACTGAAGACAATACTATATTGTATGTTAACTACCTTGAGAATTAGATAAATAAATAACTAAAGGGAAGCAAGAGTTCTCTCCTTTCCCTCTCCTTACCAGGGAAAGGCCATGTGAGCACACAATGAAATGGCAGCCACTTACAAGTCCAGAAAAAAGGCTTCAGAATGAAACTTTCCTGCCAGCACCTTGGTCTTGGACTTTCCAGCCTCCAGAACTGTGAGAAATAAATTTCTTTTGTGTAAGTGTACAGTATTTTGTTATGGCAGCCCAAGCTTAGACAGACAGACAGACGAACACACACACACACACACACACACACACACACACACTCCTGATAGGTACCTAAGTATTTGTAAGCACTGTTAGGGAATGATAAGTGCTATAAAAATATGGAGTGAATGATCTATGAAGAGTGCAGTGAAGGTGGTGCTTTAGATAACCCAGGCTGTAGATCATGAGGACCTGAACTTGGGAAGTGACCTTAGAAAAACAGAAGTTTAGGGGCCTGGGTGCCTCAGCTGGTTAAGTGTCCTACTCTTGGTTTTGGTTCAGGTCATGGTCTCATAGCTTCAAGGATTCGAGCCCCACATCTGTCTCTGTGCTGGCAGCGAAGAGCCTGCTTGGGATTCTCTCTCTCTCTCTCTCTCTCTCTCTCTCTCTCTCTCCCTCCCTCCCTCTGTCTCCCTTTCTCTCTGCCCCTTTTCCACTTGCACTGTCTCTCTCAAATAAATAAATAAACTTAAAAAAAAGAAAAACAAGTTTACATGGCTTCAATAGGGCACCATTTGACTTGTCAGCTAACTGCCTAGCACCTGGACTGCCCATGGATATTGGATATTTCTCCTGTAAGTATGTGAAACATTCCAACTAATCCCCTGAGTTTTAGTTTGCTCCTCTGATCATCCTCTATCCTATTGCCAGAGTGATGGTTCTAAATCTCATGATATCACTACTTCTGCTTAAAATTGTACCATGATTCCCTGGATTTCAAGGTCAAGTACAGATCCTCTCCTTAGCACATCTGCCTACCCCTCTATCCCAAATTTTTTACAATCCACCTCTCCCTGTCCCACCCCTCCCCAAACACATACATCCCTTCATTCTGGTCATACTGAACTAGTTCCTTGACTCTGTCCTGTTGCTTCATGAACTTTCTGTTGCTCTATCTGGAATTCCCTCCCCTGTTTAGCCAACTTCTCCTTGTCCTTCAAAATTTAGGGCCAGAATTACCTTTTCCAGGAAACCTTCCCAGACCCTTTCTGATTTAGGTACCCTCCACTGTGGCCTCTGTCCATATTACACAAGCACTATGCTGTGATTTCGGTTCGTCTTTCCCACAATCTGTGTCATATTCATTTTTTTACCCTCCATGCCAAGCATTGGGGCCTGTCACATAGCAGGTCTCGTTAAGTACTTGTTGAAAATTTTTATAATTAGGACCACAGGGCTTAGCGAGCCTGCGGAGTTAAACAGCAAAGAAGACATTTCTACGGCTTCTGCATAAAAGAGCAGAGAGATTTTGGGGTTTGGACAGGGACAGAGAGGATCGTCTGGGAGCTGGAGAAGCGGGAAAAGTTGCTTTGCCACCCTCCCTTGTTAGCTTCCACAGCGAGAGTACAGGACAGGCGAAACTGAAATAAGAAAAACTACATTTCCCGTCATGCCTCAAGACACCGCTATCGGTTTCACCTCTTTGTCACCGCCTGTTCCCCACGGAAGTAAAAGGAGCACTTCCAGGTTCGGCAAGAACCTGGAGCCGGGGGTGTTAGATCGGCGCCGTTGGGTCTTGCTCCGAAGCTCCGCCTTCTCTCCGGTTTTTCTAGAAGCCCGGCTTTGCTCTTGGCAGTGTCGTACAGGTATTTTCCGGCCTCTTCGGGTGCTCCGAAGGCAGTTCGCTGCACCGGAGCGGGCGAAACTTTTCTTCTGTTGAGGTTCGGAGTTCCCTTAGGGCGCGGCGGGCTCGTTGCACGGTGCAGGGAAACCGGTTATCGGAGTCGTGGCCCCGTGCTTACATCCCTTTTCTTCCCTTACCGATTGCAGCGTCCGAGGCGCGTGTGCGAATCTCCCCATGGCAGAAACGGCCCCGAACGGCCCCCAAGGGGCGGGCGCAGTGGTAAGTGAGCGAGCAGGGTCTTCTGGGTTGGTTTATAAGAGTTAGAACGGAGCAGGAAGTGTTGCTCAGTTCCGAGGCGTTTCAGCTCATCGCTTAAAGGGCCTGGGCTTAGTGAGTGAGGTGGGGGTAGCGTAGAGAGAAGAGATCTTGAGCGAAGATGTGGAGGAAGCTACAAGTTTTCTGTTGGTAGCGACAGTGGGCTGGCCTGGATCAGGTGACCCTCACCTGTATGCCAAGGAAATTGGGCCGCCTTGCCTCTTCCCCCCTCTCGGTCTCTAATTGTCCTAGGTTCCAAGGTTGAAGATGCCACCTGAGGTGGTGCCGTGACACAGGCCTCATTCTGCACAGGCGTGCTAGGAGAGAACGTCTCTCTGCCCGTTTTATGCCATTATATGGAAATTACGCAGTGAGGGGGGAGGGGTCTTTTTTTTTCTTTTCGTCATTTTATCCGTACCTTTTTTTTTTTTTTTTTTTTTTAACGCAGAGAGCTATTAGGCTTCTGTAAATATTTTATTCTTAGCATGCAGATCTGCTTAATAGTTATTTGTATTGCTCTCTAATTTTAAACACTATGAATGTGTGAATTGAGCTTGTCTCTTTTTCCTTTTTAAACATTTTGCAACATTTCCACTTATATACACAAATTTTCTTTTTTCTTGATTTAGCTGAGCCGTTTAAGAATTAGTTGCATACACAATGATGGCCAATTCATACATACTTAAGCATTCTTTTACATGACCACGATGCAGCCGTTGTGGCAATATTTGCAGTTAAATTTGAGAAATTTAACACTGATACATGTTGTTACCTTATTTAAAATCCATATTCAGATTTCCTCAGTTGTGTGTTAAAGTGTCTTCCTCCTCATCCAGGATTCAATCTAAAAGCTTGCATTGCTTTTACTGGCCTTTAGTCTCTTTTAGTCCAGAATAGTTCCCTTGCCTTTTTCCTCTTGCCATTTTTGACTTTCAAGAGTCCAGACTTGTTCTGCAGAATGCTTCTCAAATTGAAGTTGTCTGGTTTTTTTTCCCCCCTGGTCACTAGATTCAAGTTGAACATTTTGGCACGATTGTTGTTACATAAGTGGTAGTCTGCCTTTTTCAGTGCACTATATATATCAAGAAGCATTTTATGTTGATTTATTCCGTCATCGCAGATACTAAGTTTGATTATTTGGTTCAAGTGGTATCCACCAGATTCTCCACTGTAAAAATACTTTTTTTTCTTTTGTAGTTGAAAACTATTCTGTGGCATGATACTTTGAGACTGTGTGAATAGTTTTTCCACCTAAGTAGATTTGTTGACTATAACATGGTTAGATTGTTGCCTCTTAAAGTATAAACCAATACTTTTTTAAACCTTTTTTATTGTGTACTAAAATAGAGATATATAAAGTATTCAAAATGAAACACAGAGATCAGTGATTTATTACAGAATAAACACCCTAAACAGTTTTGTTTTATTTTTTTTTAAGATTTTATTTTTTTTTTTTAATTTTTTTTCAACGTTTTTATTTATTTTTGGGACAGAGAGAGACAGCATGAACGGGGGAGGGGCAGAGAGAGAGGGAGACACAGAATCGGAAACAGGCTCAAGGCTCTGAGCCATCAGCCCAGAGCCTGACGCGGGGCTCGAGCTCACGGACCGCGAGATTGTGACCTGGCTGAAGTCGGACGCTTAACCAACTGCGCCACCCAGGCGCCCCTAAAGATTTTATTTTTAAGCAATCTCTATACTCAACAAGGGGCTTGAATCCACAACCTGGAGATCAAGAGTTGCATGCCCCATTGACTGAGCCAGGTGCCCCTAAACAAATAGATTTTATTTTTTTATTAAAAATTTTTTTTTGTTAATGTTTGTTTATTTTTGAGAGAGACAGGGACAGAGGTAGGCTGTAGCATCCGAGGTAGGCTCCAGGCTCTGAGCTGTGAGCACAGAGCCCGATGCGGGGCTTGAGCTCATGAACTGTGAGGTCATGACCTGAGCCGAAGTTGGACACCCAACCGACTGAGCCACCCAGGCGCCCCTAGATTTTATTTTATTATTTTTTTAAGGTTTTTTTTTCTTTTTTTTTTTTTTTTTTTGAGACAGAGACAGAGCATGAACGGGGGAGGGTCAGAGAGAGGGAGACACAGAATCTGAAACAGGCTCCAGGCTCTGAGCTGTCAGCACAGAGCCCGACGCGGGGCTTGAACTCACGGACTGCGAGATCATGACCTGAGCCGAAGTCGGCCGCTTAACCGACTGAGCCACCCAGGCGCCCCATGCCCCTAGATTTTAAAGAACATGTTGTAAAATTAAGTTTTAGTCTGAATATTTGTGGAGAAACTGAGTGCAGTAAGCTAGATTCGTTCTTCCACTTGGCTACTTGTGATCATTTAAATTTAGAGGAGTCACAATGTAGTAGGTTTGGCTAGAATAAAACAGACATCTTTCTTTTCTTCTTTATTTCTTTCCATCTCTCCCTCTTTCTCTCTCTTCCCTCTTTCTTTCGTAGGCTCCACACTCAACGTGGGGCTGGAACTCATGACCCTGAGATCAAGAGTCAGACACTACCGACTGAGCCAGCCAGGTGCCCCAAAACAGGGATTTTTCTGAAATTACCTGCATATTGTTATAAAGACATGCAGTAAAACATCTTTGGATTTTAAAATGTAGTTGCATTTTTTTCAGAAGCTTTTTATATAGTATTTCAAAAGATAATTAAGTTAGATTGCTTAGAGTAGTGTTTTTAGACTCCACATTAAGATTCGTAAATGAATTGTGAAATCAGCATAGTGGAAACACTAAGTATTTCTTAAACATTAAATAGAATACAAAATACCAAAATCCATCACACATAGGAAAGGTGATGTTTTGGGAAGCTTCTGTTTACTTGTATATCCGTGTATGTTTGTGTCGAACCTTGATGTAAAAATTAACATAGATTCTATCAAAAAAAATGTAAAAGCCACTTAAGGATTTGAATTAAAGACACATTTTTAATGAGAAATCAGATTTTAAGTTATTCCATTAGTGATAATGCATACATCTTTGGCAAATGCAGCAAGGGCAAAGAAAGATTGAGAAAAAAATGGAGAATAAAGTGGTATATGGGAGTTTAATCTAGGGCCATTGAAACTAGGGTAAGATGTATGGGGCGGTTTCCAGGGGATGAAGAAAGTCATAAAATTGGAGAGGCAGGTGCTATTTAACATTTGACAGCCACATTTTGGACAGAGTATCTCAGGCCCTTCTTTATACGTAAGCAAATTATCCACAGGCCAGTAAGTTCAGTAGTGAGTGACTCTTATCATGGTTTTACATTTCTCCTTTTGCAAGGTTCATTTAATTCAAAGTGGCTTTATGTAATGCCTTTTTACTCAAATCTTAAACCTACCTATTTGAATTTGAGATTTTTCTAAGAACAGACACTATGGTTCTCTTGAGAGCAATTAGTTCTTATTTAGCATTCTTTTAAAAGATGAAGCCAGTATTACAAGTGTTGAAGGAATACAGACAATTGTAGTTAAATTTCAGTTCAAAGGTTTCTTAATTAGTCTGTATTTTTTAAAACATCAATTTTTTTTTTTCTATTTAAGTACTTTGGTGCTTTCTGCATCAAAGCCATAAGGTGTTTGGATGTGTTAGTGAGCGTGTATGTGAAACAGCTGCCTTAAGAGTTTTCATTTTGATTTTAAATAATTGCTACAGGGCTGTTAAGACATTTTGAATAGGAGTAAAACTGTAATCTTCATTCTTAGATAATTTGCAGGTTTAGTTCACTACAATATTTTTCTTTTTAAATTTAGCAATTCATGATGACCAATAAACTGGACACGGCCATGTGGCTTTCTCGATTGTTCACAGTTTACTGCTCTGCCTTGTTTGTTCTGCCACTTCTTGGGTATGTATTACACAGATTTCTGCCTTTGATACTCAGTTCAGTCGGTTTTTATGGACTACCTTTTATGTGGAAGACTTGTTAAACTGCAAGAGTTTCAAGGACAAATAAAATGCAGGTCTCCTTTAGGCACTGATAACCCAGTGGTAGTACCAACTTAAGGAATATTTTATATCGTGTGCTTTGTGAAAGTTGACATCAAGTTGAAAATCAGAAAGAAAATGGATGTGTGGGGATGAGAGGAGTTCATATTTTTTGCCTATTTGACACTTTAACTTAATAGGAGGAACTCCTGCTTTATAAAATTCAGTTGGGTATGTATATGAAGTGATGCTTCTGAGAAGGTATAGTAGGTTCAAGTAATTTTTTTCTATTGACATGGAAGAGATTTAGCTGTTGTGCAATGATGATGCAATCCACAAAGGAGGAAGAGACATGGTAGTTGTTAAGTCTCATGATAACCTCTCCTCTGGTAATTTGCAGGTTGCACGAAGCTGCAAGCTTTTACCAGCGTGCTTTACTGGCAAATGCTCTTACTAGTGCTCTGAGACTGCACCAGAGATTACCACATTTCCAGTTAAGCAGAGCATTCCTGGCCCAGGCTTTATTGGAAGACAGCTGCCACTACCTGTTGTACTCACTCATCTTTGTCAATTCCTACCCGGTTACAAGTATCCTTTTTGTGCTTTCTTGATGAGGAAATCGCGTATGAAGCATATAGACGATTCTGATTATTTTTTGCAGTAGGGAAGGTTCAACAGTAAGGGGTTCCATGAAGCCTGGGTTGGTTGGTTTGTTGGCACTTAATTTGAATGAAGATACATTTAGTGTAAGAATTTCTGACTCTGAAATGTAAAGTCTAAATTTGAAGAGCTGGTGTGGGGATTTTAAATTTTGTGTCTTTGTTCCTGCCTCTTGTAAGCCTCTCTGTTGGCAATGGATAGTGTGAAGTTCAGATTAAAAGCACAGGACTGTGGAGGACTTATTTTAATATTTAAGGTTTTTTTATTTGATTCAATCTTCTTTGGGAAAGTGCCCATATATCTTGCTGTAAAAAAGAATCCTCGGCTCTTTCAACTCCATGTGAGCTAGAAACAAATGGAAATTCATTAAGAAATAACCTATTTAAGAGAGAATTGGATAATTAATACAATAAAAATACTAGTATTTACTGTGGATAGAGGAGAAAATAAGGACACATGGATAATCTTTGAAGCTAATGAGGATTAAAGAACTCATTTGGAATTGTATGTTTATACATTTCAAAAGTGTGTTGGGTGATAAGTGATTTTCTAAAAACATGGGGGAGGGTTGGGGAGGAGGACTTTAGTTTAGTATGTTTGAGAAGCACTGGATCAAACGGCCCTCAGTAGGTTTCTTTACCATAGGACCTTTGATCTACTAATGTTCATTGTGAGGTGAAAGAGTTGGGGGAAGGGCAGAGAGAGAGAGGGAGAATCCTAAGTACACTCCATGCTGTTACCATGGATTCCAGTGCAGGACTCGGACACATGAACTGTGAGATCATGAACTAAGCTGAAATCGAGTTAGATGCTTAACTTACTGAGCCATCCAGGTGCCCCAATACTAATCTGAATTAAAAAAAAAATTTTTTTTTCAATGTTTATTTATTTTTGAGAGACAGAGGTGAGTAGGGGAGGAGCAGAGAGAGAGGGAGACAAAGAATCCGAAGCAGGCTCCAGGCTCTGAGCTGTCAGCACAGACAGCTCCTGAACCCCGAGATCATGGCCTGAGCTGAAGTCAGACGTTTAACCGACTGAGCCACCCAGGCACCCCAATACTAATCTGATTCTTAAAAGTAGTTGGGTATTATGTTAGTAAATAAAGATGAGCCCAAAGTCATATTACAAAGTTGTGTTCTGATCTTTGCATTTACATGGGTGATGCTGTTCTTGATGTCTAGCCATGATAGGTACTTAGGGTTTAACTTGCAGACTTTTCACCCTTTTTATTTTCTGAATAGTTTAAAAGTTACATTGAAAGCTAAGATTATGAATCTCTTCTAATGATTTGTGAATTATAGAATGTTAGAAGTAAAAACTTGTTAGAAATCTGTAGCTTTGAGGCACCTGGGTGGCTCGGTTGAGCACCTGACTCTTGATTTTGGCTCAAGTCATGATCCCAGGGTCGTGGGACGGAGCCCGTGTTGGGCTCTGCACTGGGCATGGAGTCTGCTTAAGATTCTCTCTCTCCCCCTGCCCCGCTCACATGCACTGCCTGTTTCTCTCTTAAAATAAAATCTGTAGCTTTGATGACACTTGACCTAGGAAATGAAGTTAGTGTCAGAGCCATGATTAAAACCCACATGTCTTGACTCTCTTCAGGGTTCAGTTTTCATTACTTGCACTGCTTCTGCAGAATCAGGCTTTAAGTTAGGATATGTGTCAGAGTTTAAATTTAACTATTTAAGAAGCAACAAGATTTTACAATGGCCTTAGAGAAGAGAGTTGTAGCTTTCATCAGTTCCAAAGTGATCTATGATTGATTAACAAGTATAAAGCTATATTGGGGCGCCTGGGTGGCTCAGTCGGTTAAGCGTCCGACTTCAGCTCGGGTCATGATCTCGCGGTCCGTGAGTTCGAGCCCCCCCGTCGGGCTCTGGGCTGATGGCTCAGAGCCTGGAGCCTGCTTCCGATTCTGTGTCTCCCTCTCTCTCTGCCCCTCCCCCATTCATGCTCTGTCTCTCTTTGTCTCAAAAATAAATAAACGTTAAAAAAATTAAAAATAAAGTATAAAGCTATATATACATGATCTCTACTGAGGAAATTGGCATTTTACTTAATTCTTGTGTGTGTTGGGGAAGAATTGGTTAGGATGTTAATTTGAAGAACTACTAGATGAGAGGTAGGATTTTTGTAAACCTTGGGTGTAGATCACTGTCATCTTTGCCAGTTGGAAATTAGGGACCTTTGGATGTAATGAGTTACAGTTATAATGAATGAATTTGGTACTCTTTGTGTTATAGTAATCACAATTTCCCATCACACCAAGCTTTCAGTTAATGTAGAAAAATATAATGGTTCATTTCCTAGAAACTGCAAATAATTTTTTTAAATAAGGGTAATTTAAAAATTTTTTTGATTTTTTTTTTTTTTTTTTAAAGTTAAACTACCCCCAATGTGGGACTTGAACTCATGACCCTGAGATCAAGTCACATGGTGTACTAAGCCAGTCAGGCATCCCAGAAACTGCAGATACTTTTAGGCTGAGTATTTTTGCCCTTCATGATGGATGAACAGTCTGTCATTTTAGGAAAATACTTGACAGTGTTTTTGCTCTCGTTTTTCTTGACCTGGCAGAAATTGGGGTAATAAATAGGATCTTTTGAACAATTCTCATTTTTCAAAAAGCTGAATGAAAGTTGTATATTTATCCATGACATAAAGCCAAACAATTGAACTCAAATAGGTTTGTAATTAAACTGATGAGACTTTGAATTAACTGTACACAACCCCAAATACACACTTTTTATTCAGTACAGGTTGAGAACACATGGCTGTACAAGCTTCATAGGTACGGTATCTTGAAATAATAGGGATCTTGTAGGAAAGAGATAATGGGGATCTTATAGGAAAGAGATAATGCAAGATCTTTAGTTGAGGAAAATTGGTGAGTCCTTTTTTAAAGTTTTATTTTTCATTTTTATTTTACGTGAACTCTACCCCCAACGTGGGGTTCAAACTTAGCGCCCCGAGATCAAGTTGCATGTTGTACAGACTGAGCCAGCCAGGCACCCCTGGGGAAGTACACTTTAAACTGTTCCCCACACTCTTTCCTAAGCAGTTGTGATGAGGAAAGCAGTACAGAAGACTGTCTTTGAATTTGAAGGCAAATTCTTTTGTCCAGGATCGCCTTTGTGGAGTTAAAAGCTGTCATATTTAAGGCTTTGAGGTGGCCTAGATTTCAATTTAATTGTTTACAGTATTTTATTATCTAATAGAAAAGGAAACTTTTATCACTTTAATTTTTTTCATAAAAAAACTGAGCTTTAGAAACTGAAATTGTTTACAGATTAAAAGCTTCATTTGGTTGCAAAGTGTATCAGTAAAACAAAAGCCACCGCTGAAGTCATTTTTGCAGATGCCATTTCAGATCTATATTGGGCATAATACCAAAGTACTTAATAAACATTAAATTTTTTCCTTAATTGTTTTCTTCAGTGAGTATTTTTCCTGTGTTGTTATTCTCCTTGCTTCATGCTGCCACATATACGAAAAAGGTCCTTGATGTAAGTAAAGCTGTGGTGTTTTTTTGACTTCTGGATTGCAGACTGTTGGCATGAATTTGAGTTCTAAGACATTTTGGCATTTGTCATAAAAGTTTCCTCCATTCCCTACAAACTTGTAAATTATTAGTGATTTGAAAGTTTTAAGTTTGAAATTTTGTATTTAAGTTTCACAAAATGCATTTTGTAGGTAAAGGATTGTATTGCAGATTACCCCCTTGTTTCCAGAGGAATTTCTGAAGTTTGAAATAGACCTTTTTGTTTAAAAAAAAAAAAAAAAAAAAAAAAATCTATGTTTTAGGTTTGGTAAGTCGTCAGAGATCTCCTCTTCTGTCATTGTTTAATTTTAACATACCGGGTAAGTAGAGTGTGTTGAATTTCTTTTATGTTAATATTCAGAACTAAAATATTCCTAAAATATTTTCTTATTCCTGGATTGGAACATTAAGCCCAAGTTAAGTGTGCCAGGCAGATTGACTGCATATGCACTGACATTTGAATTAAAATATACAAATGTTTGCCTTGTGTTGACAGTTTTCTTTTTTTTCTTTCTAAAAAAAATTTTTAATGTTTTTTATTTGTTATTTTTGAGAGAGAGAGACAGTGTGAGGGGCAGAAAAAGAGGGAGACACGGGATCTGAACCAGGCTCCAGGCTCTGAGCTGTCAGCACAGAGCCCGATGTGGGGCTTGATGAATTGTGAGATCATGACCTGAGCCGAAGTCGGACACTTAACCGACTGAGCCACTCCAGGCATCCCAGCTGTCTTCTTTATTCCTGTAGTTCTTTGGTCATAGTGGTAATTGGGCTCTGTAATTTCTGCCTTTATTTAGCTAAGGAGTCACAAATACCTTAACTGTATTACTAAGTAGTCAGTTTTTGTTAGACTGGTTAGATAGAAATAACCACCATTTTTGTGTGTGTGCAATAATCTAGTCTTTTTTACAAAAAATAAGGCATGAAAATGACTTACTACTAAAGTTGTCTTTGTAATTTTTCAAATACACAAAATACAGCAATGCAGGAAAATACACTAACTTTTACCTTATTTTGCAAACTTTCATATTACCATTTCCAAAATAATTTTCTTTTAGTTGTTTTGCCTGTTGGCTATACTGTTTATCTGAAGAAAGAAAATAACTGAATAATCAAAAATGCTGTGAGGGGTGCATGGGTGACTAGGCCGGTTGAGCATCCGACTTCGGCTCAGGTTATGATGTTGCGGTTTGTGGGTTTGAGTCTCGCATCGGGTTCTGTGCTGACAGCTCAGAAGCTGGAGCCTGCTTCAGATTCTGGGTATCCTCTCTTTCTCTGCCCTTCGCCTGCTCACGCTCTGTGTGTGTGTCTCTCTCTCAAAAATAAACATTAAAAAATTTTTTTTTACATAAAATGCTTCATTATTTCTAATGTTTGTTTTCTTATGTTTTAGGCGAAGGGTTCAAATAGTTTACCTTTGCTGAGATCTATCTTGGATAAACTAAGCGCTAATCAACAGAATATTCTGAAATTCATTGCTTGTAATGAAATATTCTTGATGCCTGCCACAGTTTTTATGCTTTTTAGGTAAGAATAAAAATACATTGGTTTTGGGAGGCAGATGACTAAGTGATCATAATAAATATAATAACTCAAATTTTATCCTGCTTAAATCTGTTCAAGATTAATATTAGCAACCATTTTTCTCATTTTATTATAGAGAATCTGAGACATTATGGTAAACTTGGGAACTTGTCTTATTGTTCCTTGTGATTTACCACTTAACACTTTGAAAATGAATTTAAGAACCACTGTCTTTGAAAGAGTCATGGGAAGCCTAGATTAGTGCATTCTGCCATTATTTAGATGATTTTTCTTCTAGAAAGATTGCAGAAAAATTAGTCTGGTAGTAATAGTAGCCTAATGTCACTTCTGTGTTTTGTTTGTATTTTAATTATACAAGTAATGCATGAATAAAGAAAGTTGTCCTGTTAAAAATTAGAAGATCAGACTGATATTGACCCTTCCTATCAAGATTCTTGCATTTAAGTTTTAAAACTACATTTCTGGGGAGATGAGTGGGGGAATGGGTAAAGTAGATGGGAATTGAGGAGTGCACTTGTGATGAGCACCGGCTAATCACAATAATAAATAAATAAATAAATAATGAATGAATGAATGAATGGGAGGATAAGTTTGGATGACATAAACTTTGGTTACCAAGTCAAAAGTTTTTCTCTGTCTCTGTTATGTGTTTTTCTTTGTTGTGGAAAAAAGTGACTAGTTTCAAAACCAAATTGGGAAAAAAATAATTTGAATTGGGGAAAAAAATGAAACTACATTTCTGCCTGGATTGTTGCTTTTTCAATTTTTAGTTTCTCTAGTAGTAGGACATTATAGATAAATGCTAAAATATCATTTGACTGTGAATCCTTGTTGCAGTTCTGTACTCTCCTTCTGGTATGTGTATGTGCATGTAGTACTTTTAAAAGTTTCTACAGATACATAGAAAATGCATATTATGGGGGTGGGGTTTAGTTTTTATTTTACACCAGAAGTGCCATAATGCCTCATTTGTCTGCATCTTGCTTTTTTCGTGACCTATTTATGTTGACGGATACAGTTCTGGTTTGTTCCATTTAATGGCTTTGTAGTGTTTGGTCATATTAATAAACTGCATTTTATTACCTGTTTCCCCTATTAATGGGGAAACATTTGTTTCCAAATACTTGCTTTTCCAGATATTGATGCAGTAAACTTTTTTTTTTTTTAATTTTTATTTATTTAAGTAATCTCTACCCCCAACATGGGGCTCAAATTGATGATGCTGAGATCAAGAGTCATATGCTCCTACAACTGAGCCAGCCAGGCGCCCCTCTTTTTTACTGTTCTACTTATACTTTTGTGCCAGTGTTTTCTCTAAACCAGAAATGATTTTGTTGAGGCTGCACTAAGTGCATTTTATATTTATTAGACCATGCCAGATTGTCATCTAAGATGCCTGCATTATGTTTTCCATAATCTTACTAATTTGAAAAAACTTATTTTTGTTTATGAGATACTTCATTTTAGCGTTCATTGCCTTTAACTGGTGAGATTTTTGCATGTCTGTTTTTTTTAGCAATCTATAAGCTAGAAACAAAGTTTTACAGGTTTCTTCATAAATACATCTGTTCTTTTAAGTAATGTTTTTCTCTGGAAACTCCAGGATCCCACATGTTGCTCAGGTTATGGGGTCACAAGCTAGATAATATTATAATTTAAGTAAAGTCTGGAATAGCACAGGGGAAGACTTCTTATTGAGTGTTGGGGATTTGGACTCTAATTGATATAATCATTAACTTAGCCTTTTGAGCATTGATTTTGCACATATAAAAAACTTAAATTTTAGGGGTGCCTGGGTGGCTCAGTCAGTTAAGTTTCTGACTCTTGATTTCGGCTCAGGTCATCATGATCTCATGGTTTGTTAGATCAAGCCCAGTGTCAGCACAGAGCATGCTTGGGATTCTCTCTCTCCTCTCTGTCTGCCCTGCCTCGTGCTTGCACATGTGCATGCCCTTTCTGTCTCTCAAAATAAATAAACAAACTTGGGGCGCCTGGGTGGCTCAGTCAGTTAAGCATCTGACTTCAGTTCAGGTCATGATCTCGTGGTCCATGGGTTCGAGCCCCGCGTCGGGCTCTGTGCTGAGAGCTCCTGCTTAGGATTCTGCATCTCCTTCTCTCTCTGCCCTTCCTCCATTTGCACGGTCTCTCTCTCTTTCTCAAAAGTAAATAAACATTAAAAAAAATTTTTTTTAAATAAACTTAAATTTTTAACAACATTTAAATTTTAAAACAAAATAATTTTAATTTTTCAAGATTGTTGTAAAAGAGATGAGAATTTACCAGAAATATTAGAGGAATCACTTTGTTTTTCTAAAAAATTAAAGTAGGTTATACGGTTTTATTCAGTCACTAGTAGGGAAAGCTAGTGATGCTCTAAGTATGTCACTTGCATTTAACACAAACTATGAAATTAAAAATAATTTAAAATCATTATTCCTTAGATGACCCCTTCATGATAGAAGCACAATCTAAATATTAGAAGGCTTCATTAAGTTGCTTTTTTCACAGTATTGCTTCAAGCTTTGTATTTAAAAATGAATGTAAAAAGTCTGTGAGTTTACCTCATGTACACAAATATGCGTGTAAAGAAAGATAAAAGGAAGGTCCTTGTAGCTTTATTTGTTAGTAGAGAGTTTGTTACATTGTAGTAATGCATAAGATGAACTGCTTGAATCTGTAAAAAGAATGAGGTAAATTTATGTGTTATGAAAGGGGATGGTCTCCAAGATATAATAAGTTAAAAGTTTGTTAGGAATTGTGTAGGGTGTTCCCCTTTTTATATTTTGGGGTGAGTGTATTTAAGGGCATATGTATATATTTTTTCTGCTTCACTTTCTTCATCTTTAAAATGGGAATGATAATGTCACTTCCATATTACAGTAAAGTGGATTCAGTGAATTGTAAACTGAGCACTGTATTAGTGTTGGCATTATACACACTTGTGCATGGAAATTTCTGGAAGGATATTTTAGAGACTGAGCTGTAACTCTGAGGAAGAAGCTAACTTGGATGATGGAACATTTGTTTTTCATTGAATTTTTATTTTCTGTATTTTTTATAGTATGTGTTTATTTCAATTTGAAGAGTTAAAGATTTGTCACGGGATTTATTGGGGAAAATGGATGTAACACATTTAGTTTAGTGCTTAGTTTGTAATCACGTAAATTTGTATTATGAAAGTAATATCACAATTTAGAAGAAAAGACAAAAATTAACTTTAAAAAGCCACGTTTAGCATCTTTAATGTATTTCCTCAAAAAAAGTTTTAAAATACCATTGTAATAATACGTATAGTTTTATACTCTGCAGTCTTCAAAGTTGCTGTATTGTTCTCGTAATCAAGATTTTAGGTAGTTGCATCCTAACTCCATCAAGTAAAGATGATATACTTAGCTTTGCTACCTAACTACCCACATTAGGTTGTTGATACATTTAATTTGTAGTTATTTGCAGTGAATGTCTTAATTCAGATAGTTTTTCCTGGGAAAAAAATTCTTGATTTAGAATTTCATAAATAAGTATATGGCTCTTGGGTATTGTAATTGTGCTTTTTAACCAAGAAAAATAGTTAGAATAGGCTATGTAAATTTACTAGAGACCTGTATAATTACAGGTTTTTTTGTTTTGTTTTGTTTGTATAAAATGAACCACTTTTCATTTACTATGTCATAAAGTTTCACAGTTTGATGATCAATTATTAGTGGTAATTATGGAAGCATACATTTTCTGATTTAATAGCTTTTAAACTTTTTAAAAGTAATACATAAATGTTTGTAAAAATTTAAACAATAACATTTTACTTTTTACCAATCATTTACATTCTTGTATTTCCTTTTTTTTTTTTTTTTTAAAGTAAGCTCTGTGCCCAACCTGGGGCTTGAACTCACACCTTCAAGATCAAGAGTTGTATCCTCTACTGACTGAGCTAGCCAGGCGCCATTCTTTTATTTCCTTTTTAAGAATAACTTTGATTTAGACATGACAGATATTATCTTGACCATTTAATGAACGAAGACACATTCCTCAATTAAATTGCCTTTAAGTTTTGAAAGTATATATATGAATTGATAATGTATATTTCTTACCCTTGTATTTGTTTATTTCAGTGGTCAAGGGAGTTTGCTCCAGCCTTTTATCTACTATAGATTTCTTACTCTTCGGTATTCCTCTCGAAGAAATCCATATTGTCGGTAAGCTGGTGATTAGTTTAAATGTTTTATTTGTTGAGAGTACTGTGAAATATAGTATGTATAATTTTTAAGAGTTATTTAGCTTTTATGTTTAGAAGCAAGTGTTATTTTGGTAAATTTAAGTTCAGGCCTTAGTAGGGTTGGTAAGTAGACCGGATTTACCTTGACCTCCACTAAAATAGTATTCAAGTTTAAGGAATTTGAAGATGTTTAAGACATGAGTCCCAGTCTCAAGGAACTTCCCTAATTGAAGAAGCAAAAGCATGCATCAGATAATAAGGAAACAATAGTTCAGGATACAGTGTTCACAAACCATTGTGATGAATTGTTACGTTTGCTTTGTCATATCAATAGTATAGTCCAAGGTAAGGAGAAATCAATGAGCCAGAAGATAAAACAGCCCATCAGAGTTTCACAAAACAGAGATTTTAATGTGCTAAAGAAGAATTAAAACCTTTGAATAGTCATAATAGGTAAATGCATTTTAGGTAGGAAGAGAGAGCACAAGTTCAGAGACAAGAAAGAACAAGCCATGTTTAAGGGGCATTGAATAGAACTGTTGGACTATAATGGAGATTCTGAATGGTGAGTGGTTGCAGCTAAGATTAAAAAGGTATAAAAAAAAAAAAAGGGGAGGGGTGCCCAGGTGGCTCAGTTGGGTGAGCGTCCGACTTCAGCTCAGGTCATGATTTGCAGCTCATGGGTTCGAGCCCCGCATCGGGCTCTGTGCTGACAGCTCAGAGCCTGGAGCCTGCCTCGGATTCTGTGTCTCCCTCTCTCTCTGCCCCTAACCCACTCACATTCTGTCTCTGTCTCTCTCAAAAATAAACAAACATTAAAAAATAAAAAGGTATATTGGAGCTATATCATAAAACTTCTTGGATTTCAGGATAACAAGTTTGGAATTTATCTTTTAGATGTATGGGAATGATGGTTTGGGCATGATCATATTCTTCTGATAGCTTTGTGCAAAATAGTTTAGAGTGGAAAAATTGAAGCAGGGAAATATTTTAATGAATCACTGTAATGTTCAGGAATGGAGATGTAAATGATACAGTTAGTTATGCATGACGATCTCAGAAATTAGAGTAAATCTGAAATAGCTGTCTTCAGTAGTTTCTTAGATCTGTTACTGAGAGACTAATGTTAACATAGTTTTTGTTTTTAAATTTTTTTTTTTAAAATTTTTTTTAACGTTTATTTATTTTTGAGACAGAGAGAGACAGAGCATGAACAGGGGAGGGGCAGAGAGAGAGGGAGACACAGAATCTGAAACAGGCTCCAGGCTCTGAGCTGTCAGCACAGAGCCCGACGCGGGGCTCGAACTCATGGACCTTGAGATCATGACCTGAGCCGAAGTCGGACGCTTAACCGACCAAGCCACCCAGGCGCCCCCTGTTTTTAAATTTAAAGTAAATTTATTGTGTGGGGTGCCTGGGTGGCTCAGTCAGTTAAGCCTCCAACTTTGGCTCAGGGCGTGATCTCACAGTTCGTGGGTTTGAGCCCCACGTCAGGCTCTGTGCTGACAGCTCAGAGCATGGAGCCTGCTTCTGATTCTGTGTCTCCTTCTCTCTCTGTCCTTCCCCACTCACACTCCGGCTCTCTCCCTCTTTCTCTCCTCTCTCTCTCTCTCTCCTCTCTCTCTCTCAAAAATAACATTAAAAAATAAAATCATTGTGTAGTAGAATTCGTCAGAAATACAATGAGTGTATTAGCACAATCCCTATTGTATTTTCACAAGCGAAGTAAAAAGAACTGAAATTGAATGCTGGTCTCCATCATTCTCCAGGTGTGTAACTTTAGGCAAGTTATTTAAATTTTAATTTCTTCATTGGTAGAGAAGAACAGCTCCTGGGGGTGAAATGAAGTAATGTTTTAAAAGAGCTTAGATTCTGTTATATATATTTTTTTAATTTTTTAATTTTATTTAAATCCAAGCTAGGTAACGTATAGTGTAGTAATGGTTTCAGGAAGATTGTTATGTTCTTAATACATAGTTTATTTTCCTTTTTCTGTGATTCTGATAGTCCTTTGAGGGGCTTTTATGCTCTGTTAGTGTCTTACAGTACTTCCTAAAATAGAGCTTACTTCAGACACAGATTCTTTTTTTTTTTTTTTTAAAGTTTATTTCTTTATTTTGAGAGAGAGAGAGGGCATGAGTTGGGGAAGGGTGGGTAGAGAGAGGGAGACAGACCATCCCAAGCAGGCTCAGTACTCTCAGTGTGGAGCCCAGTGTGGAGATTGATCTTACAAGTGCGAGATCACAACTGCAAGATCACGACCTGAGCAGATAATCAGGAGTCAGATGCTTAACCGACTGAGCCACCCAGGTGCCCACAGACATAGATTCTTAATGAGTCCCTAGTCACCAGTAAACCTTCAGTTTTACTTGATTCCATGAGTATTTGTCCTTTTTCTTTCTGGTTCATGTGTTCATTTCAGATATTATCTTCGAGTTCCCTGCCCTAATATCCACTTTTCATCAGCAGATCTTTCTCTGCTTCTTTATACCCTCTTCATCTCCCATTTTCTCCACATAGCCTTAAATTGGATTAACACAGATTTAGAAGTGTCCTGTGGGATAAAAAAGGAACGGATAGCAGAGGATCCAGGTAACGCAAATATGTGTTAGTAAACATTTTCAAAGATCTCCCATAAGCACGTAAAACAAATCAAAACAGTAGAAAGGTAATGGGAAATATTTGAGCTTATAAACATTGATAAACATCCTATCAGACTATATTTTCTATGCTACACTTTTTTTTGTTAGGGATTTTGAGACTATATTTGCCAGTTGTACCATATTCACTTACGATATTCATTCTCAAGTTAGTGGTTTCAGTCCTTTGTAGATTGGCCAGCCACCAGCCACATCTGACTGTATGAATACAAATTAATTAAAACCCATAAAATTTATAACTCTGTTCCTGAGTCATATTATAACCAGTTTCACGTGCTTGAAAGCCAGTGCGGCTGATGGTCACTGTATTGGACAGCGCAGATGGACATTTCATCATCGCTGACACTTCTGTTGTCAGTGCTGCTCCAAAGGAGCTCTGTGACTTGGTATAGATTATGCCAGAGATAGAGCCAGGAGTGAAAGAACTTGCCTTGTGACTAGAACAAGCCATTGACCTCTTTAGGCCTCATCTGTAATCTGAGAGGTTTGACTAGAGTATTTTCAAGGTGGCTTCTAGTTTTATTTGAGTCATTTATTCAGAAGACAGTGATTGTGTGTTGGTGATAACAACTTTATGTACGATTAAAGTACCTGCTTTGTAGAGACTTGGAGCTGAGTGAATTACACAGCTGAGTAGGTCAATGTGATGATGACGGCTCTATGAAAGCTCAGAAAACTGAGGGAGGCAGATGAGAATTCGCTGAAGAGGTGGTAACAGAAGTCAGGTCTTTTGAATTCTGAGTTCTGGTACGTGGGTGCCTGAGAGGGCATGTTGCTTGAGTTAAGACGTGTATACGGAAGTCATGAAGATCTGTGCCTAGAAGGGTAAGACAGGGACTAGAGCATGAAAGGGTTTGGATTTTATTTCAAGAGAGGAAGAGTATTTGAAGTTCATATTGTGGAGAGTTTGGGAACATGATACAATCTGATTTAGAAATATTCCAGAAGATGTATTACAGGCTCCCCAAGAAGACAAAAGGACTGATTTGGAGACTGTGATTAGTCCAGAGCCTGAACTAATTCCGTGGTAAAATAAAAAGGGGATACATTTGAAAGATATTTAGGAGGTAGGAAGTTAGGGGTTAGGGAAGAAGACCAAGATAAGGAAGCCCTCAAGTTTCTGGCCTGGGAACCCAGGAGAGTTGTGTGTAATGGGTCTGTCCCAAAGATAGACACAAGAAGGGCAGGTGTTTGGATAAATGTGCGTCCTTCCAAATTTTCTTCCTGCTTTTGTGTAAGAGCATGTTACATCCTATTTTAAAACGATTTTTACTTTTTCCTAACCAGCAAAATAACCCTGAAGATACAGAAAGGTAGAACACAATTGTCTGTATGTAGAATGAGTCAGCACATAAGTGAAAATTCAAAAATGAATAGTCAAGAATTACTTGTGATGATTCAAAATCTCTTAAAAATTATGGTTCAGCCAACATACATGATTTTGTGTCTGCTAGCATGTACAATACATGTGTGATGTGTACAGTATGTGATAAGGGGTCCTTTGGAGGCAGCAAGCACAGTTTAAAGTCTACAACCTCTTTGGAAATAAATGTACAACATAACTGGGATATAGGAGTCATGGCCGAGAGTGGGAGGAGACGAAGCGGAAATTTCAGTTAAGACCAGGAGGGCGGGGGTACCTGAGTGGCTTAGTTGGGTAAGCGTCCAACTTCAGCTCAGGTCATGATGTCATAGTTTGCGGGTTCAAGTGCCGCATTGGGCTCTGTGCTGACAGCCCGGAACCTGGAGTCTGCTTCAGATTCTGTGTCTCCCTCCCTCTCTGCCCCTCCCCTGCTTGCACGCGCGCTCTCTCTCTCTGTCTCTCTCAAAAATAAACAAACATTAAGACTAGGAGGGCATTAGATATTAAGGAGTTGGACTTCAATCTGAAGGTAAATAAGCTGGTTTGATGAGTGTCCAACTGGGAAATGGCCTTCATTGAACATCTTCTGTGTTGTCTCATTTAAATAATCACACCATGACTGACTTCAGCAAGTACATATTCCTATCTTATAGATGGGAAAGCTCTGAGAGGCATTACGTGTAAGGCAGTAGTTTAAGGAAAATGGTAGGTGGGATTGCCCATGGTATATAATTTTCACTTCCTTGCTCTCTTTTTTTAGAACTAGTTGAGTTTACCTAAGGTAATATGAAGGTGATGTGACTCTACTATTAAGAAGATATAAATCACTCCTAATCCCAGCCCTCAGAGATAACCATTTATTAGGTGCTTTTGTTAAATGAACTCCCTCAACCCCCCCTCCCCCATACACACAAAACAAAAGACACAAATGTTGATTTTCAGAATTTTATTTTGTGTATTTCCTACACATTGTAGTTAATTCTTTTACCTCAGATTTTTTTTTTAATGTTTTATTTATTTTTGAGACAGAGACAGAGCATGAATGGGGGAGGGTCAGAGAGAGAGGGAGACACAGAATCGCTAAGCAGGCTCCAGGCTCTGAGCTGTCAGCACAGAGCCTGAGGCGGTGCTCGAACTCACGGACCACCACGAGATCATGACCTGAGCCTGAGCCACCCAGGCGCCCCTACCTCAGATTCTTTAATGGCTGTGGGAAATGCCTTCATCAGCATTTGCTTTGTATTCTTTTTCCTTTGGTTTCTGAAAGAAAACTATTTTATCTTGCAGGACCTTGTTCAATGAACTGAGGATTGTTGTTGAACACGTGATAATGAAACCTGCTTGCCCACTGTTTGTGAGAAGACTTTGTCTCCAGAGTATTGCTTTTATAAGCAGACTGGCACCAACAGTTGCGTAGTCTAACATCCAGCTAAGTTATATATAATATAAATAAGCATTATTAGCAGTTGGTACTTCTGCTAGGGGTTGTTAATTCCAGGTGTAAAACTGACCTCAGTCCAATTTACATAATTTACATAAATGCATATCAATGGAAAAGTAATCATTTTTCTGGCATGTTAAATCAAGCCTTTGAAAAAAATTCCCCAAGAAAATTTTACTCTTCTGTGTTGTTAATGATTAAGGAAGTTTCTATCCTGTGATAAATGTATCAAAAATTTTTTTAAATGCTGCTGTGCCTTTATCATGAAGTACATTTATTTCTCTTGTAAAAGTAGCTTTAAAATTTCTTTCAACCTAATGGGTACCCTGAATTTATATCTGGCATGATTTCATTATGGTAATATTAACATACATGAATTCATTATATTTTGAGACAGTATTCTTTTGCCATTCAGTAATTTTGGTTGATGATTTTAAAAGAAGCATTTACCACTGTATTTAATTTCAAATTGCTACTAATTGATTTTGTGCTGCTTTGTTAGGGTTTATTTTGGATGTACCATTATGAGAGAAATTCTGCATGCATCTTATGCTCTGACCTTCCAGAATTTTATTTCCATAATTACTTAATGTGGCTTTGAATATTTTTTAGAAAGGCTGAACTGTTAAGCTTATTAGCCAACTGGGTAAATACCTGGGGTCACAACTGTTTTACATTGGAAAGCAATAGTTCCACAGCTTTCCTTGCAGAGATCCGTAAAGTCACCTTTCTCAAATAGGAAACACTTTTACAAATGTGGACATGTAGAATATTAGCATCAATATAGTTTCTAGAATTACCTAGATGAGACTCTTGACTGCCAGTTCTCTCGGTTTCTTAGGCTTGAATTTAACAGGCAGTGGCAGCAGTTCAGATGTGTTTTGAAAGGAATGTAACTGGAGATTGAACATATGCCTGTGCCTGGTGTCTGTTCTGAAATAATGAAGATTGTCCTGTAGACTACATACTTACCCATGAAATCTGATTTAAAAGGTTAGATGGAGAGGTTTATAGGTAAGATAATTGGTTGGGGATGGGGCTGGAGAGGACTTGGAGGGGGGGAATAGTGTGTATATTAATTTCATAACGCATAGGTAAAATTGGGAGTATAATATGTTAAATCCTGTTTGTTGAGCTGCCGTCAACTTCTTTATAAAATTCATTCTGATCTTTATTACTGTTGCATGATTGGGAATGTTTAAAACACTGCAAAAATTTTAGTACACAGTAATGTAATGGTTTTTGTAACCAGTTTTCTTCTGTCTGCACGTAATTGGATTTCTCAGATAAATTCATTAGTAACTTGTCAGTAACAGTTTTCAGTTTATTCAACTTTCCCATCTCTGGAAATGTGAGATCTACTTGATAGCTCAACTGTAGCCAACTTTTTTTGTATTTTTGTAATATTTATCTACTAAGTTAGAAAAGCAGCCTCATGAAATACAGTTGATTGAGTGGATGGGTGGGTGGGTGTGTGGCTAGCCTCGTTATCATTATATATATAATCTGATGGTTTTAAGAACTAATTTTCTAGAGCAATAAAGTGGCTGTAATGTTAAATAAACAGTATATTATGATTTCTAATGATGTCTTTAAAAATTAAGTCTTGAATTATATCAAGAAATTTTGGCAGCTGAAGGTATATTTATTTTTAAGTTACTAGTTTTTTGTCTACAATTTTTTTTTTTAATCTGGAGATAATTTTAGATTTATAGAAGAGTTAAATAGTACAGAGAGTTCTTGTCTACCTTTCACTCAGCTTCCCCTTATCCTAAATCTTACAACATTTATCAGAACTAAGAAATTAGCCTTGGAGCAATACTATTAAAGTATAGAACTCATCAGATTTCACTATTTTTTCCATTTATTAATTTTCTTTTAATGAGCTGTTTTTACTCTGTCTTACTTTTAATGACCAATAAGTATGCCTTTGAGTTTTTCCTCTTCAGTTTGGAAATTACTGTTGGTGAAAAAGATTTATCTAAAGGAAATGATTTCATGTTGGTCTTAACAAAAAGAATTTTAACAGTAAAACTTATAATTTACAACATTCTGTGCTTTAAAAGGTGAGCCTTTTAATCACATAACAGGATTCTACTTCTGGTGTGCTCATATTGGACTCTTCTTTAAAGGCAGGCTTGATTTTTAAATAAAATACTCAACTCATGAAAAAGTAAATTTTACAATTTGAGCATTACTATATGTTTAGTTTGCATGAGCTTGTAGCTAGGAATTCTGCAATATGAATATGTAGAACCAACTGATTTGGCATCTGAAATTACAGCATAATATGTACACCTATCAAATTAAAATTAAGGAAATAAAGTAGCAGTCTATGGAATGAATGAAGTAGGAGAAACTGTAGCATAGGTGAACCTATTTTTACTTCCAGGTTTGAAAAAGTTGCATTAACATCCAGAATATCTAATTCTTTAGGAAGTGGTGTGGTGCTGTTGTCCTTCTAGCACTTTTTGAATTGAACCCTCTTGGACAGGTGGAAGCCTAACACAAAACCTACTTTTGTTAGAACAAGAATTCTGTGTTCCTTCTGTATATTTGATTCCTCATGAATTTAAACTCTGTTTCATAATCAGTCCAAAGAGAAATTTCTTAAATCATAGTTTGTATTTAAATTTTCTTGCAATACAATTCACCAAAGTAGATGCTCCTGGAAGTAAGTAAGTAATTAAATTTAGATATTTAGAAACTTCCCTTACAGGGAAAATCAAGGCATGCTGATACTATACCAGAAGTTAGGAAAGACTTAGGAGGTCTATTTTATACTCTGAATTGTAAAGCTATCTGAATACTCTTTCTAAAAATCACGATGAAAAATTCTGAGTAGGCTTGTATGTTTAGTATATGAATATTAATCATTTTGGAAAGGAAAATGAGTGTATATGTAGTAAGATAAGTGGAACCGGGAGACAGTTTTTTTTTTAAAGTTTGAGATCAGAGTGAATGAAATTAGCTTTGAGGGATTGTGGTTAAAGACTCCTATTTAATCCTGAGGAATTTATTTTGATTAATATAGTGATTCTGAAACACTTCTCCCACTCATGCCCACCCAAATCCCCATAGGATCTGCTAGCCTCAAAGCTACCCAAATTTAGACTAATTTTGATTCTTAATTCTGTAACGAAAACCTCAAAGGAGAGAGTAACCACCGACAGTTATGTATATATATGATCAGTAGGTGGCACTCTTTCCTCAAGTAGCCCCGCCCCCACAGTTGTTTCACAGCCCCTGTTGGAAGGTTAAATGCCACCCAAAGTGGCCTGTAAAACTAAGGACCCAAATTCCATGGCCCTTTTTAATACGTAATTACCCAGAACTCAACAAATATTTTCCAAATATGAGTACATTTAAAAAATAATTGAGATGTTGAAAAGCTGGAAGTAGTACCCTGTTAATGTTTGCTTTCTGGCTAAGTGATAATATAGGCCACAACTGGGAGTGGCCTTATTCAGGTCATGGGCTCTGTTTTGTTTTTTTCTTTACAAAGAGTGCCTAAATCAACCTAAATACACCAGTTATAAAATTGTTCTTTTTGTTCGTTCACCTTCATTGTCAGGTGTGTAGAAGAATGGTACTTAAAATTTTTCCGTGGTCATTTTGTAGGTGTACAAGGTATATCCAGTTCAGCTTCTTAAAATTTAGAGTTTTCACAGTAATATAAAAGCATATTGAGAATTTGGGTTATCGTATCAACAGTGGTACCTAGATTTGTAAATTGAGTTGCAGAGACAACTGGTTTCTCTGTAAACCTTATTGGAATTTCTCTAGGATTAGGAGAAATCTGCACAGGCTAAATGACAGTGTAGTTCAGTAGATAGTATACCAAAGGCATGTGTTTATAAATCCAGGAGGTCCTTTCCAGGGTTTGTTTTAATGAGCAGTCCTCTTCTAATATTCAGAGAGAAGAGTTGTTATTGGATCTGGTATTAAGGATAAGAAAGGAGCTGCTGAAAGTTTGGAAGGATTCTTGGTAGTAATTATTCTAGGACATGTGTATCTTCTAAGGTGGTATTCAGGTGGATTCTTAGAAGGAACCCCGTTTTTCCTGTGTGAGGGATTAGCTCTGGAGTGCTCTTTCTCTGGTGCAGTGCAAATAGGACAACTGACTGCATTGAGTTTGAGCTGATGTAACAGGAGATAAAGTACAGTATTTTTAAAATCTGAAGGAGATTGTTTCTTAGAAAAGTGATAAGAAAATTGAAAGATACTTCTGCTGGAATCTAAAAATTAACTCCTGTTAGAGGAGAAGAAAAGGCTCAAGAGTTGGTTCACATTTTCCTTTATAGACTTCTTAAAGCCAACTTTTTGATAGGCTCAGTCCTTTTAAACTAACTCTTTGTTTTTCTTGGTTCATGACAGTTGGATTCCAAATTTTCTTTTGTACCTTTAAAATAGAACAATTGCTTTTGACAGGAATTTTTGCTTACATATAAGTTTGCAAGTTGAGACCAAATGGGCAAAGTGTCGGGCAGGTAACATTTGTAATGTGTTTATATTGGAACAAATGTAAAAGGGTTACAAAGATTAGAAAGAGTCATAAAGAACTGCTTGATTTATAAATGCAGTAGTTCTGGTGCTTCATATAATGGGATATATTGAACTAAAACATTTGTATATATAGTATGTCAGCATTTCTTAGTTACTTCTCTTGAATCCATTTTTAATATCTGATACTGTACAGGTTGGGGAGTTCTACTCTTCAGGCCAATACTATCCAGACTGTGTAAATTTATAAAATAAATTGAAAAATTCATCATTCTCCTATATTCAAGACCAGCGCACATAAATGCTAATGTAGGGCTCAGAGGGGAAATATATTTCTCCTGAATATTTGAGAAAATGTGAAGTCCTTTCAAGAAAATCTAATAAACATAATAATCATAGCCTGCTGACACTAAGGAAAAAGGACCTCATTCGCTCTTTCTTTTATGCAGCGATTTACTGGTCCCTACTGATTTCCAAATTGGATCACTGTAGTAAATTATCTATGCTGGTACCTGTGAAAGTAAGCCCTGGGATCCATATTTGTTTTGTGTTCTGCTTAAATCAGCAAGAATGATAAATTTGATGGTGTGAAATTGGAAGTGTCAAGGGCTTTCTTTGGTGATTGAGCAAAACGATGTCTCCACTTTAATTTATTGTGACCCTTTTTCACTCTGTGTGCTTTGTATATCTAATATTTATTTCAATACAAATTAAATTCTTGTTCCTTCATCTGTATTGTTATATATCTAAGATTTTATTGATGTAAAAAATCAAATTGTGTAATAAAAATCTCTCTGGATTTAAGCAGATTTGAAAATGTTATGTTGCAAAAAAACATTTACAGTTAGAATTCAGCTTTCCATTGCGCTTCATTGCCTTATTGTTAGAGTAAGGTGAATTTGAACATTCTTTTGTCCTCAGCTCATCACAAATAATAGAAATGCTATAATTTTGTGGTCTAAGGTAAAACTGGAAAAAAAAATTGTAGTGGATCTCTCAACTGTTTGATTGTTTCTGTACTTTTTTGTGTAGTGAAATTTATAGCCTAGTGGGTAAATTATTTATATAACCCTAACATTATGTACAATATACAACATAGCCAAAGTTCTAAATCAACACATGATAACATAGAAGAATGTATTTTCCTTCTAGGTGTGTAGAATTGGCAGGTATTTTTTGTGGCAATTTAAACTACTTGTACTAAGCAAAACACTGTACAAGTCACTAGCTTATGGTATTTTTTTGGTTGAATTCTTCAAATTTGGTTCTCTACAACCATTACGACCAAGAGTTTCAAGAGTAATAGGCCATTTCATTTAAATACCAAACCAAAAACCCTCAAGACAAAGAATTGAAACTTGCAGTGAACTGGAATAAAACAGATGTATTTTTTCATCATTAACTCATAAAAGATACAGTTGTATATGCAGATTTCTCTGATCTGAAAAAATAGTCCTTGATGCTGTGAACTACCAGATTCATGTTTTACAGTTCACTTTAGTAATATCCAAAAGCATATAGTTCATCTTCTGAAGTGTGTAGAAATTATCCTTTTATATTCCCTTACCTAAAAAGCTAACTTTCCTTTTGGGGCTTATAGTACTTTGGGCTTATTTTGAATTAATATTTTGTATGTGAATTTCATATTCCTCTTTCCCAAGGACAGTCCTCAATTTAAAAAAGCAGAAGAACATTTCTTCATCAATATTGGAACAGGGTGCCTGGCTGGCTCATTTGGTAGAGAGTGCGACTCTTGATCTTGTGGTTGCATGTTTGAGCCCCACATTGGGTACAGAGATTATTTTTTAAAAAAGTAAAGTTTTTAGAAAAATTGGGGACAGCTTTTAGAGAAATATTTTAATTTTATATGGGTGTATTGCTGGGAATAAAATGTTTTGGGGGAGTAATTAAACATTTACTGTAATAATTAGAACCTACCAGAGGGTTTGTTTGTTTATGCCCTTTAATATTGTAAAGTCAAAGGATCTGTAAGCCTTATTACTATTTGGGTTTTTAGGTTCATTGTGGTTGCTCTAAAATGGTTTTGTGGCTATACTTAGATATAGATATATTTATATAGCACTAATATACTTTCAGTAACATCAGTATTCTTTAACCCTTTGACATTAAAATGCTCAAGTAACTTTGAAGCAGGTTAATAAAATCATTTTTATTCTGTCATCTATATACCGGGAGTTACCAGATTCTCAAATTTTAAAACATTAGAATTTTATTTTGATTACAAGCAAACTGCCCCCTAGTGGCAAATTTTCTGAAAAACTAATGGCTCTCATTTTGCATGTAATAAAAATCATGGTGGGGGGAGGCATAGCTTGACTCCTGATTTTATTTCCAGTTGGTTTTTACATTAAACACTATTTAAGGTTATGAAGAGATTGTTACTCATGATTTTAAAAGAGTTTGTGGACCAGTATCATTGGTTAATAATTACTATTTCAAGATGTCTAAGTGAGCTAATGAATTTTTTCACTGTATTTATGAGACAGTAGAGACACTACTGTTTGTCTCTGTTTTAAGACTGAGAAACTGGGGCGCCTGGGTGGCTCAGTCGGTTAAGCGGCCGACTTCGGCTCAGGTCGTGATCTCGCGGTCAGTGAGTTCAAGCCCTGCATCAGGCTCTGTGCTGACAGCTCAGAGCCTGGAGCCTGTTTCAGATTCTGTGTCTCCCTCTCTCTGACCCCCCCCCCCCCGTTCATGCTCTGTCTCTCTCTGTCTCAAAAATAAATAAATAAACGTTTAAAAAAAAATTTAAAAAAAGACTGAGAAACTAAACTGGTAGTTTATTCCTGACTGGTAATTTGTGAAGGAAATCATTAGAATATAACCTCATTGAGACCATGCTCTCTGAATGTACATTTTTATAGTCTAATTGTATAGTCTAAGGAAACACAGCCCATGGCTGTTCTTTGTGATACCATTATAATTGGGGTATTCATATAGTTCTGTTCTTCAAAGTTTGTGGAATAAACCATTCAATTCTTAGGAGATACTTCCATGCATTTGCTATTTGCCCCACCTCAGAAGGTCATTGTAGACACTTGTCACATGTCTTCAAAGTTTTGAGCAAGGATAACAGGAGATATACTCCTCGTGAATGAACATTTTTTTTGTTTATCAGTAATGATGCTCTTACAAATGGATCTCCTCCCATGCCAAGAAAAAAGAAAGGATTACATGACATGACCATTTACACCAGATACTTGGTTTGGTTTTTTTCCTTGAAATGTCATCACTCCCAGACATCAGTAGAACTTAGCACTGGTTAAGTATTTTACTGTCATTTTTTGTATAATCTTATTGATAAGATTGTTTAGCCCATCCCCTGTATTGTCACATTCTGTTATCACTCACCATTATGTGGAATTTACAAAAAGCCCTTTGAAAATACAAAAGCAAGTTTGGGTTGTAATTAACCACTTAGTAAATCTGATTATAAATTATGGTGCAAAGTCACATAGAATGTTTTGAAGATTTTTTTTCCTGAATGTTGAACAAGGCTCTTAAAAAGAAACAAATGTTCAGGATCCCAGGTTTTCATCGAAGTGTTTACTATTACCCACAGAAAATAAACTGAAAGGATAATGCAACACGTTCCAACATACATAGGAGTTCTGACGAGTAGATGAAGTCGATGAAGGACTGCTGGGAGCAATGGGAAGACTAAACTGAGCAGGAAGGCACATGAACGCCTCTCCAGGCGTTCAAATTAAAAAAATTTAACACTCCCAGTCTCACACTGTGGGCCCAGTTCAGCCTGTGGTCTTCCTGGCCAGTACATACTTTAATAGTGAAAGACGGTGTCCCAGACCCTCTTTGACTTCTTGCCTTGGGAAATAGGGCCAGATTACATTAATGCCAAGAACTCATTTCTTTTGCTGAGATCCTTTCCCATCTCTTTCCCTGTGCTCCATCCTTGTTATAGACCTTGTCCCTGACCCACATCCCTTTTGGTAGAGAAAATACTGAAGTTTGAGCCATGCAAGTCTTCAATCTTATTCATACTCCCTTGCCAACAATTTTCAATTTTGACCAGAGAGAGGAAGGGAAAGGAGACTGGGCATCTCTCAAGTAGGGGGAGAACCTCAGGCCCCTGTGGCCTAAGGCTTAGTTCCTTTCCCCATTTGTCTGAGGTACAGAAAGACAAACCAGGAGAAGGAACTTCTCTCTGAGGCCTAGAGCTCAGCTTACGTGAAAATCCCCCAGCACCTTTGGAAGGCATATGGATAAACCATCATTCCACAGATACCTCTATATTTTCCTTTATTCTGAACTTAGTCTTTATTTCCATTTTTCTCTAAGTACCGTGGGACATCTCATGAACCTTTCTTTTGGTAGTGTCCTTAGTACTTGCTCCATTGTTCCATTACATTTACCCTGCAAAACCTCAACCTCCAAAAGTAACCCCTCCCCCACTTCTCTCTCATAGCGTTCTCTATTTTGCCTTTCCACGTATACTATTACATCTTTTAAACTCTTACTCCCTTCTCTCAAAATAAATAAACTTGAAAAAAAAGAGATGGGAAACTAATGGGATGCAGGGGGCAGGAAGAGATCGGAGAGAAGGGATGGTTAGAAGGAGATGGTGGAGAGGTGAGGAGCCTTAGAAATGGGACTGCTGTCTATCCAAGGTGGACTCTGTGATAACGATCTGATAAGAGATTCCATGGGAAAAATAAATAAATGCTGTGCCATATCCTCTTGGCTCTTTTCAAAATCTCTCCAGTTTTCTTTTTGGTTGATGGATTCAGCCAACTTACCAGCACAGTGTTAAAGCATGATCAAGCATGTGCAAATATATACATCAGGCATAAGGTCAGAAAGTCCACAAATGGTAGTTACAGTCTTGAGATATTCTCTTAGTTTCCCGGGGCCTCAATTTCCCCATTTGTAGAATGTGGCCAATAGAGAATTATTGCAAGGATTGAAGTGAGCGTATTTGTACACTGTAGCAGTTTGGGCAAATAGCTACATTGTATATGCTTCTCATTTTACTTTAGGAGATTCTGGGACTCTTGGAATCTAAAAAACTTCCTTCCAGTCAGTGTTTAGTTAAATCTTGCCTTATCCTGTTTTTTTAAAGTCAACACCTTTCTGGGCAAAAAAGAAAGTGGACTTAAGAGAATCCTCCACCCCATTAAAATACAAAGTCTTATGTTGACATTTAGATTTTTTTTTTTTTTTACTCTCACAATTTCAGGGATATAAAGATTCATGCAAGGGACAGAAAGTAAAAATGCTATGACCATAAGCAAATCAGATCAGCTTCTGGAATTGTGAGAGCTCTCTCCACAAGTACATCTTCAAAATCAGTAAATGATTAAAAGTTCTCTCTAAAACATGCTCCTTGTAAACTATCCCAAATGAATGCATGAGAAGGATGCAAAAATAGCCTAAGAAATGCTCAAAACTAAGTTTATCTGTAATATGTGGAGAATGAGGCCCAGAATTACCATTCTTTCTTCTTTAGGGAATCTGCCAGAAATTGGGAGTGACTTCATTTATCCCAAGGGTGACACCTCGAAGTTGTGGAGATGAGACCATTATCATTGGAAAAGGCAGAGCATGGCCAAGCTCTGGGCCTCTGGAAGCCTGACAGACCAGGTTGCAGTCAATTCTCAGCCCTGTGATTGGTTTCGCCTATAAAATGGGGTTACTGGGGCGCCTGGGTGGCTCAGTCAGTTGAGTGTCTGACTTTGGCTCAGGTATTGATCTCACAGTCCATGGGTTTGAGCCCCACGTTGGGCCCTGTGCTGACAGCTCAGAGTCTGGAGCCTGCTTTGGATTCTGTGTTTCCCTCTCTCTGCCCCTTCTCCACTCATACACAAACACTCTCTCTCTCTTAAAAGTAAACGTTAAAAAAATTTTTTTTTAAATGGGGTCACTAAGACCCCATGCATTGTGAGACAATAAAATGAGCTCCAGCAGTGTTTAGCACAGTGCTTCACACACAAGGGCTTAAACCATTTTTGCCGTTGTGATCATCATCATCTAGAATTTAGAAGAGTTCTGTGGAGTGCTTTATTGAACAACTTGAGTAGTTAACATAATTCTCATTTAACTATATCCCAAGCAGAAAATAGCTATAATTACTTTCCAGGTAGTGTTTAGTAATCATTGATGTTTGTATCAGTGGCCACCTCCCATTTTCTCCCCTACCCAGGTTCTATAAAATTTTCAGCTGTCAAGAGGTTACATGAATTGTGACATAATAAATAGTAAGAGCACAGAACCAGATTTCAGTAGTAACTACTTCATACAGATCTGTGACCTTGGGTAATGTATTTAACGACGCTTCACATCTTTTCTCTTTTGAAAAATAGGTAGTAATACAGGATCAAAATCATTATGTATGATGGGACAGAGTTTTCTCTGCCACTCCCTCCCATTTTCTAGAATGCTTATTTTAATTTTTTAAATGTTTGTTTTTGAGAGAGAGACTGTGTGACCCATGAGAGGCACAGAGAGAAGGAGACACAGGCTCCAGGCTCTGAGCTGTCAGCACAGAGCCCGATGCGGGGCTGGAACTCATGAACTGAGAGATCATGACCTGAGCCAAAGTTGGACGCTTAACTGACTGATCCACCCAGTCGCCCCTAGAATGTTGTATCTTAAGGCTACATTATTAGAAGGGTGTTTTAAAAATAATGTTACCTAACATAGTGAAGGAGAAAAAGTAATAATGTATCGAGGAAAGATCTAATTGCATTCAATATTTTATCTGGGAGTTAAACTCCCATAAGGTCTTTCCCCTTCTTCATGCATACTCAAGTTCTGGAGTCTGCCCACAACAATAATAGAAGTAGTTGGAGCAGAAAAAGACAGCATCCTTTGGAGGCAAGACCCAAGAAAAACTGGAGCTGAGATTCTAAGGAAAGAGTGAGTATATCAAAAAAACTAGGAGGGACGCCTGGGTGGTCCATCCAGTTAAGCGGCTCTTGATCTCAGCTCAGGTCTTAATCTCAGGGTAATGAGTTCAAGCCCCGTATTGGGCTCCATGCTGGGTGTGGTGCCTTCTTTAAAAAAAAAAAAAAAAAAGGACTAAGGGACTGTATGGAGAAGCAATAGAAAGACAATGCAAAGTACAAATGCAAGCCATGTATGTAATTCGAAATTATCTAGCAGCACATTAAAAACAGTAAAAAGAAACGTGAAATTAATTTTTGTAATGTTTTATTTAACCCCCTATATCCAAAATAATATTCAGCTGTTAATAATTATTAATATATTTTACATTCTTTTTTTCGTATTAAGTCTTTGAAATCCAGTGTATTTTTTATTCTTACAGCACATCTCAATTCAGAGTAGCCATATATCAAATACTTACTCTCTGTATATGACTAGTGGCTACTTGATTGGACAATGCAGGTATTGAAGGTATGAAGGAGATTGTAGGAGATTCACTGGTGAACGTGGCATTGGCACATGTTCCTCCCCCAGAGTCTAGGAGTATGACTCCATGGCTGTGAATGGAGTTGAGGGGCCAGCTAAATAGGGTATAAAACGACTAATCTCTGCTGGCTTGTGGACTTTGGTTTAGATTACATGGCCTGAAAGTGAAGTTGGGATTGAACGTTCTTTGGGGTTTTGTGTGTATGTTAAATTGGCCAACATTAAGACTGTTCTAGATTAAACCACCCTTCTTTTCCATAATAGGGTGTATTAATCTACTCAGGCTGCCAAAACAAAATACCATTGACTGGATGGCTTAAACAACACAATTTCTCAGATTTCTCAGGCTGGGAAGGCCAAGGTCAAGGTGCCAGCAAGGTAGATTTCATTCTGAGGCCTTTTCTCTTGGCATGTACATAGCCACCATCTCAGTGTATGTTCAGGTGTGTGTACGTGTAGAAAATGAAATATCTTTGTCTTCCTCTTATAAGCCCACCGGTCCTATGGGCTTAGGGCTTGCCTTTATGATTTAACCTTAATTACCTCCTAATACAGTCACATTGGGGGTTAGGACTGCAACATAAGAATTTGTGGAGTGAGGGGCTGAGGGAAACAATTCTGTCCACAGCATATGGACTTAGCGTTTAAGATACAGATGTAGATAATATTTCACGACTAAGAAATAAAAGTGAAACCTGGGAGATGGTAGAATGCCACCTTGTAGTGTAGCTGTGGTACAGCACTTTCATCTGTGAGTTAAAGGATCTGGGGCCATGTTCAAGGCTGGCTCTCCAGGAGCTGACCCGAGGCAAGTCACTTATGTTTCTAGATTTCAGTTTCCATATCTGTAAAACAGGGAATTACCGTTCTCTTGAAGTGGTTGTGATTTTAAATAATGGTTGTTAGAGTGCTTTGTAAACTCTAGTGCTATGTGAATTTTTGGTGATGTTATCAAATTACCATGTCCTACACATAGTACTGAAAAAAATTTTTTTAAGGTTTTTAAGTAATCTTTACACCCAACGTGGGCCTCGAACTTGCAACCCTGAGATCAAGAATCGCTTTGTCTACCCGACTGAGTCAGCCAGGTGCCCCCACTGAAAACATGGTTTAAATGACTTCAACACAGTAATGATGACATACATCATTACATCTGTCAGATAGTGTTAATGCTAAAGCTCTGTATTAATGCAAGAGGGTTTCTACTACCACCACTGTTGAGAATACATATATTTCTGCCTTTTGATTCTTAGAAAACACATTATGTTATATATGCTAATTCTATATGTCAGAAGCATTAAGTCATCAGAATGTCCGCAAACCAACCTGTCAATAAATGGTGTCAGTTATACCTTCAAAATATATCCAGAATCGGACTGTTTCTCTTCACCCGCCTCCGTTACCACCATGGACCAAACCATCTTCATCTTTCACCTCGTTTGTTACAGTAGGTTCCTCATTTTTCTCTTGTTTTCTGCTTTTACCTGTTTCCTTCCCATATGTCTGTTTTCAGTGCAGCAGACAATCTTATGTGTCTCCTCTGCTGAAAACCTTCAACGTTCCCACTCTCAAAAGCCCCTGCGGTAACCTGCCAGCACCTATTGGATCACTCTCCTCTTGGTCCTCAGCTGCTACTACTTTTCCCCGTGTTCAGTGTTCCAGCCACACTGGTTTCCTTGCTCTTCCTGGAATGTGCCAAGTACACTGCTGCTCACGGGCACACGTACTCTTTGTGTCCCTTCTACTTAGAATGCGGACCTAGATACCCATTTGATTTCTTCCTTTACATCCTTCAGATCTTTATTCAAATGTCATCTTGGTCAGAGCTTTCCTGACGGCCCTATTTAAATGTGCTACACCTCACCCCTGGCATTTCTCCTCCTTACCTGCTTTACTTTTCTCTATGGCACTTCTTGTCTTGTGGCGCTTATCATATGGTATATAGCATTATCATATATTTACTTTATCATCTGTCTCCCCTACCAGAGTGTGAGTTTTGTTAGGATAAGAATCTGTTCCTGTTTTATTGCATTGCTAAAAGCCAGTTCCTAGAACATAGATTGCACTCAATAAATACACGCTGTTTGAAACAAAATCCACCCTAGTTAAACAGAAAAGGATCCTTTTTCAAAGGAAAAAATCTGGAAGTAGAGAATCAAGCTTGGAAGCTATAGAACCAGGAATGATGTAGTTTCCATTGGAGACAGTCATCACTATTGTGGGGTTACACGCCAGAACTTCTGTCCCCACTACCTGTGAAAGCTGCATATATCTTGGCCTCACACCTCTTCCCTTGCACAAAATGTATTCCATGAGATGCCTTGCTTTTCCCATCACTTTTTTCAAATGGATGTCTGTGTCACATCTGTGGGCCCTAGCTGCAAGGGGGCCTGGAAAAGCAAGTTCCAGCTTTCTATCCTGGGGAGGTGGACCCACAAGGTGGGAAATTCCCCCAGATACTGGAATTACATCAAAGATATGCTGGGTAGACAGAAAGTATGATAAATGTCCTTTACTGGTACTGAACTCTACCTACCATTAAAAAGTTCCAGGGGCACCTGGCTGTCTGAAGAGAGTTTATGACTCTTGATCTTGGGGTCATGGGTTTGAGCCTCACAGTGGGTGTAGAGATTACTTAAAAACAAACAAAAAAAAAAAACCTTAAAAAAATTGCAAAAGAATTTAATAAAAAAAATTCCATGTCAAGAGAACTGAATTCAGATAGAAACTTTATTTTTAATCTAGAATTTTTTTCTTTCTTTTTTTTTTTTTTTAATTAGAAGCAATTCCTAAAACTGCCCCAACATGGCAAGTAACTGTTCCATACAAACACACGCATATGCTTGGAAGGAGCAACCCCGCAAAGAGGTGTGCTCTAGCAAGGAAGGTCAGGGCCACTGTTGGCAGCCCCTCCACAGCCAGCCCAGGGTCCTGTGGGCAGAGCAGGCCAGTGGGCATGAGGAATCCTGGGGGTGGGGGTACTCAGCCAATGGCTTTGGGGTGGCTGGAATTTGTTTCTAACAGCAACTGCTAAACGATCTGTTTTCAAATTTATTTTTCTTCCTTCCTGATTCTGTCTCTAAGCTTTATCAGTTGCATATTTTCTTTCTCATTTCACATCCTGATAAGTAACAGCCTGGAGTATGGTTCCCATCGTGAACTTGTACTTCTTGGCCAGAGGGTGGAGTGAGTAAACAATCTGATGCTTTACTTATGGAAAAGAAATGGTGTGAGCCCATCATCAGAAAAAGCAGTGAGGGCATAAAATCCCGGGCTGCCTCAGAGCTTTTCCTTTGTCACCAGAACTACTGTATTCAGCCACTAGGTCAGTGAGTAGCCTGCTGCCCAGCCCAGTTCAAATATATTAGATTCTAGGACTCGTCTTGATTCCATTTAACCACTTTTCCTCATACCACTTTTTTTTTTTTTTTTTTGCAATATGGGACAGGAATGACTCTCTCGAATTATTAGATATTTAAGTGTAGAATTCACTGTCCTTAGCACACACTTCAGTTGGTGAAGTAACATGTAGCAGAGGCTACCCTGCGAGTTAATGAATAATTATGTTTTGTATTATGTTTTGTATTCTGGCCTCTGATTGCAAGTCATTTGTCCCAGCCACCTGGGGCTTGGTAATTATTTCTTTGACACTTTCTAAAATGTTTTTAGCTTTAAAAAAATATATTTTTGCTGCTTATTTTTTTACTTCATTTGTTTAGTTCTTTTCTATTTATTAAATTCTTCCATTTGCTTCAATTCTTTAGAATGTCTCCTGGCTCTTTATGATCTATTTCTGTTTAAGTATGTAGAAGAATGTGAAAGAATTATTCCTTACTGTGAAGAAGCCAAAGCCACAGTCAAGCTTGTTTACCATCTTACGGGCACAGTTTAGGCCTCAGCTTTCAAGGGCATATTTTCGGCTTGTTACAAAGCATGCTTGGCTGCCCTTCTCCAAAGTCTGCTCCTCCCTAACCAGAAAACAGGGCAGTGACCAGATTCTTTTCTAACTTTTTCAGTTTCTCTGTAACTGCTTATGCCCTGATATGGCATAGCCAAAATACCAGAATTGACTCAATTTGACTTTTTTTAGGGCTAAAAAAAGGTAAAGATCTGGATTTTTAGAAAGGACAAATAATGTAAAATTTCATACAAATCTGATACACACACACACACACACACACAGATTGATGTCAGACAAAAGTACTTCTGGCAAGCTATCCAAAGACAAGAAAAGAAATGTTGGAGGTATCAGGAAAAAGTGTAGGATTGCTGGGGAGAACAAAGAAGCTGTAATGAAGCATGTCTATGCTACGGAAATGTTTGGTGGAAGATGGTTTCACAAGAGGCTAAGAATAAAAAAGAACAAGACTCTGGCCCTGTTTATCTTTTCACCTTCCTGTCCCCACTTGTATAGATATTTGAGGCAAGAGATAGGAAATATTGTCTTCCATTCCTCTCTCCCTGATTCCCCAAAGTGATGCTGAAGTGGGAAAGTGGCTTCAGACATGGACAGAGCTGGTACATGGTAAGGCCAGAGTTAGGAGGGTATTTATGGAGAAGCGGGAGGGGATGGTGGCAGAGGAAATGGAGTGGAGTGCTGGGGACAGAACATGTAGATTCCTAAAAGAAAGGGAAGGGTCTCTAGAGCCTGTGAGAGCCTTTCAGTAATGTGGATCAAAGTCACATAACATTTAAGGGGAAAAACGTACTTTTCCTAGAGGAATTATGTATATGTTTATTGAGAGAGAAGGAGAGCTGATTAGAAAAAGAAGTAAAAGTGGACTGAAAGTTCTCTCTGTGGGGTGGAAATTGTAGAGATTTTACAGAAATAACCTTAATTCCTAATCTCTCTGAAGGGGCCTGTGGACTAAAGGAGAATTAAGTTACGTAGTTCTTACAGTTTGGATGCATTCACTCACTTACCCACACACATTATATGTCCCATGCACTATATTGTACACTAGACACCAAAGCTTGAAAGGTGAGTAAGAAACAATCCCTGTCTAAAGATACTAGGGGAGACAAAACTGTGTAACCAGTTTGAGAATCTCAACTCAAGAGGCATGTCCCTGAAAGTGTCATATTTTCTATTCTTGGTACTTTGCTGAACTTCATTGTTTTGGGATAGCAGCCTCCCTGTTTATTAGATTCTTAATTCCAGGTACTGAGATTTAGTCCTACTCATTTAAAACATCAGTCTCATAATTTAATTTAAAAATACTCACGCCCCTCCAGGGTAGACTAGACCTGTCGATCCAGCTCTCTTTACACACACCTCTTCCGTGTGCTTCCTCCTCTGGTGGTGTGGTCAGGAGCTCAACAAGGAAAACAGGTAATGTCTTAAGTGCATGAGTGTGGTAAGGTTGCTGTCCCCTTTCTGTAGGTCCCTGTGGCTTATCTAGTTCCTTGTCAGTGAGTGCACATGGGGATTCCCAACAGGCCCCATTGAGGAGAAATTCAATCCCAAACAGTTCCCTATGTTTTGATAGCTCTTTATAAGTAAGACTTGCTGTATCCATCAGCTGACTCGTGGCCAGCAGTGGTGAAGTACATTCATCTGATGTACACCTATCTGTTGCCCCATGTTCTATGACAAGTCTACAGGTGTCAATCTCATTTACTGTCTGTGATCCCAACCTGAGGTCTATAGGATCAGATGGGATCCAAGTCTATATATTGGAATTCTCTCTGCTCCATGTACCATCTGCCCCCACCCCCACCCCGTGCTCAAAATTACCTCCAAATTTATAGCGCTGGGATAGATCACCAAGCTTGGTGGTTAAGCAAACATCCAAATGGGGATGGAGATATCCCTTTCTTTGTCTTGAAGACACTACAAAACTTTACAAGTACCACAGCATAAGTAAAAATTTCTAAAATAGAACACAAAAGATATTAACTATTAGTGAAATAAATTGATAATTTGGAAAAATTGATAATTTAACATGAAGACCTTCCTTTCTCCAAAGACACCACTAAAAAATGATAAGACAACTCACAGAGTGGAAGATGATATCTGTAATACACATATCCAACAAGGGACTTGTTTCCAGAATATAAATATCAAGAGCTCATACAAATCAATAAGAAAAACACAGACAACCTAAAATAAAGGTGAGCAATAATCATCTTGACTAGGATATGAAAAGGATATCTAACGAGCCAATATACATTTGAAATTGTATCCAGCTTCATTTATCATCAAGGAAATGCAAATTAAAACTACAATGTTATACCGCTCCATACCTCCCATGAGGTTAAAAAAGAAAAAAAAAAAAAAAAGGATAGTAGCAAATGGTACAGTCATGAGCAAACAGAACTTCCCCATACTGTTATTGGGGGTGTCTATTGGTAATTGGTACAACTACTTTCGCAAACTGTTAGCAACTGCTAAAGCTGGAAGTCTGCATACCATATGGCCCAGTAATTTTAGTCCCAGGAATATATCCATCAGAAATGCATACACAGGTCATTGATAATTTGTAATAGTCTTGAACTAAAACTACCCAAATGCTAATCTGCAGTAAAATGGGTACATTGTGGGATATTCACACAATACAATCCTATATAGCAGTGAGAATGAACATAACAATATGAATCCTACAAACATAATGTTTGAGGTAAAGAAACTAGACTCTTTCATATGTAGTATGAAAGAACACATAGTGTACAACATAGAAAGTCTCAAACGGGAAATTAATCTCTGTTGTTAGGATTCGTACTACCTTCAGGGGTGGGAGGGTAGTGACTAGAAGAGAAGCTTCTGGGAAGCGGGCAATGCTGTGTGCTGAAAACACAGTTTTGTTCCCTAGTTAAAATCCTTAGAGCCATGCCCATAGGATTTGTGCTTTCTTCCGTGTATTATACTTAAATAAAAAGTTAAAATTTTAAGAGCCTAACGAGAATTTCTTTTGGTGCCCCCACCTGTGGCTTTGGGGAAGAAGTTTAACTCTCTCCACCAATGCTGCCCTCCCCCAAAGTACCAAATCTACATCCTCTCAGTCCCCAGCTTATTTTTCTCAAGGATAAAGATTATCAAACATTTCAGTCTGCTCTGTCCCCAGGAGTATTTAGTAATTTGATTTTCCCAGCTAGAATACCTGTAATCCCCTGATCACTAACCTCTGAGGAAAGGAGCCAGGAGTGTATGGAGAAAAGAGCTAAGAAGGTAAGAGTTAGGACCCAGGAATATGGTCAACATTGGAGAAATTCTTCTTATTCCTGGATGGAAGTGGTAAAGGGTGAACCCACTGAGTGCAAGTGGAGTACTATATGGTTATTTCACATAATAATTGTGATTAAAAAACAAGTTAATTCACAGAATAACGTAGGGGAGAAAACCTATCAGAACAACCAACCTCTGCCTCTCCCCACCGCACCCTATGGTCACACACGTACGGATTTGGAGTTAGAGGACCGGAGTCTGATTCCATGTTCTAGCTCATCCTTGCTGAGTGATCTTGGGAAAATCACTCAACACCTCTGAAAAATGGAGAGGGGGATTAGCAGCCTGGTCAGAAACATATCAACTTCACATTTCACTTTCTCTACTTATGCAGACGTTTGCTATATGTGCAGACCCACATTGCTTCCGACCATGCTTGTACAGCAGGGAATGATACCTCTGAGTGTGGCCAGACAGTCTTCCTTTTATCCACATGTAAAACATTTTCTTTTTCAAGTGTTCAGGTGGGCAAGCTCCCTCCTCCTTCAATCCTGCAGGCCAAAAGCAACACGATGCCAACACATATATATGTTCAGAATTAAATTTGTGTTCTTAGTATGCCTCATGATAGAACCACTCACTTTATCTTCTAATGGATTATCTAAGTCAATTTTCCACATAAACGGTCAAGTTTGTTTCGAATCACTGTTTTCCCAAAGCTATAGACAAGATGAAACCAAGGAACAGTCAGCTTAATTACAGCCAATTTCTGAAAGATGTGGGAACTCCTTCAGAATTAATGGAAAACTGCAGGTGTTGTGTATGGTAATAATCAAATGACACTTCTTTCCTACATCTATTTCCATCCATCTGACTTAATAGTTACCAAATTTAGGCATCTATTTATATCTCAGATCCTCATGAAACTCAATTTTTTTAAAAAAATGTTTATTTTTGAGAGAGTGTGAGTGAGGGAGGGACAGAGAGAGAGGGAGACAGAGGATCTGAAGTGGGATCTGTGCTGACAGCAGAGAGCCCGATGCAGGGCTCAAACTCACAAGCCATGAGATCGCGACCTGAGCTGAAGTTGGACACTCAACCAACTGAGCTACCCAGGTGCCCCAAAAATTCAGTTTATTTTTTTGAAACTTAATATGTTGATCATACATAAAAAAATATGGGGAAATGCTCTCTTGACCTGTATTTCAGAAAACAAGATACCATTCAAATCTTTTAAGTTTTTAAAAAAAATTTTTTTTAATGTTTATTTATTTTTGAGAGAGACAGAGACAGAGTGTGAACGGGGGGGGGGGGGGGCAGAGAGAGGGAGACACAGAATCTGAAACAGCCCAGATCCCGATGCAGGGCTCGAACTCACAAGCCATGAGATCATGACCTCCTGAGCCAAAGTCAGACGCTTAACTGACTGAGCCACCCAGGCACCCCTAAGTTTATTTATTTTTGACAGACACAGAGTGCGAGCATGAGCTGGGGAGGTGCAGAGAGAGAGGGAGACAGAATGCGAAGCAGGCTCCAGGCTGCCAGCACAGAGCCTGACGCCGGGCTTGAACTCACAAACTGTGAGATCATGACCTGGGCCAAAGTCAGATGCTTAACTGACTGAGCCACCCAGGCGCCCCTGTTGTCATTCAAATCTTGAAAGACCCTACATTTTCTTCCAAAGGATAAAACCGTTTGACTTAGAAAGTAAAGTGTGGTGGTTAACAGCAAGATCTCTGCCTTAGTTTCCTCATCTATAACTTACTTCGGTGTTATGAATAAGATAATGCACACAGAGGGTGTGGCAATTGCCATATGACTGATATTTTACCGTTACTAATTTTTAAAAAATAAACCCAACGTGAGGTTTGAACTCAACCCCAAGATCAAGAGTCGCATGCTGTACCAACTCAGCCAGTCAGTCAGGCATCTCTAATACCACTATTTGAAATTATATGTCTATTTAAAAAGTTTGTCTCCTCACATAGAAAAATAAACTCCATGATGTTGGATTCTTATCTGTTTACTACATATAGGCAGCTGCTGAATGTGTCTGAGGTGCAGCAGTAAGGCAACGTCTCTTGGTAGACCTTGGTACTTTGCTTTACTGCTGCAAAGTCTGCAAAGGATGGGATTTCTCAAAGAATTTAGGGTCAAGGGAAATTCTAAGGAACTCTACAACTGACATTTCCTTAATTTTCAGCACTTGGGGAAATTTTGAAGACTGCCCAGCAGGACAAGTATGTTATGAAAACACATCATTGTATCTAACATCAAGGTGTAAACACCAAGACAGCTGCAGAAGTATTTTATTTTTTAAGTTTATTTACTTTGAGAGAGCGAGAGAGCGAGTGAGAGAGTACGCGGACATGCTGGAGCAGGGAGGGGCAGCCCAAGCTGTCAGCAAAGTGCCCCCCCTTGATCTCATGAACTGAGTGCTCAATCTCATGAACTGAGTGGAAATCAAGAACTGGATGCCCAACCGACTGAGCCCCTCAGGGACCCCTGGGTAAGTATTTTAATCTAAGGCCGTGAAGACCTTATTATGTGATCCAGCATTGTGAGGGTTTAAACAAGGTAACACAGCAAGATCTGCTTTATTCTTCAAACTTATTTGGCAAGTCAAGGCTTCTGGAAGTTCATCAAAATTAATACAGTATCCACTATAAGAAACCAGGGGCTACTTTAAGAAATCCAAAGCATTATGGCAAAGATTAATGGACATTTACATACAATGACTATAAAGTTAGAGTTAAGCCTTTATGTATTTTGTATCATGGAGTTGAATTTCTGTTAAAATCTATCCACAAAGAAGAGACAAGAACTTTTTAGTAATATTCTGATTTTTTATAATCTTGAGGTTATGACTATTTAACCTTAATGTATTAAACTATGTTTGTCATAGAAGTTAAATTTGCTTACCATTTTGTGATAATTTATTCACTGTGACCCCACTAAACTGGTTATACTTATCTTAATTGGCAAAAAAGGCTGTAGATTCTCTCAAAATTAGGAACAAACTAATTTACTTCCCTTTGAAAGAGCTATTCTGTAGGAACATAGTTAAGCTACTCAGATTGATTTCAAAACAAACGACAATGCATTCCACTCTATTTGCTGTGCTGGCGGTTGTTTTACCCCCTCGGAAACAGCAATGTACAAAACCCAAGATTCCGTGATGCTTATTTTCTATTCCGAGCAAATTAAAAAACAAAACAAAACAAAACAAAAAAAAAAACTACATAGAAACTTTCAAATAGTGATAAGCGTTTTGAAGAAAAGTATACAAGGCAACCGGGTAGAGACTAACCAGCCCTACTCCAGCCAGCGTAGTCAAGGAAAGTGTCTATTGAGTTTGAGCTAAGATCTGAATGAGCATGTCAGAGGTCAACACCGTGGTGAGTATTGTTCCGATCTTTCTAGAACCAGACTGACTCCTGTTCCGATGTCCGCACATCTCCACTTAACCCACCTCGAACACATTAAAGTCTTACTTTATTGCATTACACACGGGAATCGGAAGTTTAGAGGTAAATAAGGCAAGTACCTGCCTTCACGTACTCTGGCTACACACTGGTGTGTTAGAGGAGAACGACGTACTGGGGCAGGGTTTGGAGAGTACTGAGTTCGGCACGTTAGCCGCTGCTTGAGCTCATCCAAGAAGGCTCCGGAGAGAGAGGTTAAGTAAGCCACCATCCTTCCTTCCCACCTCTCTTCCCATTTCCAACAGCATGGCCCACGTTTCGAGCTCAGAAATAGAAGCAGGCAGACGCCCGAAAAGGCCCTGTCACTTCTCCCACGGTTTTCCTAGCTGTTAGGATGCAAACCACTCAGGCGATGACTTCCAACTAACAGGAAAAGGTACAGACGCAGAAAAAGCGAAGAGGACACCAAAACCCCGCAGCATCCCCGCCCTGCGCACGCCGTGGCGTCACGGTCTGCGGAGGCAAGGCCTCTTGATTTGTGCTCCGAGACTACGTCACTTCCGCTGCCTGCGGGCTCTGCGGCGCTAAATGTTGTTACTATTTCCGGGTCATCCAGGCCGCCTGTGGCGGCGCAGGCGTGAGTATTAGCAGGTGTCCGGTCTATGGAGTCAGTTGTTGCCGGCGGCGTCGCGGAGGCAGGAGGTGGTGTCCGAATAGGGGCCTTTGCCCCGCCAGGATGTTACCGGGCTTGGCCGCCGCCGCTGCGGCCCACAGATGTAGCTGGTCCTCCCTGTGCCGGCTCCGTCTGCGCTGCAGGGCGGCGGCCCACGGCTCCAGCGAGCGCCAGGGTGAGTGTACCGGCCCGGCCGCTGACTCCGCGGCAGGTGACCTGGAGGACCAGGCCGGTCTCGGCGCTTCGCCTCGGGCAGTTCGCCCGCTTGCCCTTCCCCAACCCCCTAACCTTCCTTCCGGGTCTCCGCCTTTGCAGTTCGGCCCGCCCAGCCCGCGGGGTTTCTGGAGAGGTCTCCCAGACCGTGGTTTCGCTTCTGGCCCTAAAACGACCCCCGCAGAAACTTGCGGGTAGCTCTCGGGCCTGGTCGCATGCATGAAGCCGACCACTTTGTACCAGATGAAACGCCACGTTTGCATCGCAGTGTCCCCGGTGACAATCTCTTTCCTTTCGGACGGTGAGAAATTGCTGACTCCCCAGAGTGCCTGGGTGTTTCGAGCTCACCAGTTCCCTTTGAGCGCTTTTGGCCGAGCAGGTTTTCTTGCCCTGCCCCTTTTCCCATATCTCCAACTTTTGTCTTAAATTTCCCGAAAGTAGGGAGGATTGTGGGGGGGAGTACTCCTTATTTACGAATCATTCTTGAGTATGAGCGTATGACCGTGCCACAGTCATTGAATGTACCCAGTTTGGGCCTGAAAAGCAAGAGAACTCTTCGGTTCTGTTGAACAATCTTATTGGTGAAAACGTGTGTACTGGAACAGTAACAGAAAAATGTGGTTGACGCGAATTTTTATCCCTCTCCTTCAGCATTCTTTTCTGCCTCAAATTTAAGTTGTCCCACAGTTTCCAAGATAGCAAGGAACTTTTCAGTTTTAGTAAGGCTTGTGTCTGTTTTTGCCATGGCTTGACATGCTGTAGCTTGATTCTCCAGAACTGATAGGAACGAAGAGGGAAAAACAGAACCATATCCACCCCGAGTCTAATTCCTCAGATTCTTGAGTATGCAGAGTATTTACAGAAACATTTCCCAAAAGTTCATGTTTGAAAAACTTTGTAGCATGTTTGTGACCTCAGACTAGAAGTTAGAACTTGTAGTCACGTCATTCAAGTTGATAAGTAATATAAAGTAATGCCTAAGCTGTGCAGATAAAATTGGAATACATCAGTGTCTTTTATTTGCAATGAATGTATAAACTGGCTCTTAAAATTTCAGAGGAGTTAATTTTAACGTCACTGTTCTTGGGGCTTTTTGGTGGTGATAGAAAAGTTGAGTTTTTCTATATTGGCAATATAGCCGGTTCCCTAATGAACAAAATGAATCATCTGATTATACCATACTCCAAAATCCCCAAGTAAACCTTCTAGCAGAGTTGATTCTTATTGCCAAGCAATTTTGGCATTTTACACTTAAATTAGGTATATTGGCTGTTGAATTTAGTCTAAACTGCCCTTTAAGTGTTAGTTGAAAGGATTTGAAATAGTGTAATTTGTATTTCCTATTCTCTGTAACTGTCATCGTGTCCAAAATTATGTACTCTTTGTCTCATCCATCTGTGAACCACAGATAATAATACCTATTTCATCAGTCAGAATGACTTTGCAAAGTTCTTTGGAATGTTTATCACCAGGAAATTAAAATGTGTTTTCACACTTAAAAAAAAAACATGTAGTAGGTTTTAAAAATAGCCTTCTTTGTGAAAATTTAGTTCCAGAAATACCGAAACAATTTTTAAAAGGACAACAGTTATGGTAAAATTTTAAAAAGCATTTAGAAAAAGGGTACTATTTAAGTTGGATGCATGTAAGAAGAAAAGGATATTTGAAGAACTTTTGGGGGAAAATTCCAAAAACATATTTTTCTTTGTCAAGAAAAAGTTTATGCTTCTAAATTCCTGTGTGGTGGAGGAAAAACTTACAAAGAATAAGGAGAGGAGGAAGCCTTAAGGGAAACAATTGCCTTATTTGCATACTTAGAAATGAGAAATGCCTGTACACTGAAAGCTCAGTTTCAAGGGGATAAGGAAAACAACCATGTAGAGCAGCACTGTCCAAAAGAAAGATAATTGAGCCATGTATGTAATCTTGAGTTGTCTGATGGCCAAATGTGAAACAGTAAAAAACAGATAGTGTTAATTTTAATATATTTTAGTTCTTGGGTTTTTTTTTTTTTTTAATATTTATTTTTGAGAGAGAGCATGCGCTAGTGGGGGAAGGGCAGAGAGGGGAACAGAGGATCTGAAGTGGCCTCTGATAATAGAGAACCCGATGCGGGGCTCAAACCACAAACTACGAGATCATGACTTGAGCTGAAGTCGGACGCTTAGCCAACTGAGCTACTCAGGTGCCCCAATTTTAATATATTTTATCCAGTATTTTCAAAATATTTCAGTATGCAATCAAGATAAAAATTGAGATATTTTACATTATTTTTTGTACTAAATCTTTGAAGTCCAGTGTGCATTTTATGTTTAGCACATCTTAATTCAGAATAGCCACAATTTAGGTGCTCAATGGACAGTGACTACTGTATTGAACAGTGCAGTTATAAAGTTAGTATCCCTAATTTATAAAGAATTTTTACAAACCAGTGTATCTTGCAGTAAAAAAAAAATGGGCAAAATAAATAAATGAAGAGTTCATTAAAGGAGTTCAGGTGGCCAATAAAAATGCAAAAATCTACCATACGTACCGGTAGGCATGGAAATATTAGTTTAAGGATTTGCTACTCATTGCCTGTAGCATATTGGCTGAGTTTTCCATAATGATGCCTCATACGGAGAGTATAGGAAAGCAGGAACTTTCTTACTATTCATTGGGACATACAGTTGAACAGTGTTTTGGAGGTCAGTTATTCTTTATATAAAAAGAATACAAAGGGGTCACCTGGGTGGCTCAGTTGTTTAAGCATCTGAAAGGTCTTAGGTCATGATCTCATGGTTCATGAGTTCTAGCTCCACATCAGGCTCTCTAGTGTCAGCACAGAGTCCACTTCAGATCCTCTGTCTCCCTCTCTCTCTGCCTTTCCCCTGCTCATGCTCTCTCTCAAAAATAAACACTAAAAAAGAAAGAAAGAAAAAAAAAAGAACTAGGGGCACCTGTGTGGCTCAGTCCAGTAAGTGTCCAACTTCAGCCTAGGTCATGATCTCGCGCTTCCTGAGTTCAAGCCCCTCGTTGGGCTCTGTGCTGACAGCTTGGAGCCTGGAGCCTACTTCAGATTCTGTGTCTCCCTCTCTGCCCCTCCCCTGCTCACACTCTGTCTCTCTCAAAAATAAATGAACATTAAAGAACAAAAAGAACTTTAGAGGTGCTTGGGTGGCTCAGTTGGTTGAGGTCATGATCTTAGGCTTCGTGAGATCCAGCCCCATGTCTTGGGATTCTCTCTCTCCCTCTCTCTGCCCCTCCTCTGCTTGTGCTCTCTAAATAAACATTTTAAAAAAACAAAAACTTTAAAAGTTCATACTTTCTGACCCAATGATTCTATTTAAAATGATTTACTTTAAAGAAATAAGCAGAGAGGTATTACAGTGTGTGCACAGATTCATTATTCATTATAATAAATTGGTAACATTTTTAGTTATGGAGAGTTGGAAACTGAAATATATTATGGTGCCTTTATTATGCACTGGTGATGTATACAACATTAAAAAAATCAATTTAGAACAATATTTAGTGACATGAGAAAATGCTATTGTACTATTAGGTAAAACTAGAAAAAATGTACAGTAAGAATATATACCGCTCCTGTCAGTGGGGACAGGAGAGTGGCAGAGACAAGTAGAATCTCAGGCAGGCCCTGTGCTCCTCACTGGGCTCCATATGGGGCTCCATCTCACAAACCATGAGATCGTGGCCTAAGCTGAAATCAAGAGTTGAACGCTCAACCAACTGAACCACCGGACACCCCAAACATAATCCTTTTAAAGAATAAAAATGTGACTTAGTTTCTGTAGTTAATATTTCCTTTTTTTAAAAAAGTTCCTCTGACTTTGCATGGGGCACTTATTTTATTTTTTCATATATTTATGCCTCACCTCATTTGACAAAAATTTGTGATGGGAGGATGCTCCTTTAAGTACTGCATATCAAATTAACAGATATGTGCTTTTGCTTAAATCTGAGGTTTAACAGAAGTGTAGTTTTAAATAAAAAATTAAATTTTTGTATTTTATTCCTGTCTCTAATCTGGTAGTATTTATTACCCTAAGGAAAATAGAGTGGAAGTTTTCACTTTTGTTGTGCCTCCTCCCCCGACCCCACTTTGAATAAGTTATAGGAACATTGCCAGCTATAAAAGACCATTTTGGCAGGCTGACAGCATAGTTCTATATAGTTCAAATTTATGATAGGATGTGTTAACTGAAAGATGATGCTAATCATACTGTGTGCTTCATAGGTTTTTGTGAGTTGAGGTCCAGTTCAGCAAAGGGTGCCAGGCATTGTAGTTAGTGCTGAACAAGACAGACCTTCATTGGGCAGACACTAAGAATGAGAAAACATGTCTAAGTGCTGCAAAAGATGATGGGCTAAAAAGTAGCTAGCAGGGGCCATTTCATTTAGATCTGCTAAGGAGGTGGTGGCTGAGTCAAGGCATGAAAAATGAAAATGAACTAGCCACGCGAAGATCTAGGGTGAAGAGCAGTCCAGGTAGAGCAAATAGGAACCCTAGAGACCATATAGTAGCGTTCAGGAGCAGAGAAGAAAACAGCTGTGGCTCGGGGAAGTGGGCATAGAGTATGAAATGAAGTTTGAGAAGCATCAGTGCCTTTTAGGCCATAGGTTTTAAAAAAGGGCAATATTTACAAAATATCGGTCAGACTACTGTGGGGAGAATGGATTGAAAAGGGGAGAGTGAGTAAGGACATCATTTGGGAACTATGATAGTTATCTAGGCAGGCAAGGCTGTGGCTAGGCCATAGTGGTTAGCAGTGGAGATGGAGAGAAATAGATGACTTTGAGGTATGTTTTGGAATATAAATTAGAAAATATGATGCAGGGAAAGCATTTAAGACAATGGCGCTTGGTAAACCCTAAATATATTAGATACTGTTTTTACTTTTCTAAGCATATATTAACAAGAATTAAGGGCAGTAGAGATGTATACCAATAGGCAGTGTAGGAAGTTGCCAGCATCTCATATTTACTTAAAAAAACAATATTCTTCCCTGTTGCTTACTGTGTTCTGGAGAGAAATCACATCCGTTATCGTTCTCTAGGCTGAGCTACCTGATCTAGGTCACACTTTTGCTTGCTAGATGATTCGTCACCAAAGGTTTTCCTGTGTTTTTGGCTAGCTGAAAGCGTAAGAGTAAACTAGATAGTGTCAGTATTAGTAGTAATAATATTAGAAGTAATTTGGCAATGAATGTATTTCTTAGTTTTTTAAATTTTCGGCATTTTTTTGGAAAATACAGAAAATTATAACTTATCAAGTAAAAACTATACATAATCTAGATATTTCACCAGTCACATTTTTTTTTCTTAATTAGGCTCTATACTCAGTGCGGGGCTTGAACTCAAAACCACAAGATCAAGGGTCACATGCTTTACTGACTGAGCCAGTCAGGTGCCCCCACAAGTCACTTTTGTTGTTGTTGTTGTTGTTGTTCAAGTTTTTATTTATATTCTAGTTAGTTAACATGTAGTGTAATACTGGTTTTAGGAGTAGAATTTAGTGATCCATCACTTACATATGACATCCAGTGCTCATCACAACAAGTGCCCTCTTTAATATCCGTCGCCCATCCCCTCACCCACTTTCCCTCTAGCAACCTTCACTTTGTTCTCTATAGTTAAGAGTCTCGTGTGATTTGCTTTTCTTTTTTTTTCTCCTTCCCCTATGTTCATCTGTTTTGTTTCTTAAATTCCACATGTGAGTGAAATCATGTGGTATTTGTCTTTCTCTGATTAATTTGTTTTCCTTAGCATAATATACCACAGCTCCATCCACATCGTTGCAAATGGTAAGATTTCATTCTTTTTGATGGCTGAGTAATATTCCATTGTATATGTATATACCACATCTTCCTTATCCACTCATCAGTTGGTGGACATTTGGGCTCTTTGCATAATTTGGCTATTGCTGATAATGCTGCTAGAAACCCTGTGGTGCTCATGTCCCTTCAAATGAGTATTTTTGTATCCTTTGGGTAAATTCCTAGTAGTGCAATTGCTGGGTTGTAGGATAGTTCTATTTTTAACTTTTTGAGGAATGTCCACACTGCTTTCCAGAGTCACTGCACGAGTTTGCATTCCCATCAACAGTATAAGAGGGTCCCCTTTTTCCACATCCTTGCCAACATCTGTTGTTTCCTGTGTTGTTAACCATAGCTATTCCGGCAGGTGTAAGGTGATATCTCATTATAGTTTTGATTTGTATTTCCCTGATGATGAGTAATGTTGTGAGCATCTTTTCATGTGTCTATTAACCATCTGCATGTCTTCTTTGGAAGAATTTCTATTCATGTCTTCTGCTCATTTCTTCACTGGATTATTTGTTTTTTGAGTGTTAAGTTTGGTAAGTTCTTTATAGATTTTGGATACTAACCATTTATCCAACATGTCATTTGCAAATATCTTCTCCCATTCCATAGTTTGCCTTTTAGTTTTATTGATTGTGTCCTTCAGTGTGCAGAAGCTTTTTATCTTGATGAAGTTTTTGCTTTTATTTCCCTTGCCTCCAGAGACGTGTCTAGTAAGAAGTTGCTCCGGCCAGTGTTAGAGAGGTTGCTGCCTGTTTTCTCCCTTGGCATTTTGATGTTTTCCTGTCATCCATTTTGAATTTATTTTTGTGTATGGTGTAAGAAAGTGGTCCAGTTTCATTCTTCTGTCTGTCGCTGTCCAGTTTTCCCAACACCATTTGAAGAGACTGTCTTTTTTTCCATTGGAAATTCATTCTTTTCTGCATTGTCGCAGATGAGTTGATCGTACAGTTATGGGTCCATATCTGGGTTTTCTATTCCATTTCATTGATGTACGTGTCTGCTTTTGTGCCAGTGCCATAGTGTCTTGATGACTACAACTTTGTGATATAGCTTGAAGTCTGGAATGGTGATACTTCTGCTTTGCTTTTCTTTTTCAGTATTGCTTTGGCTTATTTGGGGTCTTTTTTGGTTCCATATAAATTTTTGGGTTTTTTGTTCTAGCTCTTTGAAAAATACTGGTGGCATTTTGATAGGAATAGCATTAGATGTGTAGATTGCTTTGGGTAATATAGACATTTTAACAATATTTGTTCTTGCAATCCATGAACATGGAAGGTTTTCCATATCTTTGTGTCCTCTCCAATTTCTTTCATAAGTGTTCTGTAGTTTTCAGAGTATAGATCTTTTACCTCTTTGGTTAGGGTGATTCCTAGGTTATCTTACGGTTTTTGGTGTAACTGTAAATGGGATTGATTCCTTGAGTTCTTTTTCTGCTGCTTCATTATTGGTGTAAAGAAATGCAACGGATTTCTGTACATTGATTTTGTATCCTGTGACTTTGCTGAATTTGAGTGTCAGTTCTAGCAATTTTTTGGTGGAGTCTTTTGGGTTTTCTACATAGAATATCATATCATCTGTGAATTGTGAACATTTGACTTCTTCCTTGCTGATTTGGATGCCTTTTATTTCTTTTTCTTGTCTGATTGCTGAGGCTAGAACTTCTAGTACTGTATTATGTTAAATAACGGTGAGAGTGGACATCCCTGTCTTGTTCCTGACTGTAAAGGAAAAGCTCTCAGGTTTTCTCCATTGAGGATGATATTAGCTGTGGGTCTTTCAGATATCGCCTTTGTGATTTTCAGGTATGGTCTCTTTATCCCTACTTTGTTAAGGGTTTTTACCAAAAATTGATGTTGCCTTTTATCAAATGCCTTTTCTGCATCTGTGGAGAGTCTCATATGGTTCTTATCCTTTTTTTTATTAATGTGCTGTATCACGTCGATTTGTGAATATTGAACCACGCTTGCAGGCCAGGAATATATCCCATTTGATTGTGATGATTGTGGAGAATAATTCTTTTAATGTGCTGTTGGATTTGACTTGCTAGTAGCTTTTTTAGAATTTTGGATCCATATTCATCAGGGACATTGGCCTGTAATTCTCCTTTATAGTAGTTTGATTTTGGAATCAAGGTATTGCTGGCTTCATAGAATGAGTTTGGAAGTTTTGCTACTACTTCTATTTTTGGACCAGTTTGATAAGAATAGGTATTAACTCTTCTTTAAATATTAGGTAGGATTCCTGGGGCATCTGGGTGGTTCAGTTGGTTAAGTGTCCAGTTTCGACTCGGGTCATGATCTCGTGGTTCATGAGTTCAGGCCACGCATTGGGCTCTGTGCTGACACCTTAAGAGCCTGGAGCTTGTTCCAGATTCTGTGTCTCCCTCACTCTCTCTGCCCCTCCCCTGCTCATGCTCTGTCTCTCTTTCTCTCTCTCAAAAATAAATAAACATTAAAAAAAAATGTTTGTTAGGATTCCCCAAGGATGCCATCTGACCCTTGACTTTTGTTTGTTGAAAGATTTTTAATTACTGATTCAGTTTCTTTGTTGGTTATGGGTCTGTTCAGATTTTCAGTTTTGGCCGTTTATATGTTTCTCGGAATTTATCCATTTCTTCACCATTGCCCAATTTGTTGGCATATAATTTTTCATATTATTCTCTTTTTAAAAATTAATTTTCATTTAAAGTATTCCACATACAGTATAGTATATTGGTTTCAAGATTGGAACCCAGTGATTCATCACTTCCATATAACACTGTATACTCATCCCAATAAGTGCCCTCCTTTAATGACCATCATCCATTCAGCCCATTCCCCCATCCACCTCCCCCACTTCATTGACCCTCAGTTTGTTTCTGTATTGAAGAGTCTCTTATGGTTTGCCTCCCTCTCTTTTTATCCTTCCCATCTCCTGTGTTTATCATTTTGTTTCTTAAATTCCACATATGAATGAAATCATGACATTTTTTTCTCTGACTTATTTTGCTTAGCAGTGCTCTCTAGTTCCATCCATGTTGTTGCAAATGGCAAGATTTCATTCTTTTTGATCACCGAGTAATATTCCATTCATCTTTTTTATCCATTCATCAGTTGATGGACATTTGGACTCTTTCCATAATTTGGCTATTATTGATATGCTGCTATTAACATTGGGGTGTGTGTGCTCTTCAAATCAACATTTTTGTATCCTTTGGATAAATACCTAGTAGTGCAATTGCTGGGTCATAGGGTAGGTCTATTTTTAATTTTTTCAGGGTAGTTCTATTTTTAATTTTTTCAGACAGAAAGAAATAAAAGGCATACAAATTTGGCAAGGAAGAAGTCAAGCTTTCACTTTGCATAGATGACATGATACTCTACGTGGAAAACCCAAATGATCCACCAAAAAACTGCTAGAACTGATCTGTGAATTTAGCAGAGTCACAGGATATAAAATCAGCATACAGAAATCAGTTGCATTTTTTTAATTAAAAGCTTTTAATTAAAATTTTTTAACGTATAATCCTTTTTGATAGAGACAGAGTGTGAGTGGGACAGGGGCAGAGAGAAAGGGAGACACAGAATCTGAAGCAGGCTCCAGGCTCTGGGCTGTCAGCACAGAGCCTGACATGGTGCCTGAACCAGTGGACTGTGAGATCATGACCCGAGCCAAAGTCAGACACTCAACCAACTGAGCCACCCAGGCACCCCTCAGTTGAATTTCTATACACCAATAATGAAGTAGTAGAAGGAGAAATCAGGGAATTGTTCCCATTTACAGTTACCATTTATGGTATATAAATGTTATATAAACCATTTATCTTATGGTTTATACCAAAAACCATAAGATACCTAGGAATCAACCTAACCAAAGAGATAAACGATCTGTATGCTGAAAACTATAGAAAGCTTATGTAAGAAATTGAAGAAGACACAAAGAAGTGGAAAAACATTCCATGTTCGTGGGTTGGGAGAAAAATATTGTTAAAGTGTCTATACTACCTAAAGCAGTCTACACATTCTGTGCAATCCCTATCAAAATAACACCAGCATTCTTCACAGAGCTAGAACAAGCAACCCTAAAATTTGTACAGAACCACAAAATACCCCAAATAGCCAAAACAATCCTGAAAAAGAAAAGCGAAGCTGAAAGCATCACAATTCCAGACTTCAAGCTGTATTACAAAGCTATAATCATCAAGACAGTATGGTACTGGCACAAGAATAGACACATAGATCAGTGGAACAGAATAGAGAACCCAGAAATGGACTCTCAGATGTACAGCCAACTAATCTTTGACAAAGCAAGAAAGAGTGTCCAGTTGAAAAAAGACTGTCTCTTCAGGAAATGGTACTGGAAAAACTGGACAGTGACATGCAGAAGAATGAAACTGGACCACTTTTTTTAAAAATTATTTTTAATGGTTATTTATTTTGGGGGGAGGGAGGAGGGGCAGAGAGAGAGAGAGAGAGAGAGGGAGACACAGAATCTGAAGCAGGCTTCAGGCCCTGAGCTGTCAGCACAGAGTCCAATGTGGGGCTCAAAATCATGAACTGTGAGATCATGACCTGAGCTGAAGTCAGACAACTAACTGAGCCACCCGGACACCCCAAAACTGGACCACTTTCTTATACCATACACCAAAATAAATTCAAAATGGATGAAACACCTAAATGTGAGAGAGGAAAACATTAAAATCCCACAGGAGAAACAGGCAGCAACTTCTTTGATTTTGGCCACAGCACCTTCTTATTAGACATGTCTCTGAAAGCAAAGGAACCCAAAGCAAAAATGAACTTTTGGGACCTCATCAAGATAAGTCTTCTGCATAGTGAAGGAAACAATCAACAAAACTAAAAGGCAAACTATGGAATGGGAGAAGATATTTTCAAATGACATATTGGATAAAGGGTTAGTATCCAAAATCTATAAAGAACTTATGAAACTCAACACCCAAAAAACAAATAATCTGGTGAAGGAATGAGCAGAAGACACGAATAGACATTCTTGCAAAGAAGACATCCAGATGACTAATAGACACACGAAAAGATGCTCAACATCATTCATCATTAGAGAAATACAAATCAAAACCACAGTGAGTTACCACCTCACACCTGTCAGAATGGTTAAAATTAACAACACAGGAAACAACAGATGTTGGTGAAGATGTGGAGAAAGGGGAACACTTTTGCACTGTTGGTGGGAATGCATACTGGTGCAGTGACTCTGGAAAACAGTATCAAGGTTCCTCAAAAAATTGAAAATAACATAATATTCTCTTTTAATTGTATTTCTGTGATATGGTTGTAATCTCTCCTCTTTCTTTTTTTTTTTTTAATCTCTCTTTTTTTTAATGTTTTTTTTTTTGAGAGATAGACAATGAGCGGGGGAGGGTCAGAAAGAGAGGGAGACACAGAATCCGAAGCAAGTTCTAGGCTCTGAGCTGTTAGCACAGAAGCAAGTTCCAGGCTCTGAGCTCCTGACAGGGAGCTTGAACCCACAAACCCTGAGATCATGACCTGAGCCAAAGTCAGATGCTTAACTGACTGAGCCACCCAGGTGCCCCTAATCTCTCCTCTTTCATTCGTGATTTTATTTGGGTCCTTCCTCTTTTCTTTTTGGTAAATCTGGCTCAGGGTATACCAGTTTTACTCATTCTATCAAAAACCAGCTTCTAGTTTCATTGATCTGCTCTACTGGGTTTTTTGTTTGTTTCTGTATCATTTATTTCTGCACTAATCTTTATTATTTCTCTTCTGCTGGCTTTAGGCTTTATTTGTTGTTCCTTTTCTAGCTCTGACAGGTGAAGGTTAGGTTGTATATTTGAGACTTTTCTTGCTTCTTGAGGTAGACCTGTATTACTGAATGCTTCCTTCTTAGGACTGATTTTTCTGCATCCCAAATGTTTTTGACTGCTGTGTTTTTATTTTCATTTGCTTCCAGATATATTTTAATTTCTTTAATTTCCTGGTTAACCCATTCATTTTTTAGTAGGATGATCTTAACCTCCGTGTATTTGTGGTCTTTTCCAATTTTTTTTTTTTTTTTTATTGTGGTTGACTTCAAGTTTCATAGCATTGTGGTCTGAAAACATGCCTGGTATGATCTCAGTTTTTATACTTGTTGAAGCCTGATTTGTGACGCAGTATGTGATCTACTCTGGAGAATGTCTCATGCGCACTGGAAAAGAATGTGTATTCTGCTGCTTTAGGATGCAGTGGTCTGAATATATCTGTTAAGTCCATCTGGTCCAGTGTGTCATTCAGAGCCTTTGTTTCCTTGTTGAGTTTCTGCTTAGATGATCTGTCCATTGTTGTAAGTAGTGTGTTTAAGTCCCTACTATTATTGTGTTGTTATCATTGGGTTTCTTTATGTTTGTCATTAATTGATTTATGTATTTGGTTACTCCCAAATGCATATTATTGGGGGCATAAGTATTTCCAGTTGTTAGAACTTCTTGTTGGATGGATCTCTTTATTATCATATAGTGCCTTTTTTCATCTCTTGTTACAGTCTTTGGTTTAAAATCTAGTTTGTCTGATATAAAAGTATGGCTACTCCAGCTTTCTTTTGACATCCATTAGCATAATAAATGGTTTTCCATTCCTTCACTTTCCAGCTGGAGGTGTCTTTAGGTCTAAAATAAGTCTCTTGTAGGCAGCATATAGATAGGTCTTTTTTTTTTTTTTTTTTAATCCATTCTGATACCCTGTGTCTTTTGATTGGAGCAGTTAGCCCATTTACATTCAGAGTGATTATTGATATGAATTTAGTGCCTGTAAATACAATATGAATTGTATTACCTGTAACATCAGAAGATTTTCTGGAGATTTTCTCTGCTCCTTTCTAGTCTTTGTTGCTTTTGATCTGTCCTTCCCACTCAAAGAGTCCCCTTACTAGTTCCTGCAGGACTGGTTTAGTGGTCACTAACTCCTTTAGTTTTTGTTGAGAAACTCTTTATCTCTCCTATTCTGAATGATAGCCTTGCTGGATAAGGTGTTCTTGGCTGCATATTGAACATGCCACTCCTTTCTGGTCTGCCAAGTTTCTGTGGGGAAATCTGCTACTAACCTTATTTGTCTTATAGGTTGGGGATATCTTTTCCCTTGCTGCTTTCAGGATTCTTTCCTTATCTTTGTATTTTGTAAATTTTATTATGATAATATCTTGGTGTTGGCCTGCTTTTGTTGATTTTGATGGGAGTTCTCTGTGCCTCTTGGATTTTGTTGTCTGTTTCCTTTCCCAGATTATGGAAGTTTTTAGCTATTATTTGCTGAAATAAACCTGTCCCTTTTTCCTTCTTATTCTGGAACTCCTATGGTATGAATGCTACGCTTTATGGAGCCGCTGTGTTCCCTACATCTACATTTGTGATCCAATATTTTTCTTTCCCTCTTCTTTTCAGCTTCATTATTCTCCATCATTTTATCTTCTATATTACTTATTCCTTTGCTTCTTTCATCTTTGTCATTGCATCCAGTTTTTGCATCTCAGTTATAGCATTTTTGAATTTCAGCCTGACTAGCTTTTAGGTCTTTTATCTCTGTGGTAAGGGACTTCCTGGTGTCTTCTATGCTTTTCTCATGCCCAGCTAGTGTCTATATGATTGTTGTTTTAAATTCTGGTTCAGTCATATTACTTATATGTGTTTTGATTAAATCCCTGTCTGTGATCTCTTGTTCTTTCTTTCAGGATGAATTCCTCCGTCTTGGCATTTTGTGTAGGGCTCTGTCTTCTGTGTGTTATAAAAGCCTGTTATGTTTCCTGCTCTTGAGAGTATTGGCTATATTAAGAAGTCATACTGTCTAGGGCCTGCCGCTTCAGGAATTGTTTCTGGTATATGCTTTGTGTACTCGACTGTTGTGTTTTGGCTGTTTCTTCCCTTAGGTCAGTCCTCTGCAGAGTTTCTCTGTGCTGCAGTGGGAGTGTTTTGACCTTGTCCACTGTGTGGCAAGTTTTAACTCAGTATGTTTTGGTCGGCTAATTGTTAAAAGAGGCTGGATCCTATTTTTCCTAGAACTGAAGCTTTGTAGCACTCTATGATCAGTAGATTTGTTGCGTGTGGGTGGTGAGAGGTTGTGCTGGTCTTCTGGGGGAGTGGCCCACTGCTGCTCTGACTCTCAGGCACACTTGCCCTCGTTCAGAAGCACCTGCAGAGCACAGAGGGAAGGGCTTGGTGAAAGTGGCTCAAGCTTCCACTCTGGGTGCTTTGCTGCTCACTGAAGTCCTCCTGTGCTGATGGGCGAGGAAAACATGGCATCAGCCGGCTCTCTAGTCCCCAGAGAGGGGAGTTCATGCCTTCCGCTGTTCAGGAAACCCTCACAGAAGAGCGAACGTTCTCCCCTCATGTGTCCCAGGCTTCCCTCAGATCTCTGCCTTCACCCTGTCTGTGTCTGGGCTCTCTGCCCACCCGGTGCAGTGCTCCTGTTTTTTATATCAGGTGCGCTGGCTGGGTTTCAGAACTCCAAATTTTAGGGACCCAGTCGGGCATGGACGTACTCTGATCCTCTGGGGAAGGGTCTCACTGTGCTGTGGCTGGTGCCAGTTTGTCCCAGCAGGGCAGTTGCATGAAAGCTCAGAGCCTTGGAGTTTATGGTAAAGTGCAGCAGAAAGCCAGTGTCCAGCGTAGCTGCCCTGAGCAGCTGCCTCTGCTCCTAGGCTAATGAACAGGGCAGCTCAGGGCATCTGTTGGCTTTTTTGTCCCTGGAGAGCCAGTGCCATCTCTCCAAAATGCACTGCAAGAAGGGGTGCGGTCTCTCTCAGTGCAACCCAAGGGATCCTCAGAGCACACTATCTGCACCCATGTCCGTTCTCCTTCTGCACAGGAGCACCTCTGTGACTCCCAGGCCCCACCCCAGCAACAGCGTGGACTTCTAAACCTTCAGACTTTGAGCTCTGCTGCTTGTAAAAACTTGAGATTATCAGCCCCTGTCATTTTCCCTGTCAGTGGTTTTGGGGAAGTGTTGTTCTTGTGCAATGCTTTGCACCCTGCTTGCTGTCCCTTGCATGTACATGCGCTTGCGCGCGCGCTGTCTCTCTCTCTCTCTCTCTCTCTCTTTCTCTCTCTCCCTCCCTCCCTCTCTCTCCCCCCCCCACCCCCGCCATCTCTTTCTCTCCTTTCTTCCCTCTCCCTAATCAGGGCTCCCTCCCCTCCTCAGCACAGCTGATTCTTTTCTCCCCCAAATCCCATCCCTTCATCTACCTTCCACAATTTGGCTTCTTTTCTCCCTCTAGTTGCAGTTTGTTCTTAGTTCTCAGATTTCCTGGGTGTTCACAATGACTTAGTATTTATCTACTGGTATTCGAGGGACAAGGCAAGCATAAGGTCCTGCTACTATACTACTCTGCCATCTTAACTCCTCCCCAACTAATCACATTTTTATTTTTGTTTATTATTTTTTTAAAAGTAGGCTTCATGCCCAGCGTGGATCCCAATACAGGGCTTGGACTCAAAACCCTGAGATCAAAACCTGAGTTGCTATTAAGAGTCAGACACTTAACTGACTGAGCCACCCAGGTGCCCCCTACTAGTCACATTTTTTTTTTTAAAGTTTATTTATTTTGAGAGAGTGAGCGAGAGCAGGATAAGGGCAGAGAGAGAGGGAGAGAGAGAATTCCAAGCAGGCTTTGCACTGTCAGCTTGGAGCCTGACACGGGGCTTGAACTTGAGAACTGTGAGGTCGTGACCTGAGCCGAAATCAAGAGCGGGACGCTTAACTGACTGAGCCACCCCAGTACCCCCAGTCACATTTTTTAATAGTTGAAATCCTATGTTATTTTGTCTTTTGCTTTTTTATGTAATATTCTCAATATTTTTCCACATTAATAGTTTTTAATGTATACACAATGAAAATATAGGGATATCATAATTTAATTTTTATTTTTTTATTAGGAAACATTTAAGTTTCCAGTTTCTGCCATGATAAATATTACCATGAAGAACATTTTCACAGTCTGTATTATTGTGTATTTTATGGGCCCAGAAAGCTTCTGCTGTTGTGTATTTTAAGTTCACACTAACCTCTTTAGAATAAAGTGTAACAATTTTTTTACTATCTTTCTGCCTCTTAGAATTAATTAATGAATTCAATAATTTATTAAAAAGTGGGTGTGTTTATTTTTATTTTTTATGTTTATTTATTTTTGAGAAAGACAGACAGAGGTTAGTGGGAGAGGGGCAGAGAGAGAGGGACACATAGAATCCGAAGCAGCTTTCAGGCTCTGAGTTGTCAGCATAGAGCCCGACATGGGGCTTGAACTCACAAACCGTGATATCATGACCTGAGCCGAAGTCGGACACTTACCTGACTGAGCCACCCAGGTGCCCCTATGTATTTTTAAATGGTTGTGTTGCTATTGCTGTGTGTTAGATAATATTCTTTTTCCTGAATCAAATGTGGTCCTCTATATTTTTTAGAGTATAAAATGTTAAAGGTGGTAATGTATTCTGCAAATTTTGTGCAACTTTTGATCTTGTGTCAATGCCAAATGTGTACTTTTAACGTTGCTGATACCTGAAATTCTTCTAAAGTTAAAAATTAAGGATTTTTCAAGAACAGCTAGCAAGGAAGCTATTAAAGATTATTACTAGAATAGTTTCAGAAGGATGCAGGAATCAATTTGAAGAGACCCCTACTGGTCAGAAATGGGACAGTTTATTAATCAGAGTGACTGAAATGGATTGAAATATATCAAATAACTCTTAATCTATGAAATAATATATATGCAAATTAATATAGGATGGTAGGTAGTGAACTCTTTATTATGAGAACTGGTAAATAAGGAGAGAATTAAGCATTTAGCCTGATTTTCCTATGTGAAGTACGTTGGTGAATAACCAAATAAGTGAACAGGATTTTCTTTTTGTAGAAGTGTTCTAACAATTGAAGAATTGATACATTTGAATATCTCCATTTGTAACCACCTAATGGATAAATGGTTATGGGCATTGAACAACAGCAGACACTACACAAATAGTCGACCAAATTTTATGTGGCTCCTGATGAAAGAACTCATCACTGCATAATAAGTGGTAGCATCCTAACAGAAAGAATCAGAATTTAGATAAAGCCTTTACATCCTTTGACACCATGAGAATTAAGTCTGCAAAATTCAGACTGGAAAACTACCAGGACAGAAATTTAGGACAAAACTTGGTTTCTTCACCTTAAAAATTGCTCTTAGGGGTGCCTGGGTGGCTCAGTCAGGTGTGTGGCCGCCTCTTGATTTTGGCTCAGGTTATGATCTCACAGTTCGTGAGATGGAACCCTGAGTAGGGCTTCATGATGATGGTGCAGAGCCTGCTTGGGATTCTCTCCCTCCCTCTCTCTCTGCCCCTCTGCCGCTTGGGCTCACGTTCTCTCTCTGTCTCTCAAAATAAATAAACTTTAAGAAACACATAAAGTTAAAAAAAAAAAGACATCTTGTAGCTTAAAAGAGGCTTAAAAGACATCTGCATCAACCATAGTATGTGGATCTTATTAGGATCTGTTCACACACACAGAAGTTGTAAAACTTTTAACAGTTGGAAATTGAGGATATTTGATGATATCCTCAATTGTTTATTATTTTTTTGTAATGGTGGTTTATCTGTGTTTTTAAAAAGCTCTTGTCTCTTAGAATACATACAGAAATACTTATGAATGAAATTATTTTGTCTGAGATTTTCATCAAATTAACATGGAGGTGAAGAGATATTGGTGCAGGTAGAGATAAGACAAGGTTGACTGAGCTGATAATTGCTGAAGGTGGACAATGAATATGTGGACATTTATTGTACTTTTTTTTTTCTACCTTTGCATGTATTTGAAATTTTCTTTAATGTTTGAAAAACTAAGGAGAACCTTGAAAAACATCTAGGACCAGTCATGGAAACATTGTCAGCTTCTGAGGAAGGATTTTTAAACTGTGGCATATTCCCTTTTTAAACATTTTAGTACAGTCTCTACAAAAGCATTTGATCACTGGGTGAAAAAAAAAAGTATTTGTGGCATATTGTCTTTGTTAGGTATTAATCACAAAAGATACTTTGAATCAGACCGTGAAGTCAGAATACCAGTGACCAGTGCTTTCCTGGAGGGTGTTTCTTAGGAGCATTTGCTTTAGCCCTTGCTTCACTAATTTTGCTAGTAGGCTACATATTTTATTTTTAAATTATTTTTAAATTTTATTTCTTTAAAAAAAATTTTTATTTTTTTAAATATATTCTTTAAAAAATATTTTATTTATTTTTTTTAACGTTTACTTATTTTTGAGACAGAGAGCCTGAATGGGGGAGGGGCAGAGAGAGAGGGAGACACAGAATCGGAAGCAGGCTCCAGGCTCTGAGCCATCAGCCCAGAGCCCGACGCAGGGCTCGAACTCACGGACCGCGAGATCGTGACCTGAGCTGAAGTCGGATGCTTAACCGACTGAGCCACCCAGGCACCTCTAAAAAAATATTTTAAGTTTATTTATTTTGAGAGTGTGTGAGGGGGAGCGACAAAGAGAGGGGGAGAGAGAGAATCCCAAGCAGGCTCCACATTGCCAGCGCAGAGCCTGATGCGGGGTTTGATGCCACAAACTGTGAGATCATGACTGGGGCCAAAAGAGACTGACCTTAACCGACGGAGCCATCTAGGTGCCCCTGATTTTTATTTTAGAGAGTGAGAGCACAAGACAGGGGAGAGGGGCAGAGAATCTTACGCAGGCTCCATGCATGGAGTCTGATGTGGGGCTCAATGCCACGACCCTGGGACCATGACCTGAGCTGAAATCAAGAGTCAGAACCAACTGAGCCATCCAAGCTCCCTGCTAGTAGGCTACATATTTTAATGTGCAAGAAGATACATTGTTATATTTGCTTTACTCAGCCTTTAAGAAATACCAAATGACCAAAATCATACTGGGCCTTTAACAATTCTTTACCAAATAAATGAACAATTAAGTTGACATCAGGAAATTTTTCAAAAAAAAAAAAATTCCAAGCCTGAAACTTGGGTGGATACTTATGCTGCTTTATGTTTCTCATGCTTTTCAGATTATCTTGAACATTCACAAAATTTATGTTCCTGATGAATTTTCTGAGCCATAAAGAAAAGGTTTATTCTTCCTGATTTCAGAAGGTATACATCTGTACATGCACATACATGAATTACCATTTTTGGAAAACATTATTAAACAATTAGAAAAGTTTCAGTACTTGGAATGTCTGGCTGGCTCAGTTGGTAGAACATGTGACTCTTGATTTCATGGTTATGAGTTCAAGCCCCACATTGGGTATAGAGATTACTTTAAAAAAAAAAAAAAAAAGAGGAAAGTTTCAACCCTTAAAAGCTTAACTCTCCGCTGGAGAAACTTGACTATCTCTAATGATATAACTTCATTATTTCATCTGATGCTTTAGAAGAGATGTAAATTATTCACAAGATTTTCAAGGTCTGAGTACTCATAGTAAAAAAGAGAAAGATGGTCACATGAGAGTAGAGACAGACATATTTAGTTTTCTACCACTTCAGTGCAAGTGTGGAATATATTTTTCTTCTGTATTTCAGCCTCCAAAGCCCACAGTCACCCAGATGCAGCAGCTGAAGTGCTTTGTAATTAGTCTTCTATTCTTCCCTCAATTAGAATTCCTGTATACTGAGGAATCTTACCAAATGTTGATCTAATTATCTGATTAAAAAAAAAATCAGTGACACTCTGAATGACTGATTAGTGTAATTCACTTATTGATTGTGAAGTGAAAGAGGAATAAATCTCTAGCTAGCAAAAGGAGGACACAGGGTAATTTTGAATAGGAAGCCATCTTGACCTCCCCCACCCCCTCCCCCTTAGAGTTCTCTATTCTGAAAAGTATGTTATGCCAACATTTTTTAGCATGCAACCAGCATATAAAATAAAAGTATTCCAGAGACCTTTCAGAACAGGTGAATAATCAATAATCAGAATGTCTTATCTAATTTTATATATTTTAAAAGTTTACATATGAATAAATTTACAAATTAGAGAAAATAGGAATATTATTGTTATTTTTTCTTTACAAAATGTGGTCCCCATACACCTAGGGGTCAATGAAACATCTCTGTGGAGAGGGTGGGTTGGCATTGTGCATTTGGATATTTTGCAGAATGAAAGTTTTATTGTTATTCTGTAAAATTACCCTTCTAATATTAGTAAGTATGTTTTATTGGGTATAAAATCCTTGTTGTGAGTTTGAAATTAATTTTTTTTCTTGTAGAATGGCAGAATTTAGTGACATTGGGAAGCTTTTCAAACGTGGTTCCCTGTAGTCACCCATTCATTTGTACACTGAATCAAGTGAAGTTGTACTCTACAAATGTTCAGAAAGAAGGACAGGGATCACAAAGTCTCAGAGTGGAAAAAGTACCATCATTTGATGAAACAGGTATGTATAAATCTTTTAAAATCATTTTTTTTCAGGACGCCTGAGTGGCTCAATCGGTTAAGCATCTGACTTCAGCTCAGGTCATGATCTTGTGGTCCGTGAGTTCGAGCCCCACGTTGGGCTCTGTGCTGACAGCTCAGAGCCGGGAGCCTGCTTCAGATTCTGTGTCTCCCTCTCTCTCTCTCTCTCTCTCTCTCTCTCTCTGCCCCTCCCCCACTCGTGCTCTTTCTCTGTCTCTCTGAAATGAATAAATGTTAAAAAAAAAAATCATTTTGTCTAGACCAAAATGGCTTGAATAAGATTATTTGTCCCTTGCATGTTCCATAGAACTTTTGTACAAAACTTTCTGAATTAGTGTTTACTTTGTGGAAAGCTATTAGACTGCTGATTTACTTTCATTTAGTTTTTCTGTTTCTTTTTGATTCAGTTTTGGTAAGTTCTATTTTTTTCTGGGAGCTTATCGAATTAAACTAAAATTTTAATTTATTGGATCAAGTTCAATATACTCTGTATATTCTGAGCAGCATTTATAGTTATATCCCTTTTTTTCATTCCTAATGGTGTTTGTCATTTTCTTGATTATTCTTGCCAGAACTCTGTCCATTTTATTTTGTTCCCAAGTAATAATTTTTTTCTTTGAATCCTTATATTGTATGTTTATTTCCTATTTTATTAATAAATATATAATTAATAAATAAATAATAAATAAAATATTTCCTATTTTATTCCTATTTTACTTTTACCTTAATTAAATCTTCCTGCTTTCTTTGTATTTATTCTGTCATTCATTTTTAAATTATCTTGTAGTGGGGTGCCTGGGTGGCTCAGTTGGGTGAATGTCCAACTTCATCTCAGGTCATGATCTCACTGTTCATAGGTTCGAGCCTGTATCTGGCTCGCTGCTGTCAGCGCAGAGCCCGCATCGGATCCTCTATCCGCCCCGGCTGTGTCCCTCCCCCACTTGTACTCTCTTTCTCTCAAAAATAAACATTAAAAAAAGATGTTAAATTAAAAAAAATAAAATAAAAATAAATTATCAGGTAGCTATTTTGATTATTAATTCTGAACTTTCCTTCTTTTCTAAAGTAGGCATTTAAGCCATGATGGCTCTGATGGTAGATTGACAATTTCTTCTTTAATAGTTCTCCCTGGGGCGCCTGGGTGGCTCAGTCGGTTAAGCGGCCGACTTCTGCTCAGGTCATGATCTCACGGTCCGTGGGTTCGAGCCCCGCGTCGGGCTCTGTGCTGACAGCTCAGAGCCTGGAGCCTGTTTCAGATTCTGTGTCTCCCTCTCTCTGACCCTCCCCCGTTCATGCTCTGTCTCTCTCTGTCTCAAAAATAAATAAATGTTAAAAAAAAAAAAAATTAAAAAAAAAATAGTTCTCCCTAAAATTTTGCTTTATATATTTCAAGGCTATGTTACTAGATACATAGACATTTAGCATATAACACTAGTGAATTACATTCATTATTTTTATGTAACAACTTTTTTTTTTAGTGACATCTCCACCAGATTTTATTAGTATTTGCTCAGTATAAATTTTCCCATCCTTTGACTATAACCTTTTTTTGTCCTGATTTGATCATCTTTGTCTTTTAATTGGAAATTTAGTCTGTTTACATTTACTGTTATTACTGATACGTTTGGATATATTTCTGCCAATGTATCATGAGCTTCCTTGTGTTTTTTATCTTCTATTTCTTTTTCGCCTTTTACATTTTTTCTTTTTTTCTCATTGCATTGTCCCCTCTCTCCCAGACACACACACATACATGTACTCATTTGGGAGTTATATACTCTATGTACTTCAGCATCTAAAGGTAATTGAAAAGTTTACATTTTTTCTGAAAAATATGAAGAACTTAGAATGCTTTAATTCTGGTCACTTTCTCCCAACTTACATGCTATTTATTGGCTGTATTTTGTGTTTGTTCTGCTCTTTCCCTTCTATACAATATACATTGTTATTTGTTTAAATTTTTCTAGAATCTTTGTTAACTACCTTTTCTTATTTCTCTGATCTTTCTGTCTGATGTGGATCCTATAGAAGTTCCTTGAGGTGAGGCTCTATCTATGGTAAAGGCACATTTAAGATGTTATTACAGTGCCTTTTGGCTTCCACTGTTGTTGAGAAGTCACATATCATGCTTTTGTTCTCATGTCTTTTCTATTTTATTGCTTTTTAAATTTGATTACCTTTGTTTTGAAAGTCTTTACTTTGGTGTAAACTGCAGTTTTACTGTGTATATTTCTGTGTACTAGGTATGTATTACTATGTGTTTATTTTGCTTGAGATTTATTGGGCTTCCAGGATCTGAGAATTGGTTTTACTCTATAGTTTTGTCACTCTCCCTTTAAGTATTACCTTTTCTCAATTCTCTCTCTCTTTTTTTTAAAGTTTATTTACTTATTTATTTTTAAGTAATCTCTTTACCCAACGTGGGACTCCCAGCTGTCAACCATGAGATCACGAGTCACATGCTCCACCAACTGAGCCAGCCAGCCACCTCGCTTTCAGTTCTCTTTTACTCCTTTTGGAACTCTAACTAGAATTATGTTAGATTTTCGTTCTTTATTTTCCATGCCTCTAAGCCTCTTTGTCATATTGTATTTCTTTATTTTTCTGGCCTGAATTCTGAATTATTTTCATAAGTCTACTTGGTTTACTAATTCCCTTGTTTGTTGCCTCTCATCTGCTGGTTGATATGTATGTTGGGTTTTGAATTTCACTGATTATATTTTTCATTTCTAGAAATTGTTTATTTTTCATTTTGCTTGTTTGGTCTCTTGTTCCTTATGTTTTCATAAGTCCAACTTCTCTTTTATTCTCTTTTAGTACCGTATTAAACATGTCTTATATTCTGTGACTGAAAATTCTTCTGTCTGAAATTTTTGATTCTAACTATATTATCTTTTTTCCTCTGTTCATGCACTTATTCATGATGCCATATCTGTTTTTTAACTGAGAGTTGTTCATTTTTCATGCAGTTTTATATTTTGGAACTCTGAAATCTTTCTGGATTGAAGATGCATTCCTGCATAGAGTTTGCTTCTGCCTCTGTTAGCTGCTGGGAATATAGCTTGGTACCAAATTAAATTAAATTCTTTGCCCTAGATTATTTAGACCACTTTGGTAGCATGAATTTAGACTGCAAACTTGAGTGAGAGCTGACTTATCCTTAGGATTTTCAGAGTTTTTTTTTTCATCCTCACTATTTAACAGCAAAGTAAAGGCTGATATGCTTTCTTGCTGTTCCCTTCTGTGTGTTTTTTTTTTTTTTTTTTCAGTTCAGAGTTATACATTGTGTTGCTTTTTTTCTGGGTGCCTCCTGTTAGACTGCCCATCTTAAACAGAATGTAGTTCTTATTCTCTGGTATCTTACTCCCCTAGCAGATATGGAAGTAGAAGCTCAAGGACTATAAGCTTTAACAGACATGTCAGGGGAAAAGTTGGCTTTGGTGTTCTCACTTATTTTGTAGAGGTCCTGCTTTCCTTTCATTTTTGTCCTCTTCAGATAATTTTTTTGTGAGCTTAGTAATGTGTTTGAAAACAATTTGTTCAGGATACCTAGTTTGCTGTGCAGCATAAAAATGAAGTCCTTTATTTGTCCATTAATTTATTCAAGAAGTGTTTATTGAACACTTTTTATACGGCAGCAGATGAGAATGACTGAGTTTATTACTAAAACAGAAAATTGCTGAAACAAAGTTAAGTAAACAAATGTAATACTGTAGAGTAAGTACCATGATAGAGGAAATAGTGTATGCTGCAGGAGCACTTGGGAGGGGTACCTGAGTGTTGAGTGGTTGAGAAAGTTTTCCATGAGGGGAAATGTTATCTAATTAGGGACCTAAAAGAAAATTAGGTATTGGTGTACTGAATGGTAGAGAAAGAAGATAAACCTACAACTACCTTAGTGTGATTAGTTAGTAGAGGACCTGATGGTGGGGTTGGTAGTTTTGAGAGCACAAGGGGTGAATATCAGGAGATCAAGGTTTTGTTGAGGAGTTTGTACTTGGTTTTGTAGGCAGTGGGAATCTATTAGAGCATTTTAAGTAGAGGAAGTACGTGATCAGATTTAAAATTTTAGAAAGATAATTAGCTGAAGACTGGAAAACCTATTGCAAAAGAAGGTGACTGAGAGCAGTAATACAAATGAAGGTCCAGATTAGGTTAATGGCAATGCTTTTTTTTAAAGGAGTAGATGAACTCGAGATTTAGGAGCTAAATAATTAAGATTGGGTGGTTGAATTTGGGGAAGAGAGGAGAGGGTCAAGTAAAGCACAGTGCCTAGTTTTGGATTGGGTGATTGTGTAGATGATTTCATTGACTTCTAAAATTGGGAATACCAAAGCTAGAGTATATTTTCATGAGAAGGTGATGATTTAGTTTTGGACATCTGAATTGTAGGTGCCTCTGTGACATCTTAACAGATGGACTAATAGGCAGTTGGGTATGTACTGTTTTTCTTTTCTTTTTTAGAATTATGCTAGCCTTTTTTATTTTTTATTTATTTATTTTTTAATTTTTTTTTTAAACATTTATTTATTTTTGAGACAGAGAGAGACAGAGCATGAATGGGGGAGGGGCAGAGAGAGAGGGAGACACAGAATCGGAAGCAGGCTCCAGGCTCTGAGCCATCAGCCCAGAGCCTGACGCGGGGCTTGAACTCACGGACTGCGAGATCATGACCTGAGCTGAAGTTGGACGCTCAACCGACCGAGCCACCCAGGCGCCCCTATGCTAGCCTTTTTTAAAAAAATATATATGTTTATTTACTTTGAGAGAGAGCACGCGAGCTTGCACAAGTGGGCGAGGGGCAGAGAGAGGGAGAGAGAGAATCCCAAGCAGTCTCTGCACTGTCAGCATGGAGCCCAACTCAGGGCTTAACCTCACCCAACCGTGAGATCATGACCTGAGCTGAAATCAAGAGTTGTACACTTACCCAACTGAGCTGCTCACGCACCCCGGGTATACTACTTTTCTGTTGTGAGACATCATCATCTCTTGACTGGATTACTGCAGCAGTCTTCCTGGGCTCTGTGCTTCCATTCTCTTTCTTGCTCATTATATTTCAGCCCAACCAGTCTCCTTTTGGCTCTTAGAAAATACAAACCTTGTTCTTGATTAGGGCCTTTGCTCTACTTGCTTTCTCTTTTCAAGGTGCCCTTCTACACATGGCTGACCCCTTCTGGTCATTTACATCTTAGTTGAAATGTCAACTCTGCACAAAGTCATTCTTTAATCACTTCATCTAAAGTAGCCATATCAGCCTAATTTTAACTCTGTGTGGGCAGCACTTAATGCTGATTGATATTTCCAATATTTATTTCTCCCACTTGTTTCCAGGTCCCATGATAGCAGGACTCAGTGCCTAGAGCAGTGGTTTGCACATAGTAGTTGTTTAGTAAATATTTGTAAATGAATGAATGCTAAGTTCCTACTTGGGGAGAGACTTAGGAGTAGTTAATAGCTCTACCTAAGAGGTTATTGAAGTCATGAGTATGTTTGAGACAGTACAGGAAGGGAGTTTAACTATCTTTTCTTTAGTTGGGTGTCTTTCCCATGGGAATATTTTATAGATTCCTTGAGAAACCTGTACTTATGTTTGCAGTGCCTGTTCTTCATGCTTGTCCCTAAGCCCCATCCTCCTTTTGGGCACCTATGCAGTTTTAGCCAATTTCTTCTTTTTCTTGTGATGATGGAGAACTGCAGGGAGAAATATTGAGAGTTTGATGTTAGAAGATGAAGGGATGGAGGTTATGATGAGTCCCTGAGTTCCAGAATATTTATTGGAACGTAGAAATGGAAGAAGAATGATGCCTGCATGGCTCACTCGGTTAAGTGGCCTACTCTTGATGTTGGCTCAGGTCCTGATCTTGGCGGTTGTGAGATCGAACCCCACGTAGGGCTCCACACTCAGCACAGAGCCTGCTTGGGATTCTCCCTCTCCCCCTCTCTCCCTCTGCCCCTCTCCTGCTTGCGTGTGTGCACGTGCGTTCTTTCTCTCTTTCAAAATAAATAAACATTAAAAAAAGAAAAGAAATGGGAGAAGAAATAAGTGATGAAATAATACAAAGGTAAAATATGTTATAATACTCTTCTGAGGTGAACGTAGACTCAGGCAAAGATATTTAATGTTTCTGCTCTACAAAAGGTTTGAAACTGAAATCCATGACAAGGTTTCCTTTTTCGTCTGCTGACAAATAAAAATACAAGTTTATTTTCTTACATTAGAAATACATTTGTTTATTGATAGTTTTATTTTGGGCTCAATTTTTCAGAATTTGCTTAGGCCAAATTAGACGTTGTTAGCCATCAGATAGACAGCAAGTAATTGCTTGATTGAAAGATAATTTGTATATTTAAGGATTTAAGATTGACTTTTGAATAATTCAAATCACATGGTAAAGTCAGCAACAGCTCATTAAGAGGCAGAGACTTGCTAAGGAATCCTTAAGTTTTTAAGGAGCATTCAGATGTTTTAAATTTTAGTAAAATTAGTTTTAATTTTGCTAATGGCAGCAGATGTGTGGCAAACAGCCAGGGGTTGAGCTTTAAACAAGTGTCTAGAGATATTCATGGATAGAATGTCTAGTTATTTATTGAAATCATAAAGATTCTACTCCAGTGATACAGTACAAGCTTATTAAGGTGTTGGTGTGCAAAGTAAGTATTCATACATGTCTTTGAGCCATTTACTAGCATTTATTGCTTATGATTCTTAGCACTATGATTAGTAACTATAGACAGTTTGTAGGGAGAAAAATATCCCGAAATATCAGCCTTAGAGCAATTCATCTTAGTGATTTGGTTGAACACCTTTGATCATTGTGGAAAAGAGGGTTGTCTCTGAAACTTTTGACAGTAAAAGATTTTAGTTGTTCAGATGCTAGGTGAATGTTGAAAGCTTTTCTTTCACTTTTGTCTGCCCTACTCTCTGTTCCCCAAAACAAAATTTTAAGAAATTGATAAATAGATTTTATGGGTAAAGATGCTTCAGAATTTGCTTGCTGTATAGTTTAGACAAAAATAAAATCATGTTATTTAACTGTCCAGTGTCAAATGTTACAACCTATAGTTATTAATTATACAGGAGTGTTTTTTTTTTTTTATGTTTAAGTAATCTTTACACCCAATGTGGGGCTTGAATTCACAGCCCCAAGATCAAGTGTTACATGCTCTACAGACTGAGCCAGCCAGGCACCCCTAAATAAGAGGGTTTTTAAGCCTACCTTTAATTTACCAATATGTTTAATAACCTACTTAGGATTTGATGAATAGTTAAAACTAAAGCCTTTTGGATTTTCTGTACATGTTTAGTTATCAAACCATAATATACCATGTTAAGTCATTTGCCCAGTGGCTTTCACTAAAAACAAAAACAAAAAAACCCCTAAGAATATACCAAAAATTATGTGTAAGATGTTTGCCTTTATTTCAGAGAGGGTTCTGCCTTTGTGAGTACCTAGTCTGTTGGCATTTAATCTGTCCTGAAAAGCCTTGAACAACGTAAATTAGTAGCTAGGCAGAAATTCTGACCAAGATGGCATTGTGAATAGATGCTTTGAAGTATCTGTTTTACTTCTCCTTGGAGTGATAGATAAAACATGGAAAAAGAAACCTGAAGAAACAACGGCCCTCAAAAAAGATACGCTATGTCCAAGGAGTGGACTTACTCTGGGTGTGTGAGCAAGCACTGGCAACCAGGAGTTTGGTTTGGTTGTGGTAAGGGATCTGTAGGTGCTACATGCATAGCCTGGTGTTGGAGTCAGACTCACTGTTTGAACTCACCCACCCACTCTCCAAAGTAGGCGGAACTAGGCTCTTCCATTGTAGGAGGCTGTAGGGTAGGGAGGCAAGAAGAACAAAAACTAGAACCTACTGTTTGCTGACTTAGAGACTGGATTGAGTGGCAGGAATTTCAAACTGGCAGTAGGAGATCTGGTTCAGGACAGATGGATCAGATTGAGTTTGAGCACTAGAACATGAGAGTGAAGGGATATATCCTACTTATTAATAAGATTGTAAATTCTGAAATTTAAAAGTACATGAATGATCATATTGCAATATATAAATTTCAGATCACATTGTACACCTTAAACTTAGGAAACGTTATGTCTCTTACATCAATGAAGAATAAAAATACATGAAAAATCCTAATTGTAAGAAAGCCAACAAAATCAAATGTGTATTAACTCTAGACGATATTAAAATAACGGCCTGAATTGCTTTAAAAGAAGTTTAATATCTTCAAAAGAATAAATGAAGTATTCACATATTTTGAAATACAAACTGTCAGAATAAAACCAGAACAAATAAATCTGGAAAAGAGCCAACTAGAAATCTTAGAAATGAAAGTTAGTTACTAAAATAAAAATTTAATAGTTTAAATAGTCCTCGTCAAGTAGAGGATTAGTAAATTGAAATTCACCCTCAGTGCACATAGGAAAGCAAAAGGATTTTCAAGAAAAGTGAGAAGGCATTTAAGAGGCATGAAGCTGTAGCCTACATTTAACAGGCCATTTCAGAGCAAAGATAGAAATGGTGAAATATGCAAAGAGATGATAAGAATCTTTCAGATTTTGATGAAACAAGAGTCTTCAGATCAAAAGTACCCTTTGAATACTAAGCAGGATAAGTAAAAAGAAATCCACAGGTTTAAAAACAAAAACAAAAACAAGAAATAGCCCAACTTAAAAGCGTCCAAAGAGAAAAGTGAAAATACTGTATCAGCCCAGTTGTTGCTGTTTTGAGGTGGACTTTTTATCTTTCACAGTATGCAGAAGACACAGGGGTGAGTGATTCGTAGTAATAGCTGTGCAAGGGGAAAAGGAAAGGTGAATGAATATTACTCTAGAATTTCATACTGGTCTAAGTAAACAGTCTAGAGTGCAAGCAAAATAAAAATACTTCACGTATAGAAAGATGAATGTCATTTACCATTAACCCACCCACATTAAAGAAGGAAACTTAATTAAATTATATACTTGTATAAGATATTTGTATAAGAGTAGACTCAGAGGGAAAAAAGCATTGGGATATAGGCGAGACTGTGAAGAGCAAGAAATGGATAAAACATGTTGGGAAAATTAAGTATTGATAATACAAACAATAACCTTTTGAAATACTAAATGCTAAAATTTAATTTAATTTTTTTATTTTGTTTTATTATTTTCTAAGTTGATTAATTTTGAGAGAGAGAATATCCCCAGAAGGGGATTCCCCTTAAATGCTAAAGTCGTAGTCAAGAGTAGTAAGATTGTGGTGGCTTAGTCTGTTGAACCCAGGCTCTTGATTTCCGGCTAAGGTTATGACCGCAGGATTTCCTGAATTTGAGTCCTGTGTCTGGCTCTGCGCTGACAGTGTGGAGCCTCCTCGGGATTCTCTCCCTCTCTGACCCTCCCCTGCGCGCGCGCGCTCTCTCTCTCTCTCTCTGTCTCTCTCTCTCTCTCAAAATAAATCGATACACTTAAAAAAATGCATAATAAGATCAAAGAAGTTTTCAGTAATTAAAGGTTTCTTTCCTGTTTAGAGGAAAGTTGAGATGCTGAATAACTTTGCAGATGATTAGAAAGATTCACAGAAAAGTATGTATGTTAAATTTTTAAGTGGAATCATTTAAACAGAAACGTAATCTTACAAATTTCAAACCATCTTAAGGGATGGGGCGGGAAGAAAATACAGAAAACTCTATCAGTCTAACAGATGGCAAGAAAGGCAAAACAAAAATAAGAGCAAAGCAAAAGGATGGTAAAATGAAAACAGACAGTAAGGGGGCAGAAGTCCAGATGTACCACTACTCAGGTAGTGAGCCAGATTTCATGGTGCTGCATATCATTTCAGTAACTGACATTCTATAAATATGTGGAAACAGTTTCTATTTTTTTAATATGTTTAGAGAGACGTGTTTAGAGAGACGTTTAGATAGCCTCTGCTATCAGCTGCTCAAGTTCTTTGCTCTTGAGACTATCCTCTTGATGTATTAAACCAACAGTTTCTTCCTCATCATTCTCATCCCTATATAAAAGAGTCAGTCTTTCCTTGATCCCATTCTCCTTTCTAGCTCCTGCTGAAAGTCCAGATACTGCTTTTACTGTTTCATTTCCCATTCTCACTTCAAGCTGTTGCTTCTGTCCCCATTCTTCCTGCTGAAACTGCTATTGTCAACAGGCTACCAGTAAGCTTCATGTTGCTAATCCAGTTTTTACATCTGTCCTTTTCCTCCCTGCCATGAAAAATACACAAATACCTACTCATACATCGAATATTGTTTTACACGTAGAGATAATATAGGAAGTTGGTTAAGAGCATAGACTAATCAAAATGATGTGTGTTTCAATTCCTGACTGTGCCTTCATGTTTAAAATACCAGCTGTGTGGTTTTGGGGGAAGTTGCAAACTTCTCTGTGCTTCAGTTTCCTCATCTTTACGATGAAGATAATAATAGTACTTACCTCAGCAGTTTTGTTAAGATCAAATGAAATAATGCACATAAAACACATAGTACAGTATGTGGCACATATTAAATGCTTAGTAAATGTTAGCTCTGTCATTAGTAAATATTTTATTATTGAGTGAGGATATAAATTTATAAGGGGCATTTTTTTAAGGGTGAGATTTTTTTTCTCTCTCTCTCTGCCCCTCCCCTGCTCATGCTCTCTCTCTCTCAAAAATAAATAAACTTAAAAAAATTAAGTTCTGTCAGTTTAAAAAAAAGGAATAGAATTAGACATTTATATGTATATATCTTTAATTGTTTAGCTCTTTTTACACTTTACTGTGTGATAACTTATTGTGTGTATGCTTGTGATTTACTGTTTTCATTAGATTTTGCTAAGATTTATCTTAACAGTATATGTGTCTAGCTTATAAATTATATGTATCTAGTTCATTAATTTTCATGGAGATAATTAGAGCACATACTTCTGATGGTTGTGTGAATTAAATGATACATGTAAAGTACTTAAAATAGTGCTTGGCACATAGTAAAGGCTCAAAGAAAGATAGCCACTATTATGTTTATTATTGTTCACTACTGTATGAAATGTGGTATGAATAGAACATGGTATGTTTAGCTATTCCAATTCTTATGGGCATTTGGGTTCTTTCCAATTTGAAGCAACAGAACACAGTGCTGCTCTGAACATTCATATACCTTTTTCCTTGTACCCTTGTGCAGGTTTCTATTAGGACAAATATATTGGCCTAGAAGAATTTGCTAGGTCATAAGTTATGCTTATGTTCAGCTGTATCAGGTAATGCCAACCTGTTTAGCCAGGTAATTGTGCCATTTATATTTCCACCAGCAGTGTATGAGTTCCCATTGCTCCATAGCCCTTGCCAACACTAGATGTTGATACGTTTTTTCATTTTTCCTGATCTGATTGTTGTAAAATGGATTCTTGTGGTTTCTTTTGGGTTCTGTCCATAATGAGGCAGCCATCTCTTTGGTATGTTTATTGGTCACTTGTATTTCCTTTCCTTCTTGTTCTTGTCTTCTCTGTTTTTCTAATGATCTGTCTTTTTCTTGTTAATTTGGAGAAATTCCTAAATATTGGTACTTATCCTTTGTTGATGCTATTTGTTAAAAATATCTTCTCCCAGTTTGAGGCTTTCTTTTCTTTCCTTTTCTCTTTTCTTTTCTTTTCTTTTCTTTTCTTTTCTTTTCTTTTCTTTTCTTTTCTTTTCTTTTCTTTCTGGGTTTTATTTTTAAGTAATCTCCAAACCCAACATGGGACTCAAACTCACAACCCCAAGATCAAGAGTCAAATGCTTTCCTGACTGAGCCAACCAGGCACCCATCTTTTGTTTTGTTTTGTTTTGTTTTAAATGGGATCTTTTGATGGACAGAGGTTTTGAATTTTAGTTTAGTAGAATATGTCCATTTTTTCTTGTTTAAGAAATCTGTCTCTACCATAAAAATATTCTCTGTTGTTGTCTGTTAGGCATGTAAATGCCTTCACACTTAAGTTCTTAATTGACCTGGAATTGGCTGTTTATGGGATGAAGTATATTTAATTTTTAATTTTTAGTGAATTTTGGGGGGTGTTGTACATTCTTCCCAGTACCACTCAATAGTCATCCTTTACTCATTAATATCTCTAGAATAATTTTGAGTGGAAGAATTTATAGTGTGTGTCCTTGTTTTGTACCTTATAAAGAGATGCACCTAATTTTTTGTCATTGAATATGTTTGTTATAGGTTTGTTTTATTTTCTAAGGAAATTCCTTTTTGTCCTAATTTTTAAAAAAGGTTTGAAACTTGCGTTGGTGTTGAATTTTAGTAAATGCTTTTTCTTTAGCTCTTGAAATGATTCTGTAGCTTTTTTTCTTCAGTCAGTTAATGAGGGGAATTAATAGTTTTTCTAATGTTCAACTATTCTTGTATTCCTAGGATATTGGCCTATCATATATTATATTTTTTATACATTGCCAGATTGTTAGCTAACATTAAGTTTTTAATTTTGCTTGAAAGCAACTACTTAATGTAACTTTTTAAAATTAACTTTCTAGCAGAAAATATAGGTGCTGAACTCAAAGCTCCACTCATTAAGCAAGAACCTCTCCAAGTAAGAGGTAAATATATTTTATTCTTTTTTTTTATTGTAATGGTGTTTTGAATTAAATATACAAAATTAGTTTATATAGAGCTCTTTATAATTACATTATTCTGAGTGTACAGTCCCTTTTTTTCTTTAAACATACTGACCATAAGGATTTATTCTCCTCTTTATAAACTAATTTTCTACCGAAATTCACTTTGCATTTTGGTCACAAATTTTGTGGTAATTGTTTTTTCAAAAGCCCAAAGAAAGGAGTAATGGCAAATAAAAGTGATCAATTGCTTTATCATTTTTAGAAAAGTAATGTGATTAAAAAGCAGGAGACCCAAAACCTTTCAGTTACACCATGTTCAAATCCAGATAGAGTTTGGACATTCTTTTTTGACTTTGTTTTCTGGGAATAACTGAGTGACGAGGGAATTCTTGTTTGCAGCTCTGCTCTTTGTATGAACTGTGGCTCTCACTTCCAAAGCAGCGTGTTTTACAGGGCAGTAACTGTGATTAGAAGCACCACGGCTTTGGCATCAGGCAAAAGTGGACTCAGTTTGTGGCTCCAGCATGTACTAGCTGTATAGCCTTGGGCATTTTCCTTGAGCCGTATTTTTCACCCCTATGAGATTTTGCTAAATGCAATTTCTTTTCTAGGGTAACCTGGAAGATGGTCCATAGTATACAGTTACAGTTAGGAATAATTAATATGATTGCAGCAGCATCATCCACAGTCTGGGCCAGGGCAGGCCAAGAGGGATTTCTGTATACTAGAAAGAAATCTTTGAAAAGTAACTTTAAAAAACCACTGATCTTTTAAAAGAAAGAAGTAATTCTTCTCTTTGCTCCAGAGTAGCTTATCTGGATTTAGAATTTTAGGATTATTCGAGTAAGGCAGTTTAGAGACATGAAACTCATGCAAAAAGAAACCTGAACTACCTTATATGTATTTTTTTCAAATAAAGTTTTGATTTTTTATACTGCACTTTGTTGGAAGTGTTATTAAATATTATTTGTGCATTTGATTTTAATAGTTAATGTGTTATTTTAAGAGTCCTTTCTAGCTACTGTAGTGACAGGTAATTTTAGTCTTAATATACTCTTTCCACTTCAAAGTACAATGGAAAACTCATTAATAGATCTGAGAATAGAATATGAAGTAACTGGGTGACAGTTTGAAACGGAACACGTGACTTGTGTTGTTTTGTCCTGCTCTTCAGATATTTGCTCATGTTATTTACCTACGTTATGTGACCAGAAGTCTCATTTTGCAATGATTTATAAACATAGACCTATGTTGAGTGTAATTTTTAATTCACAGGCTATAATTGATGCCAAATTGGTATTTTGTTATTGATCTCTGGTTTTTTAATGAACAATTTGATGCTTGGTAGTGGGGAAATAATTTAGTAGAAGACAGTATTTTACCTATTACCCATAATAAACCTTCTATAATTATGTTAAACTTCCTATAATTTTTAACTGATAAAAATATTCCTTACGTTTACTTTAGCTTTCTTACATTATGTGAAATAGTCCAGTGGCTTTCAGGCCTTTTTTGACTACACCTCACGTAAGAAATATGAATGAAAACAAAAGTTTTCACAAAGAGTACTTATTCATTGTATGTAGTACTCTTTGATTACTTTCTATTTTCCTTTTTATAAAAAATGTTTGAAAAACATTGAACCAGTACGGAATTTTTTTATTGAAACTTCATTTTCATTTAGACCCTAGACAATTTAAATTGTATTAGTGCAATTTAAACAGACCAGTAATACCTATACAAGATGTCCATTAGACAAAGGATTAGCATTTTGGCATCAGTTGTAGCTGAGCTATGGAGATAAAATCTACATTTAGGCAACAAATGGGATTCTGTCCTATTCTGCACTTGGAGAATTTCCTTTTCTGATGCCATTTAGTGCATCAGGAAAAACATCAATTTTCTATGAAATTCATTAGTGAACCCACTTAAACGTCAACAAATGTTTATCTTCTAATATTGTTTCCAATTTGCATATTTATTATGTTTTTTTTTTAATTATTATTTTTGGTTTTAGTCAAAGCAGTCCTTAAGAAGAGGGAATATGGACCAAAGTACACTCAGAATAATTTCATCACTGGAGTCAGAGCAATAAATGAGTTCTGTCTGAAATCCAGGTATAGTAGGTTTTTCTTTTTCTTTTTCTTTTTCTTTTTTAATGTGATAGTTGTATCTAATCTAAATAGCCATTTATTTCTTAGAATATGTTACTTGCCACCATCCATGTGGAAATTTTCCCAAGACACCTTCCTAAATTGAAGATCTATTTTGTTCAGTTAAAAAATGTTAAGATTGGTAGCTTACTAAACTGAATTCTGCTTCAACATGAGCAACTCCAGTCTTTTGTGATATCTTAAAAAAGTTCAAAAAGGTAGGTTCTTGGGGTGTCTGGATGGCTCAGTTGGTGGGGTATCTGGCTCTTGATCTTGGCTCATGTTATGATCTCACAGTTCACGGGATTGAGCCCTGTGTAGGGCTCCTACACTGACAGCATGGAGCCTGCTTGGCATTCTCTCTCCCATTCTCTCTCTGCTACTCTCCCACTCGTACTTTCTCTCTCAAAATAAATAAACTTTAAAAAAAAAAAAAAGGTTCTTCAAAACCTCTATATCCCACAAGAACCTTAGGAGTTTTATTATTGTGTTAATATGTAGTTTATTATTAATAAGATATTTGTGTATTTGTTTAACTTTTTAAAGTTTTGGGTTTATTTGGCTAGCAGAGTTGAGTAATTTAGTTACATTTATGTTCACACTCCAGCTATGGTTTCTGTTGAGCATAAATTATTTTTCTGGTATCTTTTTGTTACTAATTTTGTTGTAATCTTAGATATTTATTAAGATATTTGTCACAAATTTAGAAGCCCCCCCCCCCCCTTTTGTGTGTTTACCTAAGGAAGCCATATTACGTTGAAGATTTCTTGGCAATTTAGACATCAGATTTAGCCTTTTTTCCCCTCTCCCTCCTGGTCACATCCTCTGTATTACAGTATCAAGAAATAAGAATTCCTGTCATCAGTTTTGTAACTTACTTAACTATTAAAAACAACATTGTAACATTGTAAAAAACAGTTGTAACAGTGATGTAAAAGAATGTTCTGTTTCACACTGAGTACTTCATTTAGTTCTCACAAAGATTTTGTGAATTAAGTGGATTAGGTGTTGCTGTCTCCGCATTGTAGGCCAAGAAACATAGTAAAGAGGTCAGTGGCAACCTGGCTCACTTAGTGAGTCAGCATCAGGGAACTAGGATACATATCTTTGATAAGTAAACATTTTTTTACTAATATGTGATGGTTGGTTATGTTGACTTGTTTTATTTATGTATTTATTTATTTATTTTTAAAGATTTTATGTTAAATAATCTCCACACTCAAGTTGGGGCTCGAACCCGCAACCCCAAGGTCAAGAGTCGCACACTCCACTGACTGAGCCAGCCAGGTGCCCGGGTTGTTGACTTATGTTAAACTCCAAAATAATTTCTTGGGATTTAATATATTCCATAGTAACCAGATTTTTACTTATAGGTCTTTCCATTGCTCTTGTAGAATTTCCTTAGAAAGACCAATAATCAAATTTAGAATGACTATTTAGCCGTGACTTGATGAATACATAAACCCTTCAGAATCTAAGAGAATGGAAAATAAATAGCACAGAATTGACATATACACTTTATGACTTGATACCTATAAATAGTATTACCACTTAGTATCATCAATTAGTATTAATCTGGATATAAACAAGTATGACTATAAGTCTTAAATTTAAATTCTTAAATAGAGGATGATATCCTAATCCATGTTTTTTCTACTTTTCACTTTTTCCTCATACATCAGACATTGCAGTGGAGTGTCCATAACAGATAAAAAACAAACACTGATGAATTAGTTGAATCTCTACATATTATGTCATGTTATCTATAGTGAGCATCAAGAATAATTTTTTTTTCACTGTCTCTAGAGCAATTTCTGTATGCAAAAATGCCTTCTTTAAACTGATCTTTATAAAGCCTTTAACTGATCTGTGTAGCCTTTAAAGATCAGGATCAAGATAGTGGCTTTTATCTGCCCCTAATAATCTATCTGAGTACCTCAACTATATGAACCTTGTCTGAATAAATTCAGCATGTTTCTTTCTCCAGTGATCTGGAACAACTTCGAAAAATCAGACGACGAAGTCCTCATGAAGATACCGAGTCCTTTACCGTATACTTGAGATCGGATGTGGAGGCAAAGTAAGAATATAGTTCTTTTAGAATAAATGTTAAAGCCAAATTTGGGATTAATAAAAACCCATCTTAGATAGACCCAGAAGTTTTTAAAGAATATATTTAAAAAGCAGAGTATTTTCATATTTGCAAACTTGTCTATCTGTGAGTTACTAGTATATACTAGTCAACTAAAAGTATATCAAAATTTATAAGAAAATTTGCTGTTGAAGTTACTGTTACTGTTTAGATTTAATTTAGAAAAGCTTCTTCAGTGTTTTGTATTTTTTCTAAAGGACCTTATGCTTTGTTGTAAGATTCTCATATAGTTATAATTCGTCTAGATTTAAATATGATTACAATAAATTCATTAAAAGTGTTTATTGTCAATGGCCCATGTGTGTATGTGCAGATCTTTGGAAGTTTGGGGAAGCCCTGAAGCTCTTGCCAGAGAGAAAAAACTCCGTAAGGAAGCAGAAATAGAATACAGAGAGAGTAAGTATATTCAATTTAAAGTGGAGTTAATTAAAACATAACGTGTAGGTGAAACTGGGGCCTTTAATGAATAACTGTACTTCCTAGCAGTTGCAGGTCTTGACTTTGGCTCTGTTGGTTCTAGCAAATACCAGTTTCCACTGTATAAAACAGTACCTTTTTTTTTTTTTCCTCCTGTATGGCTCTTTAAAGATGATGAGAGGTAACAAAGCTACATGGTTGTTTCTATATGTCAATATTATAATTTATAGTCTGATTTGAAGATTATATTTGTGTATGTATATATATCTATATATATATAGGTGTGTATATATATATATATATATATATATATATATATAAAGCCTCCTATATATATATTTATATATATATATAAAGAATAAAAAGCCTCCTTTCATTTTCTACAGTAACTACAGTTACTGTCTCATTTTCCTGACTATAGAGAACTGTTGTTGGCAATTTGGTGTATATCTATCCAGAATATTTCTGATGAATTTTCAAATTTCTGTACACATTTTTTCACTTAAACATAATTGGGTGACACTATGCATATTGTTTGGTGTCTTGTCCTTTATGTTTACCAGTGTGACTGTAAACCTCTTTCCATGTCTTTCTATAGAGCTCTACCTCACTCCCATTCTTTTTTAACAGCTACAGAGTATTCCGTTATATGGACATAACAAGCTTTATGTTCTCCAATTTTTTACCATTACAAAGAACCATTAGTGAATGTCATATTTTAAAATATGTAATATATACTGTTATTAAAAATACATGGTATAAAATGTTAGTAGAATTTTAGGGTTGAAGGACATGGGCATTTTAAGATTTGTTAGAATGATTAGTTCTGAATAATTATTCTCCAAAGGCATATTGTGTCAATTTATACTTACAGTGTATGAGGGTGACTATTTCCTTATATCCTTGACAGTGCTGGATGTTACCATTGTTTTAACTTTCTTATGTATTTGATGGACAACAGATGGTACCTTTAATTTTGAGTTTTTCTGATTACCACTGAGGTTGGTTATCTTTTAATATATTTGTTTTTCTTAGTTTTCTGTGATAATTTTTATATCCTTTACTCTTCTAGATTGTGTATCTTTTAAAATAGATTTTCATGAGTTTTTGGTGTATTTTTAACCCTTAATTTTGTATGTTCTGAATATTTTCTTTTGCTCCTTCTTCATATTTTGTTTTATCCACCCCCCAGTTAGTGGGAGATTTCAGACATAGGAGTACAGAGGAAAGTGTAACAACTCCTCGAGAATCCCATCACTCAGCTTTACAGTTATCAACATGTGGCCAACCTTGTTTTATCTGTATTTCCTTTACTAACCCTCACTCTACTGAGGGTTAGTAATTCACTCTGCTGAATTATTTTGAAACCAGTCCCAGCTATTATATTATTCCATCTATAAATATTTCAGTATATGTCTCTAAAAAACAGGTATTTGTTTTAGTTAGTTCATATGATGGTGATGGTTAAACTGCTTTAGAAAAGCTCACTAACCACTGCCCTCAATAATCTGTCAGTAGGTCTTAATATCCTCTCAGTTGCCCTTTAGTTGAAGATCTAGGATGTTTTTGTATAGTTTTAATTTTGGCAAAGAAAATGAGTGACCTTCTGCTGATTATTTCTTTTCTTGACAAAGTTGAAAAAACATTTTGTCTCTTTCCAGCTAATCTAGTCAGGAGGAATAAGGGCTATATTTGAGGTTCTTATAGGCCTGGAATATATGATATTCAGATATCTGTATGTTGAGCAAGTGTAGATTGTTTTGCACAATCCAAGTCCTTTAAATCATAGTTCAGCATTTTGAAAAGTAATAAGGAGAATCCGTGAATCCTAGGATCTGTGCAGTTTTTGCCTCTTAGAAAAAGCAAACATTTGTTGACTGTATATTCACAGATATGCTAAAGAGAGCTGCACCTAAATCCACAGGGGTGAAATATTTCAGTAAAACAAATATATACTGGGATCAGAGAACCTCAGAATTTTGGTATCACTATTCAAAGACTTCCATTGGGTATCTTTTCAGTAATACAGATGCTAATACTGGATATGATCAAATGTCGTTCCAGTAGGGCAGATTGCATTGGGGAATTAGATGCTGGCACTGCAGTTACAGATCTGTTCTATTACTTTGGGGAACTGATAGAATGTGGCAGGATTAAAATATAGATAGAGGTGCTAGTATCTGAGAAAAATATACACTTACTTTTCTTTGACAGGCTTTATTTAGGAGAATCTGAATTCTTCAACTGTATTTCTAAATTCTGTACAGGACCAAAGCTTAAAGGCGACAATATTACCTTCCCCTGATGAGTTGGTGAAATTTCTAAATGGAAATACGGTCAGTAATATAGATAGAAAAGGGATAGAGGGAGCTTCTTGAGAGTATGGGAGTTCAGTATAAAGAGGGGGAGCGGTGAGATAGAAGGAGATCAAGGAGAAGTGAAACCAGCTGAAGGAAGATATGCAAGGAAGGAAAAACCAAGTAGGGCAAAGTAGTGGTGCTCAAATTGTCCCATTTTTGGCCAGTGGAAGCACCTCAGGTTGGTTCCAAAGTCCTTTTGGCATAACCCTAGTGTTGTAGCCTCCTTGCTTTTAGGTACAGTAAGATGTTTCAGGTTTATCTTCTATATTTCCTGCCCCGGACTGGGCATTACGCATCTCTGGAAGGAACTACATTTCTTTCTAGTAGGAAATAAAATTGAGAGAGTCTACTTTGGGCATCAGGGATATTCATTTGTAGTAGGTTGTCATATGTTTAAGGTCTTTCCATGGACAGAGGTAGGAAATGCTTTTTTTTTCCTTAAGAGAGAAGATATATAGGCTGTTTTGAAAAACTGAATGTTTATTTTTCTTTGTTGTGTTTTGTATCTCTTTTCTTACACTGAAAATTTTATTTTTTAGTCCATTGATATAATTAATTACATTTTTTGTTTACACATATAGAAAGAATATAATGTAGTTTCTAATAATAATACCAATATTATTGCCATCAGGATGATTTAAGATTTATTTATTTATTTTTTTTGGTCTTTAGTATATATCCCACTAGGGATATATAGTTATATTTCTGTGTTTTAAATTCACTTGAAATTTCTGTCTGTGTGGATAAACCACAAAGTAGATGTAAAATTTGGTTCATTTGTTTCATTTTGCTTATGATTTTTATTCTTTTTTTTTTTATTTTTTTTTAACGTTTATTTTTGAGACAGAGAGAGACAGAGCATGAATGGGGGAGGGTCAGAGAGAGAGGGAGACACAGAATCTGAAACAGGCTCCAGGCTCTGAACAGTCAGCACAGAGCCCAACGCGGGGCTCGAACTCACGGACTGCGAGATCATGACCTGAGCCGAAGTAGGCCGCTTAACTGACTGAGCCACCCAGGCGCCCCTGCTTATGATTTTTAGAAATAATTTTGATTTATTTTTATTTTATAATTTTGTAAAACATTTACATGATTATCTAGAATCACATCTACCAGATAAAAATACTTCAGAGAAATTTAGCTTCCACTACTATCCTCTCCACCCTATTCTCCCTCTTGTATCAGTAACCATTTAGAAAATTAGTTTTGAGGTTATTTATTCCATTAAAAAATATATTATGAAATAGCATATAGGGGCGCCTAAGTGCCTCAGTCGGTTAAGTGTCCAACTCTTTTTTTTAATTTTTTTTTAATCTGTATTTATTTTTGAAAGAGAGACAGAGTGTGAGCAGGGGAGGAGCAGAAAGAGAGGGAGACACAGAATCTGAAGCAGGCTCCAGGCCCTGAGCTGTCAGCACAGAGCCCGACACAGGGCTCGAACTCACGAACTATGAGATCGTGACCTGAGCTGAAGTCGGATGCTCAACCAACTGAGCCATCCAGGCACCCCAAGTTTCCAACTCTTGATTTTGGTTCAGGCCATGCGTGATCTCATGGTTTATGAGATTGAGCCCCGTGGAGCCTGCTTGGAATTCTCTCTATCTCTCTCTCTCTCTCTCTCTCTCTGTGCCCTTCATATACACTCTCTCCCTCAAAATAAATAGATGAACTTAAATAAAAAAAAGTTCCAAAACACAAATAAGTACAATACTATTAAAAGAGAAATAGAAATAGCATATACACTGGTATTACCCCCTCAGACCCCTTTTGCTAAATAAGGTATACTTTCTGTTCTTGGCTTTTTTGTTTGACACTATGTCCTAAGGACCATTCTATAGTAGTAAATAGAGACATTTTTTTCATTCCTTTTATAATACTCCCATTTTGGGGGGTATACCATAGTTTATTCAGTTATTTCCCCATAGGTCATTTCTAGTCTTTTGCTATTAAAATAATGATACCACAAGTAGCTTGTACATACATTAAAGGAAATATATAAAGTTCACAATTGAGAAAAGATAGTAATAGAAGTTTGTTCTTATTGTATTTTTAAACGTTGGGCTAAGAAATGAGGAATTGGTTCTTCTATCAAGCTTAAGTAACTCATATTTTTAGGTAATATTGAGAACAGAATCTTAATATCAAAGTGCCTTTCTCTCATTGTAAAGCCAGATTTCTTCCCACAAAAAAACACAACAAAATTTATCATGTTAACAGAGTGTTAAGTATCTTTGCATTGTTCTGAAACAAATCTCTAGAAATTAGTTCCCGAACTTTTTCATCATGTAAAACTGGAACTATACCTGTTAAGCAATGGCCCTTTCTTCGTACCTGTAGCCCTTGGTAACCGCTATTCTACTTTGTGGTTCTATGAATTTGACTACTGTAGATATCTCAGGTAAATAGAATCATACAATATTTGTATTTTTGATGGAGTTATTTCACTTAGCATACTGTCCTCAGTGTCCGTCCATGTGACAGGATGTCCTTCCTTTTTAAGTGTGAATAATATTTCATTGTATGTATATGCCACCTTTTGTTTATCCATTCATCTGTCCATTGACATTTTGGTTGCTTTCACTTCTTGGCTATTCTGAATAGTGATGTTCTGAATATGGGTATGTAAATATCTCTTTGAGACCTGCTTTTTTATTTATTTTTTGGGTGTATACCCAGAGGTGGGATTGCTAGATCATATGGTAGTTTTTAATATTTTTGAGGAACCCTCCATATTGTTTTCCATGGTGGTTACACCATATTACAGTCCCACCAGCATGCACAAGGTTTTCAGTTTCTCCATATCCTCGCCAACACTTGTTTTCTGGGCTTTGTTTCATTTTGCTTTTGGATAATGGCCATTCTGATGGCTGTGAGGTGATATCACATTGTGGTCTTAATTTGCATTTTTCTGATAATTAGTGTGATACGTTGGCCATTTAGTGTGCTTGTTGGCCATTTGTATATCTTCTTTGGAGAAAGAAGAGTCCTCTGCCCATTTTGTATTTGGCCGCTAGCCTGTGGAATATATTTAACATAGTCTTAAAGAGAATAATTGTGTTAACCTAAAATATGACTGATAAGAATATGTATGAGCTAAATGTATTTTGTGATTCTTTTCTTTTAAAGGGCTATTTAGAAACCAAAAAATATTAAGAGAATATAGAGACTTCCTGGGAAACACTAAGGTAAGGTTATCTTTCTGCTATTATGTGTATATATTTTGCATGGTGAAGTGTTAGTGTCAGTCTTTTGTGAAAATCTAGCATATCTGATCATAATTCAAGATTTTCCTGAGCACATTGTAACTTACTGAAATAGTCTGTTTGCTTCTGTGTGGTTTTCTTAAAATTAAAAAAACTGGGAGGGGGGCACCTAGGTGGCTCAGTCAGTTAAGTGTCTGACATTGGTTCCAGTCATTATCTCGGGTTTATGAGTTCAAGTCCTGCTGCGAGTTCTGTGCTGACAGCTCAAAGCCTGGAGCCTGCCTCAGTTCTGTGTCTCCCTCTGTCTCTCTGCCCCTCCCCCTCTCTCACGTGCTCTCTATCAAAAATAAACATTAAAAAAAATTTAAAAACTTGGGACATATGTTCTTTTTGAATTCATAATAGTGTTATAAACCATAAGTGTATAGATCGTAGGTGACAGAGAAGACTGTTTTCTTAGGTTTTTAGCAAAGTTTAAACTCTCACGTACACCTTTAATTTTCTTTATCCTCTCTCCTACTCCTAACCCTGATTAAATATTCAAACTGCCACTTCTCTGCTTGTACCCAAAATGTTCAGCCCTTGGAGGAGAACATTTCATAGCCACTGATTGTTCTTTCTTATTATATGTAAATATAAAATCAGTGGGGGCGCCTGGGTGGCTCAGTCGGTTAAGTGTCCGACTTCGGCTCAGGTCATGATCTTGCGGTCCATGGGTTCGAGCCCCGTGTCGGGCTCTGTGCTGACAGCTCAGAGCCTGGAGCCTGTTTCAGATTCTGTGTCTCCCTCTTTCTCTGACCCTCCCCTGTTCATGCTCTCTCTCTGTCTCAAAAATAAATGTTAAAAAATTTTTTTTAATTAATGAAAATAAAATCAGTGGATACAATGTTGACAGTCTTACTAAACTTGCAGAGGACATTCATTCTCTTTACTCTGTGAGATAGCTATTCCATACTTTTCCTCTCTTCCCACACTTCCTATAGCCTTACTCTTCAGCTGATGACCTTGCTTCATATTTCATTGAAAAAAATAGATGTGGGGCACCTGGATGACTCAGTCGGTTGAGCGTCCAACTTCAGCTCAGGTCATGATCTCACGGTCTGTGAGTTTGAGCCCCGCGTCGGGCTCTGTGCTGACAGCTCAGAGCCTGGAGCCTGCTTCCGATTCTGTATCTCCCTCTCTCTCTGCCCCTCCCCCGTTCATGCTCTGTCTCTCTCTGTCTCAAAAATAAATAAAAACATTTTAAAAAATTAAAAAAAAAAATAGATGTAATCGGATAAAAGTACCTCACTTTCCATCACCAGATTTACTGACTTACCTACTTGTGTGCCAGAATACTTCCTACTAGAAGGATTACTATTGGGACCAGTATGGAAAGTTTACCTTTATTATCCTACCTGTTACTCTCTTCTGAATTCTCTTCATTTGGGCTTTGATTCCCACCACTCCACTGAAATGGCTCTTAGCAAAGTACCCACAACCTCCAAAATACCAGGTAGTCATGTCCAGAGTCAGCTTTGCATTTAAACCTAAATGGGAGGTATCTCCCGTGAAGAAGTCAGTGTCCTGTCTGGAGAAAAGACCCGCCATGTAAATTGTCTCCTTTCTTCTGAGTTACATTTGAGACATTGCTCCCTTTTGGCAGAATTTAAGTTGGCAGTGATGAGGACTCTAGTCATATTTTACTTGATACTCTTTTCTTTTCCATTCATTATATTCAAAACTCTTTAATTTCCATTTTCCCTTTGAGTTTTTTGCTTCTGGCATCCCAGTGATAGAGTGAGTCTTTGTATGCCTTATGAGCCAGCCTTTTCACTTCCGTGCTGTGGTAGCCACTGCCCATTCCTGTGAGGCTGGTGAGACCTGCTCCCTGGGAAGGTCTGTTCCTACTGTTGTATCTGTTTCACATGGAGGGTCATTGTCACCAGATTTTTGAATAGTAGCTATTGACTTCTGAAATCTGTGTCACTAGAGGCCTTTGAGGATTAATAGTCGTCAACCCTGAAATGTTCCAGGATTTGAATAGAATATCTTTCTGTTACACCCTTTTTTGTAGTAATAGGATAACACCTTAGTGTTTAATTTCCCTTTACTGTTCCATATTCCTGTAAGGAACATTCACTCTCCTACTGAAGATGGCTGCTTTCCTTCTCCGAAATATATGGGGCTAGTCCTATTTGCTGGAATTAAATACCTTCTTTACTTTTACTTGTTTTTTTTTTTTTTTCTCCCCAGATCGAGACACTTGTTTTTCTATGGTATTTTTCTTTGTCTTAGGAAATTCCAGTAGTGGTTGATATATATGAACTTACCATCTTCTGAGTCTGCTAAAAGCATTCTCTCCTCAGAACACTATCTAACTGTCTGATATCTAATTTGTCATTATCCCTTTATTTTTTTTTTAAAGTTTTTATCTATCTATCTATCTATCTATCTATCTATCTATCTAAAAGTCTTATTTAGGGACGCCTTGGTAGTTCAGTTGGTTAAGGTCATGATCGCAAGGCTCGTGAGTTTGAGTCCCATATTGGGCTCTGTGCTGACTGCTCAGAGCCTGGAGCCTGCGTCAGATTCTGTGTCTATGTCTGTCTCTGCCCCTCGCCTGCTCGTGCTCTGTCTCTGTCTCTCTCAAAAATAAACATTAAAAAAAAAGTTTTATTTATTTCGAGAGAGAGAGAGAGCATAAGCTGGGGAGAGGTGGAGAGAAGGGAAAGAGAGAATCCCTGGCGGGTTCTGTGCTGTCAGCATGGAGCTCGACGTAGGGCTTGAACTCACAAATCTGTGAGATGATGACTGAGCCAAAACCAAGAGTCAGACGCTTAACCATCTGAGCTACCCAGGTTGCCCCTCTCATTGTTCCTTTAATATGTTTCTACTTTAATATGTTTCTACTTTCTTGTGCCTTTCCTTAGAATTCTAATTCTGTGAATTTCTTCTTAGAGTCCTTTAGAGCATCACAAGTACCTTTATCTCCTCTTGCAGTTATAACCCTGAAATACATCAGTAGTGCTTTGAGTATTTTTTGCTGATTTTGTGGTAGTCTTTTTTTGAAATATTGCCAAATTTTGGTTCTGTTCCAATATTTAAAAAAAAATTGTTTGTAATGAAAAATTTCAAATATATGCAAAAGTAGAAAAAAATAGATATTTGATGTACCCATCTTCCAGTTTCAGTAGTTCCCAGCATGGTGGCCATTCTGATTTCTAGAGATGGTTCTCCCATTGCTTTCATTATGGAATTTATTGGTAACTTTAACAGGATACTTCCCAAGTGGCTTGTGAATCTTGGCTCCTTGTGGATCTCTTGCTTTTCCTTGGACTTCGTCACTATTTCTGATCTAGTGACAACTAACACATAATCATCTTTTCTACAGTCTTTTTTATCAGAACAGTTTGAGCTCAGTGAATCTGTTGTTCTTTAATATTCTATTCTGATTTTAAACATATCATTTTCTTTATCTTATTTATCCCCAAAGTCCTTAAACCTTTCTTCTAAAGAAATATTTCTCATCTTCCACCATCTTAAGCAGCATCTTTGCATTTATTTCTATACAGTTTTACTATTCCTAAAATAATTTCGTGAAGGTTTTTTTTTTCTCTCTCTCTTCAGCCAAAAGATGCGTGCGGCACATTCTCATTGTAATAAGACAGACATACTGTGGTTTCTATTTATCAGTAAGTGATAGAACTCGGAAATCTAGAGCCATGGTCAGAATTTATAGTTTGCATATCTAAGTTCAAGTTGAAGTCATGTGAATAAAGTTTCTCCCTGCCTAGTTCCTTATCTTAGTCCTGCAGGCAGTTCAAAACAAAATTTGGGGCATCTAATTGCACATTGTCAAGACCTGACCCTAACACTTTAAATCCAGAAGCTCCCTCTTGTGTTCTGTGGTCCATAGGAAACTTAGGAGGTGCTGTGTAAAATCTGGTCTACAGACCTGACTGCAAAACACTGTAAGAGTATGAACAAATTAAAAAAGACATTTTTCTCCCCTCATGCCTGACATGGCAATACCAAGCCAAGGTGCCTCTATAGAATTCACATTTAAGCTGCAGCACCCTGTCTTACAGGACCTGCACCTTCAGTGAGGACTGTTTCTACTTATTCAAAACCAGCACATTCAGTGAGGGCTGTTTCTAATTGCAAAACCATTGTAGTCTGCTGCTAGGGGACAAAACTTCCATAAGCTGTGGTGACTTACCAAGAACTGACTCTCACGTGGCCTGATCCCAGTAACAACCTAAAATTTTACTCATTTGTTTTCCTCAGCTATTTCTCAGAGTTCTGAGCCAGCGTATGAGATCTTAGAGACTCTTCTTATTTAGACTTACCCAGTAAATTGTAGACAGTTCTACCCATCTTGCCCAGATACGTAGCCATGAAAGAACAGAAGACAATGTGTACCACATCCCAAAATAAAGGAGGGAGTTAATAAGCATGCCCAGCATTCTCTCCCAAACTTACCTCACTAAACTTAGTCAACCTCCAGAGGGCCACTGGGGAGGGGGGACGGGCTGGCTAAATGCAAGAGGCCACAGTATCAGCGGGGGTGCGAGTATCTGTCCTCATGGAAATCAGAGGAAGAAGTATTCAAGTGCCTACCACCACCAGCAGCATTCTGTTTCCTTGGAACACCTTGTTTTCTAGGAGCCCAAGACAGCCTTTCACCTGGTTTTCCTTCTAATTTCATGAATACCTCCTCTTTATCTCTTCTGCAACAAAACTGCTTTTTTACTCAATCTCCAAATGTTAGACATTTATTATAGACCCTTTTATACTTAAATCCCATCAGTAGATCTGACTGGCATTTTCTTCAAAATAGATACCTAGTATAACTGCTTCTCCCCATGTCTCTTATTGAAACCTTAGTCTAAACTATCACTATCTTTTACCTGGAGTATCCTCCTAATTGTTCTCTCCACTATGCTTTTGTCTCCATAATTTAGTCTCTACATTATAAACTCTGTCTTTGTAAAACATAAATTAGACTATGTCAAGTATCTGTATAAAATCATACGGTGCCTTCTTTTTGCCATTAGAATAAAATTTATACTCCTTACCGTATTCTCCAAAATCCGATGGGATATGGCCCCTGCTTCCTTCTCTGTCCTCAACCCCTACCATTTTCCTTGCTCTCTATGTTCTAAGCCACACCAGCCTTATTTTGTGCTTCTCTTCCAGCCTTTAAATATGCTGTATACTCTGTCTGAAACTGTTCTTCCAGATTTTTTCATGGTTGCTTCCTTATCACCCTTGAACCTCTTTCCTACTCTAGTTAAAATAAATCTTCCCACATATACCCTCCCCCTCCCATACGTGTTCCTCTCCATTCTGTTTTATCTTCCTTATTTTATTCATTATTTTCTGGTATATATTTGTTTATGGATTTATTCTCTATCTTTCTGGACTGGACTGGGAGATCAGTGAAAGCAGGGACTCTTGTTTTGTTTACTGTCAGATCCCAGAATTGTGCGAGGCATGTAGTAGTTGCACGATGAAAATTTCTTGAATAAATGCCATAAGGTGGAATATATGCAGTACTTTAATAGAAATTAAATTGAACTGAATTTTAATAATAAATGTGCAGCAGAATGAATATTTATTCTCTGTGACTGACCAAGGAAGGCTTTATGTAGAAAAGTGCCACCTGGCGTAACATGGAAGAGGATGAGTAAAACCTGGACAGATTGTGTTGGAAGATGATGATAACATTCCAGGGAGAGGAAAGAGCAGGAGAAAAAATGCAGAAAGTATACATTGAAGGAAGAGTAAAACTACATTTAACTCAAGAAAGATATTTTTCTTTACTTGGTTTATTTCTTTTGTTTTGGTGTGTTTAGGAATTAAACTTATTATCACTCGAGGTCTTTGGTGTTTAGAGAGCAGTAAGGAGTTAAATTAGAGAAGGAAACTTGGCTTTGGCTGTTCCTTGTTTAAAAGTTAAGGAGTTGCTCAAGAAATGGGAAAATTTTAGAGTGTATCAGTTGTAGTTCAGTACATTTTTATCACTTTATCCCTAGTTTCTGTGTAACCAACTCAGATCTTTTCTGGCGATAGGAAATTACTTACAAGGAAGCAAAATAAACATTTATTGTTTTGGAAAAAGACCATAGGCATTCTCAATTTCCATCTTCTCACTTTTTGAAGAGGAAATTCTGGAGATAAATAAATAAATAAGTAAATAAGTAAATAAATAAATAAATAAATCTAGTTGTTTAGAGGTTTTGAAAGAAGAGATGTTTTTCTGGTGTGTCAGAGTCACTTAAAAGCATTAAACTGCTTCCCTGGGAAATTTTAGAGATTTATTTGTTTGGTTCTTTTTTATAGCCACGGTCCAGAACGACATCAGTTTTTTTTAAAGGGCCAGGAAAAGTGGTGATGGTTGCCATTTGCATGTAAGTACTGAAAAATAAGCCATTTGAAATAGAAACACGTTATTTTTAATGTGTATATCCATGAATGTAAACATTTATTACTTAATATCTAGATAGTTACAAGTTTATATCATTTTAATACTTTTGTTTTTTAAGTTTATTTATTTTGAGAGAGACAGAGAGAGAGCTGGAGAGGGGCCAAGAGAGAGGGAGACAGAATCCCAAGCAGGCTCCATGCTATCAGCTCAGAGCCCGATGTGGGGCTCGAATTCACAAACCGTGAGATCATGACCTGAGCCAAAACCAAGAGTCCGATGTTTAACCGACTGAGCCACCCAAGCATCCCAAAAGTTTATATTGTTGTAGAAGGAAGTCGAATAAGTCTTTGTTAATTATTGTCAGTAAAGTGATGAAGGAAGAGTCCACATAGATACCTGTGTCTATGTACTGTGTCTATTTTTGGTGTCGTTAAGATCTAAGAACAGTTGCTCTCTGAAAATCCTCTTATTTTGGGGGCTCCTGGGTGGCTCAGTCGGTTAATCCTCCAACTTTAGCTCAGGTCATGATCTCACAGTTTATGAGTTTGAGCTCTGCATCGGGCTGTCTAATGTCAGAGCAGAGCCCACTTCGGATCCTTTGTCTCCCTCTCTCTCTGCCCCTCTCCTGCTTCTGCATGTGTTTTCTCTGTCTCTCAAAAATAAATAAAAACATTGAAAATTCTCTTATTTTCATTGGGGTTGATAGAATTTTTTTTTTTTTTTTATAAAGGTGAATTATATGCACCTGGGGTGGCTCAGTTAGTTGAACATGGGACTTTTGATTTCAGCTCAGGTCATGATCTCAGGGTTGAGTCAGCTCTGTACTGAGCTTGGAGCCTGCTTGAGATTCTCTTTCTCCTGCCCCTCTCCCCTTCTCGTGCTCGCTCGCTCACTCTCTGTGTCTCTGGAAGAAAAAATGGTGAATTTGCCAAGATCATTTTTTGAATAACTAAACCAGCATGGGTTGTAACTACAGAAGAGTATCTGCACTCTTGTTTTTTCACTTACCTCAGAAGAACATAATTGATATTTGTGCCTCTTCTTTTTCTTTCTGTCTAATTGATTCCTATTGTTATTTTTTTTCTTTTGCTGATTAATCTATCTTAGGATGTTTAAAAAGTTTAATTCCGTACTTCATTTGTTATTTTATTTCTAATAAAATAACATGTATATATACATATACATGTGTGTGTGTGTGTGTATATATATATATATATATATATATATGGCATCTCGGGAATTGTGGTAGGGTCTTGAAATTCAAGATACAATACATAATTCTCATCTTTAAGGGTTGGAGAGGAGCTGGACTGGAGGAAGTCATTTACAATAATATAGAGAAGAGATGGTGATGCACTAAGTGCAGTAGCAGTAATTCTTTTCATTAGTAAAGCAGGGTTAGCAACGAAGTCTTTCTTCCTCGGAAGAATGTATGTAATGTATATAAACTGCTTAGCATAATACCTGGTACCTAATAGGTATTTAATAATTATTGTTAATATATATTGGCCTGAAGGTCACAGAGGAGAGCTGGATTAGGGATTTAGAGAGTTATTAATATAGAAATAATAATTAATGCCATAAGAGTAGTTAAGATCACTTGGAGATATGGAAGAAAAACCTCTTAGGAGGAAACCTTGAAGAATGCTAACATCTGTGAAATGGGTGGAGGAAAAGAGCCTGCAGAGGAGACTGAGGAAGAGAAAGGAAAGCAAACCAGGAACTAGGAAGAAACCAGCATACCATGGAAGCCAAGGGAAGACAGCATTTTAAGAAAATAGTGCCATACGCTTCTGTGAGATTAAGGAAAATACTAAAATGTTTTCAGGGATTTAATAATAAGAAACAGTTGTGGTGTTGATAATAATCTAATGAGGTATCCGAGACATAAGCCATCTTTAAATGGCTTGAAGATTTAATACAAAGTATAGAAAACTGAGACAGCAATAGCACATATAACTCTTTTAAGAAATTATCTGAAGTGGAAGAGGGGAAAGGGTAGCTGGAAGGGGACCTATAGTTTGTCATTTATAGAATGAAGATGTTAATATTTATATAATAATAGCGTTATAATGAAACATAGTGACTAGTATAGTGCCCAAGATAAGCCGTCCCAGTCATTATTGTTGGAATCTGACCAGCCAGCTTCCTCAGAGCTAACCAAGTTTATTTTTAGCATCTGTTATCTTCTGGTATGACCTTGAGACTGCTTGGTTTAGATTCGTCTTCGTCTCTGGCATCTGCCTGCTTGATAAAACAGACTTTCATCAAAGTCTTGGTTTTGACACTGGTCTGCTAGACAATATCAAGTGCATATCCTCTTTAACCCGCCGAAGACACTTAATTTCCTTTGTAACTTTATTTTGTCAAAATATAAAACACTCTCATCCATTCTCAAAATACACTTAAGTAATTTGTTTTACACGTATCATGTTTCTTCATTTGAGTAATGATACCGTAACCTGTGTTTTTCAAATTTGCACTCTTGTTACCTAAAATACAAGAAGTTCTTTGAAGACTAGAGATTCTTTTTAATTTACTTTGAACAGAATCTAGTATAGAGGTATTTATAGTCAATTACATAAGTTTTTGGTGGAAATTTGTATCAAAACCTATGCTAAATTGTTTTGTCTTTCTCTTCTAGCAATGGATTAAATTGCTTCTTTAAATTTCTTGCCTGGATTTATACGGGTTCTGCAAGTATGTTCTCTGAAGCTATACATTCTTTATCTGATACTTGTAATCAGGTGAGGGGTAAAAGCTTTTTCCTTACTAGTTTTAAAGTAATTTTTAAGCCTTTTGTCTAAAAGCTGACTTATTTAAAAATAGAATGATTCCTATAGTTGGCATGAGGAATAAAATGAATTTTTTTTTACTTTTGAACAATGAAATACTAGAAAAATGGTCACAGTATTTTAAAGCAGGTTGTTCTGCTTTAAGAACTTACAACAATGGAGTATGACATATAAGATTATCGGTCACTAAGTGTTTGAGCAGAGGCTTTTGTACAAGAGCTTCTTACCATTAGGTAGAAATTTGGTCTCTGAATATGAGTTCTTATGACTATAAGAGCCAATTTAAGTTTTTTGAATAAAGATATAAAAGATTCACATGTGATTGATGAATTAAAACCATTTTACATTAGACTGGTATTTTAAATTCCTTTCTTTGACTTTGTAAATGAAGAAAGATTTTTATAAAATTAGAATACCTTTTTAAATCCCCTTCGACTTGCAGGATTTTGACTACTACAAACCTAAGTCTTTTTTAAGAACATCGTAAACATTTCTACTTATGTTGCTTTTCACATTTTAAAGAATGTGGTGTATTAAGAGAATAACTTGTTAGCATTATTTGTTTATACTCCTGTTTTGTAGGAACAGATTTGGGAGAATTTATGGTAAGAGACACAGGTATAATAACAATATTTTAGACAAAGTTAAAAGTAATAATAAAATGGTAGAGAGCAGGGAGAGCGATCTGAGTTAAAAATTGAACCTGAGAACTCATCACTGTCAAATGAATTAACACCCTTTGTAAAAGCAAGGAAAGAAGACATTTACTATTAGTACTAGCAATCTTTCCCTTGAATTAAATTTTAGACTCATGAGACACTTAATAGCTACTATCTTTAAAATATTTTTCCACTCAGTTGTGGTATGGAGTTGGGGGAGAGAATGGGGAGAGATACATAACACAGTATCTAATGTTGAACGCCTATCTGAACATAAAAATACTGAAATATAAAAATATTGGTACATAGGGCAAGAGGGTATGTACAGAGTATTAGTTTCAGTATTAGTTGTTATTTAAAAAATTGAAGATCATTTTTTTATCTAGGATTCAAAAAATATTTTTTTTATTTTTAAATTTTTATTTATTTTTTTGAGAGAGAGAGTGCAAGCAGGGGAGGGGCAGAGAGAGAGGGAGACACAATCTGAAGCAGGCTCCAGGCTCCAAGCTGTCAGCACAGAGCCTGACGCGGGGCTCAAACCCATGAACTGTGTGAGATGATGACCTGAGCCAAACTCGGGTGCTTAACCAGCTGAGCCACCCGGCCACCCCTGAAGTGTCCCTAGTCTGCAGTATATTCAGGGGTTTAAAAGACTGGTAGATTATCTGTGGACAGACCTGGAATAATAGCTAGTATAATTTGAGTAAAAAATTCCAGTTGTAAAACATTTCATAAGGAACTTCAGCTTCCAGTCATGAGGGACTAATGGGGACTGGACTTAGTCTTTTGCTGTAAACAACTAAAACTCTGGACCAAATTTATGAAACAGTGTTTTCAAACTTTGGACAAAGGACTGCAATAGGATGATCCCTGAGAGAAGGGAAGCAAATGAGTTGAGCTGTATGATCTCTCATTTTTTTGCTTGAAGACACATTTGGAATAGTGGGAGGAAGGTGGGAGATAATAGTCTCATTGGGTTGAGAAGGCAGAAACTAGAGTTCACTGAGGCCGAGGTAGCTAGAAATTACAAGGCAGAGTTCCACAGAGGAGGGAACTGTGCAGATAAAAAGTAGCAGATGTCTACATACAGGCTCGTTCGTCCTTCCTTCCTTCCTTCCTTCCTTCCTTCCTTCCTCCCTCCCTCCCTCCCTCCCTCCCTCCCTCCCTCCCTCCCTCCCTCCCTCCCTTGAGTTGTGTCTTTGCTGAATATTAAGCAAAGGGTGTAGGGTAAATCTTTACATGAGTCTGGGCAAAGAAACACCAGGGAACATTAGGCTAATTCCTAGAGTAGAGCTTACACAGCGATCAGATACATTCAAGTTCTGACCATCTGAGATACAGTCCTCATTGATTACCCAGGCAAATAGAAGGGTCATATCATACTAGTAAGGCTAAATGATCTTTGGTATAAAAGCTATTTTAGAACCTCCCTAAAAAAGTTCTGAAGGCTCAAGCTGATTTGCAGGTAACTTAATGACATGCTATAACAAAGCCCCACACTCTGTAAGAAGACAACAAAATCCAGACACTTAATATAACATTCATCATGTTCCATCTAATAAAATTATCAGACAACCAAGAATCAGAAATTTGACTCAGACCCAGTCTAACTGCTGCAAACTGTGAAAGACAGCAAGAGAGGAGAGGACCAGAGAAAAATTATAGAAACAAGTACAAAACCAGTAACAAAATGACAAATAAATGTATATCTATCAATAATTACTTTGAATATAAATTGACTAAACACTCCAATCAAAAGACAGAGGGTGACAAGGGGATTAAAAATCAAGACCAGTCTATCTGCTGCCTACAAGAAAATCATTTCAGACTGAAAGACACTTGCAGATTGAAAGTGAGGGGGTGAAGAAAGATGTGTCATGCATATGAATGTCAAAAGAAATCCAGCGTAGCAATACTTCTATTGGACAAAATAGACTTAAACAGTATAACAAGAAGAGCACCTAGACGGCTCAGTCGTTAAGCATCCGATTTCAGCTCAGGACATGATCTCGCAGTTTGTAGGTTTGAGCCCCGCGTTGGGCTCTGTGCTGACAGCTCAGAGCCTGGAGCCTGCTTTGGATTCTTTCTGTCCCTCTCTCTGCCCTTCCCCTGCTAAGGTTCTCTCTCTCTCTCTCTCTCTCAAAAATAAATAAACATTAAAAAAAAATTTTTTTAAGAGTGTATGTAACAAGAGACAAGGACACTGTGTAATAATAAAGGGGACAATCCAACAAGAAGATACAACAATTATAAATAGTTATGCATCCATATGAGAGGACTCAAACACCTAAAAAGGTTAATAACAAACTTGAAAGAATTAATTGGTATTAATATATTAGTAGTAAAGGGCTTTAACAGCCCACTCACATCAATGGACAGATCATCCAAACAGAAAATCAATAAGGAAATAATGGCTTTGAATGACACACTGGGGTGGGTGGATTTAACAGCTATATTCAGAACATTCCATCCTCAAATGGCAGAATACATATTCTTTTCATGTACACATGGAACATTCTCTAGAATAGATCACATATTAGGCCACAGGACAAGTTTCAACGAAGTCAGAAAGATGGAAGTCATATGCATCTTTTTTGACCACGATGCTATGAAATTAGAAATCAACCACAAGAAAAAATCTGAGAACACGTTCACTTATACATGGAGGTTAAATAACAGGCTACTAGACAATGAATGAGTCAACCAAGAAATCAAAGATGAAATTAAAAATTACATGGAAACAAATGAAAATGAAAACACAACAGGGGCGCCTGGGTGGCTCAGTCGGTTAAGTGTCCAGCTTCAGCTCAGGTCATGATTTCGTAGTTCATGAGTTCGAGCCCCGTGTTGGGCTCTGTGCTGACAGCTCAGAGTCTGGAACCTGCTTCAGATTCTGTGTCTCCCCATCTCTCTGCCCCTCCCTACTTGTACTTGTCTGTCTCAAAAATAAACGTTTTAAAAAAATAGAAAACAAAATCTTTGGGATGCCGCAAAAGCTGTTGTGAAAGGAAGTTTGTAGCAATATAAGCCTGCCTTAAAAAGCAAGAAAAACCTCAGATGAACAGCCTAACTTATACCGAAAGAGCTGGAAAAAAAAAAAACAAAACCCCAAATCAACAGAGAAGGAAGGAAGTATTAAAGATTAGAGTAGAAATAAATGATATAGAAACTGAAAAAAACAGATCAATGAAACCAGGATTTCATTACTTGAAAAAAATCAAAATTGATAAACCTCTAGTTTAGACTTATCAAGAAAAAAAGAGGACTCAAAATCACAAATGAGAGAGGATAAACAACACCACAGAAATACAAAAAATTGTAAGAATATTTTCAAAAACTATATGCCAACAAAATGGACAACCTAGAAGACATGGATAAATTAACCACTAAAACAAGCAGGAATAAATAGAAAATTTGAACAGACTTATTCCTAGCAAGGAAATTGAGTCAGTAAAACAAAGAAACAAACTTCCAGCAAACAAAAGTGCAGGACCAGATGGCTTCACAGGTGAATTCTACCAAACATTTATTCTTCTTAAATATTTCTCCAAAAAATAGAAAAGGAGGGAAAAGTTCCAAATCCAATTGATGAGGCCAGCATTACCCTGATACCAAAACCAGGTAAGGACACCACCAAAAAAGAGAACTCTGGGCCAAATCTCTGATGAACATAGATGCAAAAATCGTCGACAGAATACTAGCATACTGAGTCCAACAATACATTAAAAAAATCATTCACCACAATTAAGTAGGGTTTATTCCTGGGTTGCCAGGGTGGTTCAATATTCCGAAATCAATCAATGTGGTCTATCAATAAGAGAAAGGATAAAAACATATGATCGTTTTAATAGATGCAGAAATAGCATTTGACAAAGTACAACATCCATTCATAATAAAAATCCTCAACAAAGTAGGTTTAGAGGAAACGTACTTCAACATAATAAAGGTGTTATATGAAAAACCCACAGCGGACATCACACTCAATGGGGAAAAACTGAAAACTTTGACCCTAAGGTCAGGAACAAGATAAGCATGTCCACTCTTACTACTTTTATTCAACATAGTATTGGAAGTTGTATCCAGAGCAGTCAGACAACAATAAGGAAGAAGTAAAAGTTCCACTGTTTGCAGATGACATGATACTATAAAGAACCCTGAAGATTACACCAAAAAAACTACTAAAGCTGATAAGTGAATTCATTAAAGTCTCAGGACATAAAATCAGTGTACGGGAATCTGTTACATTGTTGTATACTAATAAGCAACAGAAAGAGAAATTAAGAAAACAATCCCATTAACAGTTGTGCTAAAAATAATAAAGTACCTAGGAATAAACAACCAAAGAAGTTAAAGACCTGTATTCTGAAAACTATAAAATGTTGATGAAGGAAATTGAAAATAGCACAGAGAAATGGAAAGACATTCCATGCTCATGGATTAGAAGAACAAATACTGTTAAAATGTCTATATTACCCAAAGCAATCTACAGATTTAACACAATCTCTATCAAAGTACCAACAATATTTTTCACAGAATTAGAACAAACCTAAAATTTTTATGGACCCACAAAAGACCCCTGCAAAAATAGCCAAAGCAGTCTTGAAAAAGAAAAGCAAAGCTGGAAGTATCGCAATTCTGGACTTCAAGTTGTGTTACAAACCTGTAGTAATAAAAACAGTATGGAACTGGCAGAAAACTAGATGCATTGATCAATGGAATAGAATAGAAAACCTGGCAATAAACCCACAACTATATATAGTCAGTCAGTCTTTGACAAAGTAGGAAAGAATGTCCAAAGAGAAAAAGATAGTCTCTTCCCAATAAATGGTGCTGGGGAAAACTGGACAGCTACATGTAAAAGAATGAAACTGGAGTACTTTTTTACACTGCATGGAAAAATAAACTCAAAATGCGTTAAAGACCTAAATGTGAGACCTGAAATCATAAAAATCAAGAAGAGAGTATAGGCAATAATTTCTTTGACATCAACCTTACCAACATTTTTCTAGGTATGTCTCCTAAGGCAAGGGAAATAAAAGCAAAAATTAAGTACTGGGACTAATCAAAATAAATAGCTTCTGCACAGTGAAGGAAACAGTCAACAAAACTAAAAGGCAACCAGCTGAATGAGAGAAGATCTTTGCAAATGACATATTTGATAAAGGATTAGTATCCAAAATATATAAAGAACTGATACAACTCAATATCTCTTTTGAAAGCTTTTTAGACATAATAATATTTTTAAAAATTCTAAGGAACTCCTACAACTCAATAGCAAAAAAAAACCTATCCAATCAAAAAATGGGGAAGAATCTGAATAGATATTTTTCCAAAGAAGACAAACAAATGGCCAACAAGTACATGAAAGGTACTCAAGTACTCAACGTTACTAATCAAGGAAATGCTGTCAACATCACAGTGAGCTATCACCTCACACTTCTGGAATTCTTACCTCAAGGAAACCAAACGCTATGGAAAAGATATCTGCACCCTCGTGTTCAGTGCAGCATTATTTACGATAACCAAGACATGGAAACAACCTGGGTCACACCGTTGCTAGATGAAAAGATAAAGAAAATGTGTGGGTGTGTGTGAATGTGTTGTGCATGCACCCACACATGCATGCACACAGATATTCAGCCATAAAAAAAAAAGAAAAATCCTGCCATTTGTGACAACATGGATGGACCTTGAGGTCATTATGCTAAGGGAAATAAAGTTGGAGGTAGATACTGTGTAATCTCACTTATACATGGAGTAAAACAAAAATATCCCAAACTCCTAGATACCAAAAAATTGGTGGTTGCCAAGATGGAGTAAGGGGAGTGGCGGGGGGGTGGGAGGGGGCGGCAGTGGGCAAAAATGGATGAAGGTGGTCAAAAGATAAAAATTCCAGTTATTAAAGAGTAAATTTTTATAGTATTTTTATAACTATAATATTTTTTTCTTTACCCCTTGAGAGACTAAAACACCTTAACTTTTAAATTAGATCTGTACCTCTGGTGGTATCTAGGTTTACAATTTCTCTGACAGTTCATTTTTTAAAACTTTTCTCCTAAATAATATATAATGCATCATTAATATTAATTGTATGAATTTATTGAGCACCTAGTTTACAATGTAGTGTTTAGAAGAAGACAGTCCTTGCTCTGTCTTTTGTAAGGAGGTCATACACTTCAAACAACTAGAAAGATATTCCAAGATGACATTTAAGCAGTTGAATGATAGTATGATACTGAAGGAAAACCAAAAAGGGAAGGATGATCATGGAAGGGGAAGCATTGCTTCTTAGCCACTAGCTGTTAATATTTCATTATGTTGCAAACCAAACAGATGTAGGTCATATTTACAAAACTGATATATTTGTGTATATTTATTTATATGTTATACACACATACAATTGTGCAGAAAAAGGTCTGAAAGGACACATATCAAACTTAACTCATGCTACCCTGCTTCTGGGAGTGGGGATGGACAGGATTAGGGATGGTCTATGATATCTTATTTTTGTAGAAAAAACTAATAAATAATGGTAAGTAATGATCTGTATTCAATTTATAAAAAACTTGATATTCCACATTTCATTGCATGGCCAACCTGAATAATAAGGATTTTAAAAATAATTGAATACCCAATGGCTGTTTTGTAAACATTATTAAACCACATTAAACCATGTGTGTGTATACACACACACACACACACACAACATGAATTCATATTTTAATTTTAATGTATAAGTTTTAAAGAAGTATATGTTCTATCTTAATTTACTCTCATTTTCTTGGTTTGGTTCACTGAAAAGTCATCTTCTATGTGTTAGGTAGTTTTAACCCTCTTTTTCTTTGGAATCCAGTAGAAAAAAAATTGGTAATATTCTGTGTATTTAGGGTAGGAATTCCAGTATTAAAACTTGAAAGTTCAGTATATATTTGTTTTAGCCATTTTCAAGGTGGTGTAATCTCTATATATTTTACTAGAGAGAATGTTTCTATTAGGTATCTTGTAAGTGACAGTGAAACCTCATCCATGAAGAATTTGGCGATCTTGAAGCTTTATCTATCTGATATTGGGTACTGTGCTGGAAAAAAAAAAGAACCCCAGATTAAGCAAATAATATCACATAGGGTATTCACTCAGAGGCTTTGTATTTTTATTAAGTAAATAATTTTAATGAGGTAATCTTTTTTAGATTTCTAAATTCACATCAAATTAGAATAGAAAGGACTTACTGAGGGCAAACATACTAATATCAGGAGTTTCCAGTGGATAATTCTTTTTAACAAAAGATGTAAAAAAAAAACCAAATAAATAGAAATGAAAGCAAGAAAAGATAAGGTCAGGGGAGAAAGGAAGGAAAAGAGAAAGGTGATAACCAGGATTAAAGACATGTCATATTTTTGCTATATGTGTTTTACATTTTTGTTTTTTTAAAGAAATTAAATCTTAGTTGTAACTAGTCCTCCATCTTTATTCCCTTCTTCCACACCCCAGAAATCACTGCTCTGTGTATATTGATACGTAACTCCTGGTACATGGTTTTGAAGTTTTAAAAGAAATGTATGTGTCAATATGCAATGCGTACTGTTTAAAATGTTTACTATATTTGTACGGCTATACAAGTTACTTTTCCTGTGAAAAATCAGATGTTACAGACTACCCTAATCCTTCTTCTATCTCCGAGGTGTCAACAGTTAAATGTGTGTTCTTCTAGACCTTTTCCCGTGCTTTACATTGTATATAGTCTAGAAAAATTACACAGGTTTTTTTTGTACTTAATATGCTATTCCTAAACTTGTTTTTTTTTTTTCCACTTTAATGGTATGTCTAATGGTATGTCAGTACAGAAAGCTGTCTCTCCACTCCATTTTTTAAACTGTTGTAGAAGTAATTTACAGTTTGGCAATACCATCATTTATTTTGCCATTCCTTATTGATGGATTTTTAGGTTGGCTTTCACATTTTTCGTCCTTATAAGCAATGGTGTTTTGAACCCCATTGGGTTCATCTTTATTTCTATAAGGTAAGTACTGGGAACCAGAATTGATAGGCTGTTGTGTATGTCCATGTTAAGTGTTTCTTTGCCATTGTCAGATTGCACACACCAGATTGGTTTTTCCGCACTGTTCTCTCCATCTTGCTAACAATTATTTACCCTTTTTACTTCTCCGTAGGGTTTGCTAGCAGTGGGCATCAGTAAGTCTGTTCAAACACCAGATCCTACTCATCCGTAAGGACATTGTCTTTATTTCGGTTTTTTGGAGGGCAGCAAGTCATTGAAATAAAAGCAGCTGAATGCATGACTCACTGCTGTGTCAAAATAAATTCAAGATCTAATTTGAAAATGAAGTTTAAATTACTTTTATGCTTTGTAACAGCATAGAGATCTTGTTCTCTTTGTATTTGATAATTAATAACAGAGCACATATTTTGATCCTAGAGTTCTATTTTATTTGGTTAAAGGAAACATTCCACATTTAGACTAATAGGCACTCAATCTAAAATTTTGGTGGTAATTTTTTTTAAGTTTATTTATTTTGAGAGAGAGAGCCACATGTATGTTCTTGGGTGTGAGGGGAGGGGTAGAAAGCCCAACATGGGACCCAGTCTCATGAACCAGGAGATCATGACCTGGGCTAAAATCAAGTCAGACACTTAACTGACTGAGCCACCCAGGAACCGTAATAACTTTTATTAAATCTCTATTTAATGTATTTTAATCCTTATATTTTGATTTTGAAATTGTATTTCTGCTAACGTTTCAAAATTTATTTGTAAAATGAGTATTCTTTTTAGAATATATTATTTTGAGTCACATCAGTTATTTGATATTCTTTTTACTAACATAACTAACATAATACTTTGAATTCCACATGTATCATTTAACAAGCTTCAGTAATAGAATTTGATCTATCTTAAAGGCAAAAAAAAAAAGCTATTTTATATCTGTAAAGGAGTCTACATATATGCTTTATATAAGTGCCTTTTTTTACTCAAAAGCAAGATGCTACTGTTTTGTTATAAATAATGACATATTTTGAATATCCTAAAACTGTCAATAAAGCTATTACAAAGAACAACTAGCTTTCTAATCTGCTAATTACACATTATTACAGTATTTTACTATGTCAAAAAATTATTTTCCTGACCAGTTTTATGTACCAAAAATTTTAAAACAGGATAAAATTTTAAAATTTTGGGTTGTGAAGATTTCTTCTTAAGGTATTTTTCAACAATCTACTACTGCCCAATAGAGTATTGAGTATTCTAAGTAGTAGAAGTATTTTGTATCTGTCCGGTATGATAGTCCCTAGCTGTAGCTACATGTGGCTGTTGAGCATTTGAAATGTGGCTAGTGCAACTGAAGAACTACATTTAAATTTTTATTTAGTTTTAATTAATTTAAATTTAAATAGCTTTATGTGGCTGATGACTAATATTGGACAGTGCAGATCTACATAGTTAAAAATTTCAATAAGAAACTACAAGATTTTTGAAAACACATAAAATGAAAATAATAGCATTTAATTTAGATCTTAATTAACTTAAATAAATATGTGTATCCCTAATTTGGGGGGTAAATTTCAGAGAAAGTAAATTTTTCTAAATCATGCTGGTAGAACATTGTCACATCTGTAAACTGAGAATTCCCTATGGCAAGATTACTACATATTTGCAAAAATAATTAAAAAGCAATTTTAATTGAGACCTATTGTTTAAATTTGCATCTGCCAGAAGGGTGCCATAGGGTTTGACTTTGGAAGTAAATTTCCCAGGAAATATTTTTGTTAATGAGTGGTTCTTTACCTCATATGTTTTTGAACTTTTTAATACTCCATATTTTATTAACACATACAGTAATACAAAATAATGCACACACAGACCAAATATTCTTAAAAAACAAATGAAAAAAAAATTTTTAAACATCATGAACACACCCAGAAACTGAAGCTCGTAGTCCTGCTAATAGTAGTTAGTTGCTGTGTACTGAACTTCAGAACCAGCAACAAGTGTCCAGCATCAAATTATAGGTAGTATAAATCAGTGATTGGCTGTGCCAGAAGACCATAATATTTAGTTAGAGGCTGCATTACCAGGAAATTTAAATGTTACCCTTTTAATTAAATATTTGAATGCATTTCTGAATAGATTAGTTTAATCAGTATTTGGGATACATAATAGTAAAAGTGCCTCTACTTAATCAAAACAGACTATATGGAAAAGGGATTAGAAAATACCTGAATTTAACCATATTAACTCTGTTTTTATATTTTTTCAAAGATCTTCCAGTTTTTTTCGTTTCATATATTGATTTTCTGACTTAAGTTTGGCACTTACATTTTACTTAAATATAAAGCCATGACATCTCGATATTGTGAGTTTTGGTTTTCTTTTTCACTGACTCATGAAACATGTTTTAAAACAATTTGTATTTCTTGTAAGCCGTATTATCTTTTTTATTTTTCAGGTATGGATTTTCAAATATGCGCTATATTGCTTCACTCATTAGTGGGGTTGGTATTTTCATGATGGGTGCAGGATTATCTTGGTATCATGGAATCATGGGATTGCTTAATCCACAGCCAATGGAATCCCTTCTATGGGTAATCTTTTTTTTTCCCCCTCAGTTTTCAAGTAATATGAAATAGCGATTAAGTACAGTAGAATGCTTTGTCACATTGATGCTAAAGAAAGGGACTAACACATACCTTTTTGACTATAATACTTGGTTATGTATCTGTAGTTGTATTTTTTCGAACATGACTAGACATGACCTCTAAATCCATATGATTCAGTGATGTTGAACCAAGAGTATCTCTTTAGGTACAATCATTAAGCACTGACTCCTTGGTTAAAATCTTGGGCAGTTCCATTCATTTCTCCAGTTACTGTTAAAGAACAAGAACATCTCTATTCATTTTTAGTCCCAAGAATAATCTATCAGTAATTAAAATACACAGTCCCTCACAGTCGTAAGTTGGAATTTTATTTAAAGATCTTTTTTTTTTTTTCACGCGTGTAGATAGGAAGCCTGTACTGGGTTAATGGTAGGATGGGAGCATGGTCACCTTCTGTATAATCCTACTTAGGACTTCTACCCTTCTCTTCTACTCCCTAGATTGCTCTGGCAGTATCAAAGGTAGGGATAGGGACAGAAAAGTAAGACTTTACTGACAGCAGCATCATTTTGCATGGGTTTCCTCTGGTCTTTGTAGATTCTTAAAGCTGCCTTTTTCTCTCATGGAAACTTCTTGGAGATTACCCTACACGGCCACTCTGACTCTAGCTCTGTTGATAAACAGATTGGTCACATGCCAGCCGCTGTCAGCTTCTGCATCTTGTGTAGTTTCAGATTGTTTCTGCTGAGGTTGCCTTGCGTTTTCAAGAAGGCTTTTGGGGCAGCTGATCTCTTTTCTAAAGACTCCTACTTAGAATTCCGTGTTTGGACTCTGTGTGTTAAAACAGACATCTTTAATACCCTCTCAGTGAGGGTGTATTTTTTTTCAAACATAATTATTTACTCTGTTGACACAATATCAGTTAGTAGACTTGCCAATAAATTTATTTTTATATGTGCATTAGACATAGTTCATTGTAAACTCTAAACAGTAAGGGTGCACGTCCAGCTTTCTGAGCAATCTTAACAGTTAACAGCTTTCTCCAAAGAAATCTTCACTTTTGCTCTTAACCTTAGCTTTTCTTTATGGGCTAGTGGGTGTGGAGCTAGGAGTTGCAGAACCAGCCTAGGGCATCCTCTGTCCTGGCCTAAAGAGACCGTACAGCACCTCATTTTGGAATGTGGGAGAACTTATAACCTAATTTGTTCTCAACTGCAGTGAATTTCATTTAACATCTTATTACACCTATGTACCGACACAATAACAAGCCTATTAAACTAGGCTTTTCCTACCATTTTTATTGACTGATTTCTTACCATATAATTGAAATGAGCAGGTATATTTTCATATAATTGAAATGAGCAGGTATATTTTCTCCATTCTGAAAAGGTTTGGCCACTTTATAGATAACCTCGTTTGTCTGATTTGTACGGTATTACTTCATAGAGGCTAAGTGGTCAGTGAAAATTAGTTAAATTTTTGATTGTGTATAAGTTTTAAAGTTTCTAGAAGCTCTTCTTTCTGTCTTTTTGTAACTAAATGAGGTTCCTTCAGACTATGACTCTTGGTTAATATATAATGGTTAACATACCATAGACCGGTTTATGTTTATTAGATTTTGGAATCACTGGCTAATACATACCGTTTCCCTTTTTTGGGTGACAAGTGTATCTTAAATCCTTTCAGGAAAGAGATAGAAGGATTAAAAAAATTATTTAGACGTTTAGCTACTCTTTTAATTATGTTTTAGGTTGGCAGTAGGATTCAGTGGGAATAGCCTAGAATTAAAACTGGAAAACCCATATTTAAGTTTTTACCCTGGTATCATTTTTGTGTACTCAAGCAAATCACATAGCCTTGGGACATCTCAGTTTCCTTAGTAGAATTATGAGAGTGTTAGACTGGAATCAGAATTTTCCAAACTTCTGTTTCAGGGAAGCCTAGGGTTCCAAGAAGGAAATGTTGAAAATTCTACATGTGTTTGGTTTGGAGTACATTTAAAATTGTTTAAATTTGTGTTGCTAGGTTAACTGTTTCTATACACCTTGGATTAAAGTTTTTTGAAATCTTTCATTAATTCAAGGGTATCCTGGAACTGTGAGGTAGATGGTGTTGCCCGCTTCCCCCAAATGGATTACTGTTTATAACTGGTTATCTTTCTGAATCAGGATTGGTACTAGGCATCCAAACAAAATCCAGAAGTTACATGGGTATGGATGTGGATCTTACTGTATCCTGATACCCACACCCCAGATTTCAAATGTTTGTGTTCATTTTCAACTTCAGAAAAATTTTCATACCAATTAAGTAATTTTTTCATATTTTATATCAAGAATTTAACTTAGGTCACGGTATCACATTCTACAGAGAAGATAAGTATAAAAAATGAGATGGCCATCAGATTTTTAACTTTTTTTTCCGTTTATGAAGATACACCATCTATCTCATTGTCCTCGTTTGAGCTGTTTCCCATCAAGATCCTGATCTGGCTAGGCTTTCAATTTATGTTTCCGTTTTAAACATTATAAATTTTATGCATGAGTCATTGTGATTCTTTAATGAAATATTAACTTATGCTTTAATACTTATTTTCTAGGCATATTGTATTTTAGCAGGATCATTAGTATCTGAAGGAGGTATGTACTGTCACAGTATCTCTTTATTCTTAATTTAGTAATGTGTATTCAGCAGTCCACTCTTATAAATTGCTAAATTCCATTGATTAAAGAAAAACTAGAAATAGGAATCTACTTTGAGGAAGTAAATTCTTTGTATAATATAATATGGTTATTCCTATAATGGGTGGGGGCAAGGGAAAACCTTTTTGTTTTTGAGTATTTTATCGTAATACTCAGAACATTTGGAGCGAAGTATAAAAACATAACTATATATTGAGTTTTTAAAAGTCGGGTTTTAGTAGTGTTAATCACAGAAAGGTCACTCTTTGCAATAAAATATTTCAAAGTTTCTGCAAATTTCATCTGTAGCAGTTCTATGACAGAGAAGTACCGACATCATGTGGGAAACTGCCTGACTCATTGCTGAATTCATAGTGTGCTTACTTCCAAAACGTTGTCATTTGCTATGCATAGTGTTCCCTTCATCTTTAACAGTCTGTAAAATGGTGATAACACTACCGGCCCAAAAGGTTGGGAGGGTCAGACGTAAATGTGCTTAGCGTGCTGCCTGCCAACCAGTTGCTGTCCAATAAATTAAGGTCATTAGGTTGTAGTCAGGAAATTAAAATTATTACGGTTTAGAAATATGGGGAATACTAGAAATTCATTGTAATGTGATGATTTTTGGAGTCTTGATAATGACTAGTTAATAGAGGACTTTTCTTTATTGACAACCCTGGCATTAAAAGTGTTGTGCCTCTTTAGTTTGAGATGCCATCTTTAAAGCTGGGAGGCATGAAGTTTTTTCCTTGCTGATATGAATGCTTTTCTTTCAGCAACACTTCTCGTTGCTGTAAATGAACTTCGTAGGAGTGCTCGGGCCAAAGGAATGCCATTTTATAAATATGGTATGTATTTTAGGTGTCCTATTTCATTCACCTCCTTTATTTTTTAAAATTGCCTAGTGCTGTTTCTTTTTTCCTTATAGATGTGTACAAAATATATCTCAATGTCTTCCCTGTGTGACTCTTACAATATATACTGTCTCTTTTAAAAAGAAATGTAGTGTGATATGAACGTGAATACTTTGTATTTTAACTTAAGTGAACTATGGTATTTCTGTATGTACTTATATTATTAGAGAAAGTAAAAAAAAAAAAGAAAGAAAGTAATTTGACTTTAAATTTGTTACTGTCAACATTTAAACCATGAAGTCATGTTTACATTGAACAGGATGTTTAAAATCAGGATCTCATACATTTTTGTCTTAATTTATATCTTAATTTTGAATGGATACTTATTAAAATGTTACTTGATAGTATCAAATTAGGATTTCAGAAAATTTCTTTTGTTGTCTGTACCCCAACCGATTAAGTAATGGAAAGTCGTGATCCTAGTACAAATGTTATATTACTGGAGGATACCGCAGCAGTCTTGGGAGTGATAATAGCAGCCACGTGTATGGGCCTTACTTCTATAACAGGTAAGTATTTCATAAATTACAGGTGATTTATTTGTAGTACTTAAGTAATTGTCTAATATGTGGGTATTTTCTTTTATATCACTGAATAATTTAAACCAATAGAGATTGTTAAATACTAATTCCATACTAACCATTTATTTGTATAGGACAATTAAGATAGCAAAAGTCTTCAGATGTGTCTCTTAGAAATTTTCTTTGTTTGAAATACAGAAAGGCTGTTAATAGAGCATTTCTATAATGTGCTTAACCTTCCTAGATGTGCCTTAATAAATTATGCAAGTACTCTGAGCTTCCTATTGATATTTGGCCTAGTGACCTTGTAGGTATATTAAGATGATATATGGGAGAGAACTTTAATAAACCTAAAGTTCTAAATAAATATGTATTGTGGCTCTTGTTCATTTGTCTTCCATTGTTAGTGCCAATAACAACTGCTGTTGCTTTCCTGTTTCCTGGACTCTCTAGTTGCATTTATCCTCATTTTGGTAACTAGTTAAGTGTTTGGAAGACCAGTACAGATAAATAAGAAGACAGAAAAATCATTTTTAATTTCTAAAACAACCATTTAGTATAAAAGAACTAAATTTCTGAGGTTACAGTTCTCTCAGAATGGAACTTCCTCCATTTTTACCCATTTGCCCTTGCATACTTGAAATAATTGTAGGTGGTAAGCTTCCATGCTTCTGCAGTGTTTCTTATTTTTTTTTTTAATTTTTTTAATGTTTATTTATTTTTGAGACAGAGAGAGACAGAGCACGAACAGGGGAGGGGCAGAGAGAGGGAGACACAGAATCTGAAATGGGCTCCAGGCTCTGAGCTGTCAGCACAGAGCCTGACGTGGGGCTCGAACTCACAGACCGTGAGATCATGACCTGAGCTGAAGTCGGACGCTTAACCGACTGCGCCACCCAGGCGCCCCAGACTTTTTTTTTTTAGTAAAATGAATGTATGTTCACCAAGCATATTAATTTAATATTAAATTTAATATTGATATTTGATCTTTGGAATAAAAAATGTTTAATCATAAAAGCCTTGTATGTTAAGTTTATTAGGAAAATTTTAAATATATTTATTGATGTCTGATAATCAGCTCTTTTCATTGGTTCTGGGAGAGAATTAAGTCCCAACAAACTAAGGCAAACTTTAGAATCAGAATCACCTGGGGGCGCCTGGGTGGCGCAGTCGGTTAAGCATCCGACTTCAGCCAGGTCACGATCTCGCGGTCCATGAGTTCGAGCCCCGTGTCAGGCTCTGGGCCGATGGCTCAGAGCCTGGAGCCTGTTTCCGATTCTGTGTCTCCCTCTCTCTCTGCCCCTCCCCCGTTCATGCTCTGTCTCTCTCTGTCCCGAAAATACATAAACGTTGAAAAAAAAAAAAATAGAACCAGAATCACCTGGAGGGCTTGAGAAGACAATGAATGCTGGTCCCAACTCCAGAGTTTCCAATTCAGAGTCTTAGGTGAGGCCTAAGGACTTGCATTTTTACCAAGTTCTCAAGTGATGCTGATGCTGCTGATTAAGGAACCGTACTTTGAGAACCACTGCTCTAAGGTACCTATAGCATGCAGTGAGTTAACTTTTCTCCTTTGTATCTAGAATGATACTAGCTATGCATCATCCTTGAGTGAATGAGAAGAGTGATCCATATCATTTTTTGTATGGCTTAATTCTCGCACAGAACCTTGATAAGAAAAATAGACAAAAAATGTTTTGTTTTGTTTTTCAGCTTTTGATCTCCCAATTATTTTGTCAACATGGGACAGGAAAAGTGCTATTACTTTATCAAAAAGAAATGGACTCTATTGTATTATTAATATGTATATGATATCTCTAAAATGCTCTGGACCCTCACTCATGTAATGACCAGATGCAAGAAAACAGATCTTAAATAATTAAACAGCCTGATACTCCTATGTAGTGTGAAGCACATTGTAGCATCCCCATTTTGTAGTATAGTAAACCTGTTAGGACAGTCATTAAAGGAATTCAGAATGAATTTTGGGTCCCTTGATTTACTAATTCTGGTTCTTTACTCACTAAAGCTGATTGAAATAATAGAAAATGTTAATTTACTTGAGGGTTGATGGGGGGGTGGGAGGGAGGGGAGGGTGGGTGATGGGTATTGAGGAGGGCACCTTTTGGGATGAGCACTGGGTGTTGTATGGAAACCAATTTGACAATAAATTTCATATATTGAAGAAAATAAAAAGACAAAAAGAAAATGTTAATTTACTGACTTCTTATGTACTTTATTTAGGTAATCCCCTGTATGACAGCCTAGGTTCTTTGGGTGTGGGCACGTTACTAGGCATAGTCTCTGCGTTCCTCATCTACACTAACACAGAAGCACTCTTAGGGCGATCCATCCAGCCAGAGCAAGTACAGCGGCTGACTGAACTCCTGGAGAACGACCCATCAGTAAGGTCAGCTTATTCCAGTGATGCTGCTAATAAGGTTTACAAAAACATGTTTTGAAATTTGTCAGTTTTTGCTTCACGTATTTCAGTGTCCTGTTGTTAGGTACATGTGTATTTGTAATTTTGCATATATTGTTTACAAAATCTAAAAAAGAGCTATAAGTAAAAAAGATGTACTGTGGCAGATTTGAAATTTTCTGGAAGAGTGAAATCTGTAGATTAAATTGGTAGAAAAAATAAATGTTAGTAATCCAGAAAGTTCATACAGTTTTTTCAGTTATCTATCACTGTGCAAATTACTTCAAAACTTAGTGATTTAAAACAACATTTGTTACCTCACAGTTGGTGTGGGTCAGGAATCTGGGCATGGGCATGGTTTGTTTACCTGGGTCCTGTACTTAGGTTTCTTATAAACTGCAGTCAAAATTGTGGTTTATATACACAATGGAATACTACATGGCAATGAGAAAGAATGAAATACGGCCTTTCATAGCAACGTGGATGGAACTGGAGAATGTGATGCTAAGTGAAATAAGTCACACAGAGAAAGATAACCATATGTTTTAACTCTTATGTGAATCCTGAGAAACTTAACAGAAGACCATGGGGGAGGGGAAGGAAAAAAAAATTAGAGGGAGCCAAACCATAGGAAACTCTTAAAAACTGAGAACAATCTGAGGGTTGATGAGGGGTGGGAGGGAAGGGAGGGTAGGTGATGAGTATTGAGGAGGGCACCTGTTGGGATGAGCACTGGGTGTTGTATGGAAACCAATTTGACAATAAATTTCATATTTAAAAAAAAAAAAAAACAATGCAGTCAAAAGGCGTTGGCTGGGACTGGCGTCATCTCCTGGGAAAGGATCTTCTTCTAAGCCCGCTCATGTAATTGTTGAGAGAATTTAGTTCCTTACTACATGGGTGTCTCCCACCTGGCCTCTTGCTTCATCATAGTATGCAAGATGAGAAGGCAATAGATACTGAGTGTGGACAAGATAAAGTCACAGATCGTCATCGAATCTTGGAAATGATAGCTCCTCACTTTGCCATGTTCCCTTGTTTAGGACAAGTCTAGCCCACATTGAAGGAGAGAGGATTGCACAAGGACTTGAGTACAGGAGGTGGGGCTTATCGGGAGCCATAGTAGACACACTGCTGATCACAAACACTTTTGTATCCAGTTAGTTCTGTATAAGTACATAAGGAAAAGGTATAGCTGCATATTTTCATTAGCTGCAATTTAGTATTAGTCAAATAATGAAATTTTTAAACATGTTGTTAAGACTGAGGTAGGTATACTTTTTTAAAAAGAGTAAATTATATAGTTTCTTGCCTTTCTGGATAAGTTTTTCATTTTGGGCATATATAATTTTATAAATATTAAATGTTATTTTCATCCTAGTTGATAAATATACTTCTTTATTTCTATGGCTAAAGAATTTTAGACTCAATATTTAGTAACTTGCTCAGGATCACTCAGAAATTAGAGTCAAATGTTTTAAGAGTATTTGGAGTCTCATTTAAATTTGTTTTCCCAGTAGCTCTATCCCCAGGATTAACTGTTTTCTATTGTTTTATATATCCTGTAAAGAAAAGATGTTAATAGTGGTTACCATAGAAAGAAAAGACTTTCTCATTAGTTTCCTAAGGAAGATTGATTAGGGTTAGGGCAGGCAGAAGGGATGAAAAGCAGTTATGACACTTGAACATCTGCTTCCCTTTCTGAAGATCTGGAGGGGAAATCCTGCCTCTGCTGTTGACTAGCTGAATTACCTTAGGCAAGTCACTTAGGTCCCTCTGGGAGTGTTGTATAATCTGTAAAGTAAATTTCATTCATTAAATGCTTTACATGTAGTTGCTACAGTATTAAAATTTTATGTATGTGTTGGTTCATTACTCCCCATATCAATCCCGTGAGGTAGTTATTATTAACCTCATTCTGATAGTACTTTACAGTGGTATCAAGACTTGTAAAGAAGCTTTTGGGAAAAAGAAAAAAGGATTATGAGATGAAATAACATGGTAGAAAAGCACTTTAGAGTTGATTGTTTTTAATCCACCAACTATATAATTCATAACATTTATAAAACTATAATATTTATAAAGTTTGCATCTTTGTATGCATTATGAAAAAATAGCTAAATGGGCATTTTTTTGGATATTGATATATGGCACTTGATGGTGAACACTCTGAAAGCCATCTTGGTCCATTTTTATCACTGATGGGAAAAAACAAGAAATCTGCACTTTGCGCCATTAAAATATATATGTGCGTGTATATAAATTTGTATGCGTTGTTATTGATTACAGGGCAATTCATGATGTTAAAGCCACAGATCTGGGATTAGGGAAAGTAAGATTTAAGGCAGAAGTAGATTTTGATGGACGAGTTGTTACAAGATCATATTTAGAAAAACAAGATTTTGACCAAATGCTGCAGGTAAGTTTATGTATTTATTGTTTTCTTATATAGCCAAGGGTTACAAAAATTAAATTTTTAAGTAAATAAAATAAAACTGTTACAGGTCTTAAAATCACTTCAGCCTTCAACTTCTTAGGGTTCCAAAATCAGACAAAACCCTTCTATTTACTGTAGATTGGGTCAGAGACAGCAGAAGAGCAAACTTACTATTCCAGTGCTTGTTACATGCCAGGCATTTTATATATGTTGTCTGATTTACTCTCAACAGCGCTGTGATGTAAAGAAATAATATTTTCAATTTTATACATAGGCACATTGAGACACAGAAAGATTAATTAACTTGCCTAAAATTGCAGAGCCACAGTATGGAGTCAGATATGAATTTAGATCTCTGACTCCAAAACCCATGCTTTTTAAAATTAAGAATTAAATTTAAAAGAGAATTTACAGAGGATGATATAATGAACAGTGCACCGGTTACCACTTGCCTTTGTCAAATCTTAACATTTTATTGTACTGTATTTACTTAGAATTAAAAACAAGCAATTGTTATAAAAATGGGTGAAGTTTTGGTTTTCTCCTTTTAGATCCCATTCTCCTTCCTCCATCCCTAGAACTAAAAATTGTTTTGAATTTAGTACTGTCATTTCCATTCACTTTTTATACTTTTCAGCATATTTTTCTTAACATAGTAGTATATAGCAGCATGTTGGATATTTAAAAATTGATATAAATGGTATACTGTCTGATTTCTTCTACAGTTTGTTTAACAGCATGGTTGTGAGATTCTCCCATATTAATATATACATATACCTCTAGTTAATTTATTTTAATTGCTATATAGTATTCTCTAGTGAATCTGTTGTAATTTATTTATCCAGTCTCCACTTGGACATTTCTGTCCACAGTGTCATTCTCATACATTTCCTTGTTCACCTATGCAAGAATTTCTTTAGAGTAGTGTACAGCTAGATTTAAAATAGATGGGCTATTGAGTAAACTTACCCTCAGCTTCCCTAGGTATTGGCAAATTGTGTAAAGTGTGTCAGTTTAACTTCCATCATTAGTATATCAGAGTTTCTATTTTACATTCTTACTAGGTGGTATTGTATTGCCAGTTTTTAAATTGTTGTCATTATAAATATGAGAATTACAATTTATATTTAATTATAATTTATATTCCCCCTGGTAGTAGTAACGAGGTTAGTAAGCACTGAAATTTATTAACCGTTGGGATTTCCTCTACTTGCTTGTTTATTTAGTTAATTTCTGTTCTTCTGACAGATTTATAAACATTTTATTTGTAATATGCTCGACACGAATCCTTCCTCAGTTGTGTATACTAGTTTGTGATTTACTGTTTCACTTTGTTGTACAGAAGGTTTAATGCATTTTTAAACTTTATGTTAAATTTGTAATCTTTTTCTCTAGGCTTTTTATTATCGTGTTAAAGAAATCCTTCCTTTTCCCAGTATCATAAAAATATTCTCCTTTTTCTCTAAAAATATTGTGGTTGGTTTTCTACTCATAGTTTTTTAATTCACTTAGAATTATTTGTTTTTTTAATGATTTGCAGTAGGGATTTAATACTTTTTTCCTATAGAAAAATAATTGCCCTGGCACTATTTATTGAATAGTCTGTTCTGTTCCCACTGATTTTGGTAAGCTACCTCTGTGAAGTATTATACTCAATTTTTTGTTGAATTATATTTTTTCAGAACTAGGTCATCCATCGCCTATCATGTGAAAGTTTTTCATTTTCATCAAACTTAATGGTGTTACGATTTTTTAAAGAAATCATCAGTGTACTACTATGATTTTTTTAAAGTTATTTTGTCTTTCTGCTTTCATTTTCTTTATAGGAAATTCAAGAAGTGAAAACTCCTGAAGAACTAGAAACCTTTATGCTTAAACATGGAGAAAATATTATTGATACTTTAGGAGCTGAAGTAGACAGACTTGAGAAGGAACTGAAAGTAAGATGTCTTCGTAATAATAATAATGCCACCTGTTTTTCAGTACTTATGCTGTGGCAGACACTGCTAATAGCATCCCGTGTATGCATTTACCTTCTTAGTAACCCCAGGGTGTATGACTGGTAGTTGTGAAACAAAAATTACTGGGTTAGAGAAGTTGGGTAATTTACTCAAGGAAGGTAAGGGATTGGGATTTGAACCTTTGTCGTTCAATTCCAAAATCTGTACCTTCAACCACTATTCTATTTTTTTTTTTTTCAACGTTTATTTATTTTTGGGACAGAGAGAGATAGAGCATGAACGGGGGAGGGGCAGAGAGAGGGGGAGACACAGAATCGGAAACAGGCTCCAGGCTCTGAGCCATCAGCCCAGAGCCTGACGCTGGGCTCGAATTCATGGACCGCGAGATCGTGACCTGGCTGAAGTCGGACGCTTAACCGACTGCGCCACCCAGGCGCCCCTCAACCACTATTCTATACTGCTTGCTTAGTTTTCCGAAATAGAGATTTTTTGTTTTGAAATAAAAAGTATTTTGTAAGTTTCTAGAGAAAGATAAAAGGGAAACTTCAGATTTTGTTCAAAAGTTTGAAAAAATAGAATGTGTCCTTGAGCATACGCATCAATCTTCCTTTTACTCCATCTGTCATTTTATATTTTCTTTTTGCTTCTGTTCAGTTGGAGATCATTACAATCTATTGGTTTTTTACTGAAGTATTACCTGATAAGAGTATCTTTTTTTTTTTTTTAATGTTTATTTTTGAGAGACAGCACGAGCAAGGGAGGGAGGGCAGAGAGAGGGAGACAGAATCTGAAGCAGGCTCCAGGCTCTGAGCTGTCAGCACAGAACCCCAGTGTGGGGCTTGAACCCACGAACTGTGAGATCATGGCCTGAGCCGAAGTCAGACACTTAACCGACTGAGGCACCGAGGCACCCCCCTGAATAGACTATCTTTAAACACGTCTCATTGTTTTCAGATTGTCTTTCATTGGCTCTTGAGTTCAAGTTTTTGCAATAAATAAAACTTATAAAAGATCTTTGACATACATAGCTTGTTGAAGGGAACACATCTTTCTTGATGTTGACCGTTCTTTTGTTAAAAACTGAAGGGAAATAGGGGTGCCTGGGCGGCTCGGTCAGTTAAGCGTCCGACTCTTGATTTTGGCTCAAGTCATGATCTAGGGTCATGAGATAGAGCCCCATGTGTGGCATTTCACTGGGCATGGGGCCTGCTTAAGTATGTGCATGTGCTCTCGCTCTCTCTCTCTCTCTCTCTCTCCTGTCTTAAAAAGAAAAATATTGAAGGGAAGAACTTCTGTCACTACTTACTATCTTTTCTTTTAGACTCTAGATATCTGATCAGATTAATAGGACATCAAATAATATAGTTTTGTTTATGTTAATATTATAGTTTACAACATGATTTTCAAGTTTTAGAGGAGCAATTCTCAATTATTTTGGTCTTCGGATTCTTTACATTCTTAAAAATTATTGAGGACCCAAACAGCTTTTATTTATTCAAATTATAATGCTTTATTGATATTTACCAAATCATAAATTAAAACTGAGAATTTTAAAAATATTTATTCATTTCATGTTAATATAAATAATATTTTAATGAAAAATAACTATAGTTTCTAAAATGAAAAAAAAAGGGACACAGTTCAAAAGATCACCCTCCTTTCTGGCACCAGTTACAAAGTTCAAGGGATTCCTCCTATCATCCTAGGTTTGATAATTCACAAAAAGGACTCACAGAACTCATTGGTTGCTTTTATACTCCTGGTTATGGTTTATTACAGTGAAAGGAAGGATTAAAACTAGCCAAGGGAAGAAGTGCACAGGAGAGAGTTCTAAACACCGTTTCAGTTGTCCTCTCCACTATGGAGTCATGGACACTGTTACTTTCCTGACAGTGATGTGTGGCAGTTTGCAGAGTATTAATCAGGGAACCTTAACTGAGCCTTGGTGTCCAGAGATCTTACTGGGGCTCCATAGTTGACTGCTAAGTGGTCAACCTTTCATCTCTAGCCACTCCAAGGAAGAGCTGACACTTTTAGTCTCTAGTCCCATTTGGATATATAGCGGATATTGTGTGGCCAAAGGTAAACAAAGACAAAATTTTCAGCCAGGACATTCCAAGGGCCTAACAATCGCCTCCCAGTAGCCAAGGGCAAAGGCCAGACCTCTCTTGGGGTATGATTAATTATCTACTATACACTATTAAAATTTGTTGGTCTGTCTTTGTACTCTGGATGGATCTCTTAATCCATGCATGATTCCAGAATGTTATGAATTGGCCATTTGGGAAATACTAACTCACTGAGTTTATGCACATCTTTCAGATGGTGACACATTTCTAAGTATTCGGAAGCTGTCAAGGTCACGGTGATAGATACAAGTTTTTCAGCATTCTAATATTCATTTGAAAGCTTGCATTTTACCATTAACAACAAATACTGTTGTTTTCCTTGAAGTAACAGATTCATTTTGTTCATTTTTTTTTCATTTTCATTTTTTAAGAAGATCCCTGCCAAATACCCAATTTGAATAACCGTAGTTTGTTCATTTTTCTTTCAAGTAAAAATGGCGTTTACTTAGATAAGCTCACTTGTTGTTGTTGTTGTTGTTGTTGTTAAGAAGGCTCCACCCTCAAGGTAGGGCTTGAACTCACGACCCACGACCCTGAGCTCAAGACTTGCATGCTCTACCAACGGAACCAGCCAGGTGCTCGTACATGGTGTTATGTAAACAAGCATCTGATTTAGCTCATAACTCCAGCTCGTCCCAGAGTGCTTCTCTTTGTGACCTCAGACCTCAGTGTGAAGCAGGAGGGTCTAAGAATACTCCCCATTTTGTCACAGAATATTTTAAAAAGTGTACTCAGGCGTTGAGGTTTAATAAGCCAATGTTTTTACTACTTCATGAAGGACTTTTTAAAGTGAAACTGGCTTTTTTTTTTTTTTAATGTGTCTGCCAGTAAAGGAACACAATGACTCCATATAATATGAGTTGGGTGGCAGTTGCCTTGAATTGTGCAAAGATGCCATCAATTTTATCTACCATTGCTTTTATGTCGTCAGAGGAAATACCAGCATAGTAAAGGCAAATAACATCAGTGTTATAAAAATAGCTTTGACCTTGGAGTCTCCCTTGAAAAGGTGTCAGAACCTTTGGACCACACTTTGAAAGTCACTTTTCCAAATATAACACAAGATGATTATTTTTGTGCAGGGTGACACAAGAATGAATAAACTTTGCTTTTCTATTCTATCTTTTTAAAAAAATTTCCCTGGAAAGGATAAAATAATGAGCTTTTAGACTAAATCTTTATTTTAGCTTTACTCGTTAATAGAAACAATAAGTCAGAAGCCAGATATGAGAATAATTAACAAATTGGTCATTCTTAACTATATTTACTCTTATCACAATCAGATAAATTTATTGGTTTTGTTTAGCTTTGTGCTTTAATTAGAAGCTATTAAATCTTTAACGCACTGAACTAACTCATGTGTTTCTGAATTATATAAGACTTTCAAACCAGGAAGCAAAGTTTAACCCATACTTTCAGGTTAGAATCCTCTCTAAGGTAATAAGGCATAATTAATGTTAAAGAAAGTTCTTCCTAATTGAGGAACTAAACCAGGAGGGCATAAATGTAATTCTTTTATCTTGTTTTGAAAATAAGCTGATCATCTTTTGAAAACTAAAACTTTGGCATATTCCCTTTTTTAGTATCTAAGCATGGTTGTCTTCTCAATTTAAATTTGAATAATTATTGAATCACTTTGGAAAGTCACACTCAATAATAAAATTCAGCAGTCTAGCCATCTCTATTGAGTGATGCCATTTATCTGATAATTATTAAAATAGTATTTTTGGCTAAAATCTATAACCTGCATAGTTCCTTTTGTTTTTTCTTCAAATTTTAATGAGAGAGAGTGCACAGCAGGGGAGAGGGGCAGAGGGAAAGAGAGAGAAAAAAATCCTAAGCAGGCTCTACATTCAGTGTGGAGAATGACACAGGGCTCAATCCTACGACACTGGGATCATGACCTGAGTCAAAATCAAGAGTCAGATTCTCAGCTGATTAAGCCACCCAGGCACCCTTACAACTTGCATAGTTCTGTGTAAAAACATTAAAAATAATAGAAGCTAATGTATATTATAGAAGCTAATCACGTAGTATAAATGTGAAATATATATTAAGTTCTTTGAACTGTTAACTAAAATTTTTTTGCTTTACCTCTATATCTCAATCTTCTTCTATGAAGTTTTTTATGTTTGAGAAGCAGTAATTCTATGGGAAATTAATTCAGTGGGATGATGCCATAGTATTTGCAAATTCCTAATAAGCAGTATTCCAGTTAAATGCTGTGCCCTTTACTCTGTCTTTTGCTTCTTGAATTGCATCCTCCTGTAGCATTTTTTTGAGTCTGCAACATTATAAAATTACACTATTTGGTTTTTATCTCTCTAAAATATGAGTGTTGAAATAAATTTGTGCTATGTAAAATGTTCTAATTCAAGTTGAATAGTGCCTGGGACATAATAAATCAATAAGTATCTGTAGAACAAATGAATGAAAATTACAAATTGAACACCAATTATTGATTTTCAGCTGTTTATTCAGTTTCTGCTATATGCACGTGATACCTTATTAGGCACTAAACATTAAAATCTAAGGGTATTAATCCTATTTTTTTTATTCATTCATATTGTGCCTGTCTTTGTATTTGGCACATTTCATGTTAGGAATTTGATAATTTTCTCTTTAAAAACTTGATTTTAAAACAGAATACATCAAGTTTTTACTTTCTTTTTCTTTTTTCTTAAAGTTTATTTATTTTTGAAAGGGCACAAGCTAGGGAGGCATAGAGAGAAAGGGAGACACAGTCTCTAGGCTCTGAGCTGACAGCCGATGCAGGGCTTGAACTCACAAACCGTGAGATCATGAGCTGAAGTCGGTCACTTAACTGACTGAGCCACCCAGGTGCCTCAGTTTCTTTTTCTTGAGATTAGATTTTTTTGGGTACACATTTTACATATAGTGGTTTTTTTAGACAGAATAATTTCAAATTTTCCATTAATACCTAAACTTTTTAAAGTCATATTGGGATGGGTTAGGGTGGATTGGAAAGAGAAAATAAAATTCAGTTTCATTTCTGTTAGAGGAAATCTTTTTTATTCTGTATTGAATTTAAGGAATTCTAGAAAAGAGCAAATAGTTTAAGGTAAAGAGAAAATTGAGAACAAAAGTGTACCCCCATGTTTGGGGGTCCCCTGGCCACTCTCATATTAGTATCCAAGAGGAGAGTACCCCCAGGTATACTGGAACAAAACTAGTCATAAGAAGAATGCCAGTGCACACTCAGTTAAAATGCTCTAGCTGGAGCTAAACTCTAGTGTTATATCAGATTCTTGCCTTTATAATTGAATTCCTTTGAGTAATATGCAAATGTTCCTAATCCTGACTGATTATCAGAATCACTTAGAAGAGCTTTTTCCCCATGTTGATTGATTGGTTTAATATTTACTTAATAATCTCTACACCCAGCATCGGCCCAAACTCATGACCCCAAGATCAAGAGTCGCATGTTCTTCCAACTGAGCCAGTCAGGCGCCCCTACTTTTATAATTTTTATCAAATAATATAAAAAAAATATACAAAATTTATAAAGTCAAACAGAACTGAAAAGCTTATAAACAGAAGTGTCACCTGCCTCACCATCCTCAGTCATGCTTAGAAGCAACCATTTTTAGTATTTCTTTTAGATTTACTGCCGTATTTCTGTAGGAAGGTCTTAAACTGCTTCCGCGTTATTTATTTCCTCTTTGATAGATGTAAGTTACTTACATAGTTTTATATGTTCTCTCTGTCCTGCATTCTCATAATGTCATTATATTACATTTTATTACACTTTTAATCCCTCCCCCCACTCCCAGATTTAGGTGTCCTTCCTTTTTGTACCCATAAAGATACAACCCCAAGACCTTTACCTTGCTCTTTAAGTGCCTGCTTACTTAACCTGTATTTCCTCACTGGACAGACGTTCGTTGAAGACAAGTACTGTTTTGTTTCCTGTTCATTGTTGTATACTTCAGTGCCTGACATAGAATAGGAATGTAATAAAGATACTTTCTGTTGTTGAAGTTCCTTAAGCCGGCATTTAAAATTTTTCACAACCTGGTTTCTGCCTGCCTTTCCAGCCTCATTACTGATCCTGCCCTTTTTGCAACCCCTGTGGCTAACTATACCATATGGCCAGCACACCCTTCTCCGGCTGACTTTGCTTGTATTGTTTCCTCTGTCTAGATGATGATCCTCGTCGTCATCTATCTGGAAAACTCACTACTTTCAGGCCTTGTTTAGATACTCTCAGTGAAGTCTTAATACTCTCAGTGAAGTCTTACTCAATCTCATGAGTTAAATAGATCTGGCGGTTTTGTTCCCCGAGTTAGCGTTTCAGTGCATTCATTGTAATAGTTAGGAGCTTGAGGTCCAGAATGTATCCTGGCTTCGTCACTTAGTAGCTCATAACGTAGGTAGGTTAGTTAATTTCTTCAAACTTCAATTTTCCCATATATAAAATGGAAATAATTGAGTTATGAGGATTTTAAAACACACATGCACGTGAAGGCCCTTACTTAGCATGGTACTTGACATAAGGGTGACTGCTTATTAAATGTTAACTGCTATTTTTATTAGCTGCAATGCTTTCCCTTGTAGATGGTTACTGATACGCTGGTCTTGCTGGCTAAACTGAGTCCATCAAGGTCAAGAACAGACTTACTAATAATCATAGCTCCAGCTCCACTATTTAGCACAGTGCCTGCCACAAGACTATCTGGGGTGTTGCTAAAATATATAAAATAAGTGAATGTCAGCTCATTTCTTCAGATTGTTACTGTTTTACAGTGATTTTCTTTGCACCACAAACGAGTGTATTTACAGTGCTTTCCAATGCTTGGCACATACTAGGTTCTTCATCCATTAATGTATTAACGAACATTTGAACAAACTCAGGGAGATGGGGCTACTTACCATATTGTTTATAGTGTGTAGTATTCATCTATTGATTTTTATCTTGCTAATATGCTACACTGAAGTCGTTTGACCAAATGTTGTCAGTGGCTTTAGTGATCTAACAGAATAAAAGGAAACAAAATTCAGTTTTGCTATGAATAATGTGGTGGTGATTTTTCCTTCCAGAAACGAAATCCCGAAGTTCGACATGTAGATTTGGAGATATTATAGATTTTACTGAATGAATCTCTTTGGAGGAAAGCCTTGGAAACAAGTCCGCGAGCCTGCTCTCCTGTACTGAAGGTGTCAGGGCCATTCAGAAGCTGTTTTTTTTGAAGATGAGGAAGTATTTAATGTGAAGGGCAGTTCAGCATCTACAGAATGACTACTTCATCCTTGTAAGGGACCTATTACAAGTTGAATCAATTTGGAAATCATGTTTTTATGTTTCAATAGAGAACATTTTAGTTACTTAAATTGTTCATAATTTTTCATTTTACCCTGTCAGGGTATATTGTATCTTGCGATCATGTTTCCTTTCTTTACATTTGTAAAAATAAGCATCATCCATAGGATTATGAGTTTTAATTTTGTTACCTTTGAAGATGTCACTCCATCAGAACCTGCCAATCTTGAATGTTCTGGCTAAATTTAGTTTTTAAATAGTCACTCTGTTTTTTCCTTACAGAATGTGGAAATTATTTCTACATAATTCTGCCCTGAGCATTAAGAGGAACACTCTCCTATTCTAGTTATCCATAAATGTTCATTCCAGAAACAGCTTAGTTACTGAATCGAAGGAGGACATTTCAGTCCACCTTTTAGGTTGTAGTAGTTGCCATTTTGTAAATTTCTTATCTCTCCTTTACTTTTTTCTTTGTTTAGTTTCATTTTTCCAGTGTAGGAGATACAGAATAACCCTGGATGTTTCCATAGGCCAGTTTGATGGCTGGGTTTTTTTTTTGTTTTTTAACTGGCTTCAGTGCCATAATGTGTATTTACTAGGCGGTAATGCATTTATAAGCATTTTAAAATTCTGTAAAATGGACTAGAAATATTTATAATTTTACAGACGGGACAGCATTTTATTTTTAATTTATTTTAAAAGGCACTACTCATGTAAATCTGAACTGTGAGATATTTCTTGCTTTAAGAGAAAGAGAAGTAAATCTCTTATGCGGAAACTTGTGGCCATGATTTTGTATAATATCATAGTCAATAGTGTGTCTGTAACATGAGTTTCTTACAGTTATAAATGGGCATTTATCATGATATATGGTTATAACATTATGTAAGTAAGTAGCTTTCTAGTGATAAGGTACCAAGGTGAAAAAACATACAATTCAGTAATGAAAAATTTAGTGCAAAACTACAGCTGTGTCTCCATTCATCAAAATAACTCATGCACTTTAAGTTGTTCAGGGTGGTAGTGAGCATTGTCCATGCAAGAGTTGTAGCTGGGTGATTCTTTGCTGGATAAGTGGGTGGTTGATGTAAGAACCTAACTACTTGTATGAGGTCAGTGGCTAAAAACTTAACTTAGATGGAAGTTTATGAATCACAGCAGATTGTAATGCTGGAAACAAAAAATAAACATTTGATTAAAGGGTTTGTAATGGTAATTTTTTGATCCAAAAGTGTCATGTATTAGAAAATCATGAAAATTTATGTTGGGGTACATTTTTTTTACCTTTGCAGAGCATTTTGCGTATTGTACATTTTAAGTGAAATAACATTCCAGTTTTATTTTTGAAGATATAAAATTGTTATACGCACACACACACACAATTTGATTCTGGTTCTTATGGTCACAAATTCTTCCCTTTTTTTTTTTTTTTTTTTTTAACTGTGTTTTACTCCTTATACTTCACTCTATACTGTTTATATCTTCTCTCCCCTTCCCACTTGCCATTTGTTAGTCCCATGTCACTGCCATATGGGAAGGTACGTGATTATATCCAATTTCCTCCTAGGAAAATTACTCTGAAAAATTCCACATAGCAAAAATAGGAATAGTGAATTCATTTAGGAAAGAATGTCAAAGTTGGGATACAGAAGTTATTCCAAATGGTAGGTTTTTTAAGGATTCCCTAAAAGAAGCCAGTGCCGGATATTTCCTTGAGTTTTCTAATCTGATTTTGACTGAGATCATACCTATTCTTAAATAATTATTGAAGGCTTCTGTTTCTGTCATTTCTTTCCAGCTCTGTTCTGCACTGATCTTGTAAAGTTTGTTTAACAAAATTTGACATAAAGAAGTACAGCATTATCTATGAATTTGAGTATTTCTATGGAATCAGGGAATGTATGCTATCACTGCTTTTGTTTTTTTTTTTTTTTTCCTTTTAAACTAGAGTCAAATTTGAATTTTAAAACCAGGGAATTTGGACCTTTTTCTTTTTCTTTTTGAAAGAGACAGAGCGCATGAGAGAGAATGGGGAAGGGCAGAGAGATAGGGAGACTGAGGATCTGAACTGGGCTCTGTGATGACAGCAATGAGCCCAGTGTGGGGCTCAGATTCACAGAGTGTGAGCTCATGACCTAAGCCAAAGTCAGACACTTAACTGAGCCAGCTAGGTGCCCCTGGGCCTTTAAAAATAAGAGAAGGGGCACCTGGGTGGCTCAGTCGGTTAAGCATGGACTCTTGACCTCGGCTCAGGTCATATCTCCTGGTTCCTGAGCTTGACCCCCTCGGGCTCTGCGTGATGGTGCAGAGCCTGCTTGAGATTCTGTCTCCCTCTCCCCCTGCCCCTCCCCCACTTGCTCTGTATCTCCTCTCAAAATAAATAAAAACAAACTTATAAATAGGGGCGCCTGGGTGGCTCAGTCAGTTAAGCGTCTGACTTCAGTTCAGGTCATGATCTCGCAGTGTCTGAGTTTGAGCCCTGCGTCAGGCTCTGTGCTGACAGCTCAGAGCCTGGAGCCTACTTCGGTTTCTGCGTCTCCTACTCTCTCTGCCCCTCCCCTGCTCATGCTCTGTTTCTTTTCCTCTCAGAAATAAATTAAATAAATAAATAGGCTATCAAGTTCAGGTTTCTTGTTTTTGTGTTTTCCAAATTAATACTTTTGAGTCCTGACCTGATGCATACCATTTGAATATTTAAGCATGTAAATCTCAGTGTTTTCAAGGGAAATAGCTTCTGTGGTAGAATAATTGCGAAAGTAACGTTGGACAGTGAAGAGGGCAGTCATGGACCTGGGACTCCTACTTGTATTAAGCTGCATTTAGGAACTCAAAGGTGAAGATTGCTTGTTTTCATCTCCGGCTGAGAATGGATCTCTAATCACCTGTAAATAGCAGGCACCAAACTAAGGTGGCACATTTTTTAGACCAGGGCAGTGGGAGCATGAGGGATGGAAACTTATTTTTAAGTGGCCGTCTTGGTGGCCAATAATAATACCTAATTCCAAGGATGGAGATTTCTGAACATGTACTGAAGAAACTGAGATAGGATTAGATTGGAAATTTTTCAAATTTTTTTCAAAAACAAAGTTAATCTCTGCCATACATCTTCCTACTCACACACCAAGTAACCCAGAATAACAAAATGGCATAAGACTTGAATTTTGGGTATATGAATTTTAGTGTTACCTTAATTATCCCATAATTTGAAAAAAGCTTTTTGCTAAAATTGTACCATCTAAAGGAAATGACTTAAGTTTTAAATCTGATGACTTTTTGAGGTAGAATGCTGGGAACTACAGAAAATTACACAGGCATTTAAAATTTATACTGTCTTTCTTAGATTGCATTTGTCAGGCTTGGGCATCTCTTCTAAATGTGATGACCCCTAATTTGCCAAACTGTCAGAAGTCAGTGAAGCAAAGAATTGAAGGTGAAATGTTGATTCAAAGATTGTCTCCCCTAAATCCCTCATCCCTGTGTCTGAAATGGAAATTTGGAAGGCATTTATATGGAAGATGGTTCTGGCAGCCTTTATATTTGCACTAAGTTTACTAGCATCCCTAGACTTGGTTTTATGGAAAAGAAAATTTTTGTTTCTATTATATTGTATTTCATCTGTCTGATTTTGCTGGCAGATTAAGATGGTCCTGGTCCCTCAGGATGGTTTTTCCTTAACAAATGTCACATGGCAAGTAAGAGCAGTTCACTTACTAGTTTGGGATTTTTTTCTCCTGATAAATAAATGTTTTTGTCAACATAAATCCTTTTTTACCTCATGTAGTAAGAACTAAATCGTAAAGTATAGACTGATATATTTTACCATAAAAATGCCTGCATATTGGTGCCTGGGTGGCTCTCTCAAAAATAAATTTTTTAAATGCCTGCCTTTTTGAACAATTTATTAATCATTGAGTATGCTTGTTAGTTTGTAAATTTCCTGGTTTTACAAAACTAAAGTGTAACAAGTCTTAAATCATTTTATAATCATTTTTCAGCGTAAAGAAAACTTAGTTTTATAAGTTTATTTATTTAGAAAGAGAGCGTGCATAAAAGGGCAGAAAAAGAGGGGGGCTGGGGAGAGAGAATCCCAAGCAGGCTCTGCATTTGTGCAGAGACTGATGCGGGATTCAGACTCACAAACCGTGAGATCGTAACCTGAGCTGAAGTCAGATGCTTAACCAACGGAACCCCCCAGGCGCCTTGAAGAGACCGCTGTTAATATACTGTTAGGATATTATGTGTTTGATAAAGCACAAACCCAAAAAGTTCTATCCCTTATTGGTACATAGTATCATTCCATTTTGACAAAACTAGATTATGTAAACATGTTAACTAGGTTCTTTCTTTTGAGAAGTGTCTATATAACATATTTAGAGGAACAAGTACAAAACACAAACACACCAAAAGCTGCAGCCTAGAGCCAGCCCGCACTGGGGTCCATGTTGAATTCTATGCTAATCCTAATGTAGGAATTCTGACTGTATTTTTTTCACATGAAACTAAACCAAAGTAATACTGAAAGTAATGTATTTTGAAGGGCATATTTCCCTCCCCAAAATAAAAATTTATTAAAAATAGAAACACAATAATTCAGAATTTGCATAGCAAAATGAAGAATTGTATCTGTATCTTTAAGGGCTTGTAGAGGCTTTAAAATAGACTTAAAACATGTCTGTTGGTATTATGATAGCTATCAAAGGATACTTTGAGTTCTTTAATATCAGGTACCATTATACATGTATTAAGCCATTTAATCATTACAAAGAGCCAGTGAAGTAGAGATGCAGATGAGGAAACTGAGATCCAGTTAGATCTGTAATGTCTGAGGGTATGCAGCTGGTAAAGGTCAGAGTTCGAATTTGAACTCAAAATTTGGCTCTTTACAAGTCACTGGTGAGCAGATGAGCCCAAGAGGAGTAGCACTGTATAGAAAGTAGAAGCAAAACAATCATTTTATTATAAAATAAGCCAATGAGGTAATAGGAGTCAGAACAAGCCACATCTAATTTGGACTGCTTGGAACAGGGGGATCAGTGAGGTGGGGTTGGGGTGGAACATTGATATTTTACAGAAGCTGAAGAATTGGCTGTCATTGCTGAGATTACTTACTTATTTTTTTATTTAACGTTTATTTATTATTGAGAGAGCATGAGCATGGGAGGGGCAGAAAGAGGAGACAGAATCCGAAGCAGGCTCCAGGCTCTGACCTGTCAGCACAGAGCTGACACGGGGCTTGAACTCACAAACCACAAGATCATGGAGCCAAAGTTGGACGCCTAACCGACTGAGCCACCCAGGCGCCCCTTTATTTTATTTCTTAGAGGGGCATCTGGATGTCTTGGTTGGTTAGGCGTCCGACTTCGGCTCAGGTCATGATCTCACTGTCCATGGGTTCAAGCCCCATGTAGGTCTCTGTGCTGACAGCTCGGAGCCTGGAGTCTGCTTCTGTGTGTCCCTCTCTCTCTCTGCCTCTCTCTCTCTCTCTCTCTCTCAAAAATATTTAAAAAATTAATTTTATTTTTTAGAGAGAGTGCACATGGGAGAGGAGGGGGGAAAGGGACAGAGGGAGAGAGAGAGACAATCTTAAGCCCCTGGGATGTATTTTCAAATATTACTTATAGGCCATCTTAGAGACCTACCCAGAAGGTAATAATACTTAGTTCAACTGTCAGTCATCGATTGGAACCATACAGGAAAGATATTTAGGGAAAGGTATGTAGATTAGCATTAATTAAAAATTAAAAAAATACCCTAAAATTGTATTTGAATAGATAAACCATTTATATGATACAAAATTTAAGAAGGTTCAGGGGCGCCTGGGTGGCTCAGTCAGTTAAGCGTCCAACTCTTGATTTCAAGTCATGATCTCACAGTTTGTGAGATGGAGCCCTGCATGGGCTCTGCACTGCTTGGGATTCTCTCCCTCTCTGTACCCCTCGCCCACTCACATGCCTGTGCGCTCTCTTTCTCTCTTAAACTTTAAAAGTGTTTAAAATTAAGGATGTTCAAACATATACAGGGAACATTCTCGCTTCCAACTGTGACCCCTAGTTACCCATTTTCCTTTCCCAGAGGCAACTAATACTACAAACTTATGATGTATTCTTACAGATATTTGGTGTGTACAAACATACATATGTACATACAAGTTTATAGCATATATTTCCTCTGTTCTACACAGATGGGAGAATACTCCTACATTAAGGAATCTTCTTATAATTTAAAAAGTACACAGCCAATTTCCAGAGTTTTGTGTTCACTAAAAATTATTACATCAAGAGGATATAACAGTATAGTGCTGTGCTTTACCATATGGTAGCCACTTGTGACATGGGGCTATTTACATGTAAGTTAATTAAATTGAAAATTCAGTTCCTCAGTTGCATTAGCCACCTTTTCGTGTGCTCAGTAGCTAACATGTGGCTAGTGGCTATCATGTAATACAGTGTAGATATAAAACATTTCCATTTCACAGTTCTTTTTGGACAGTGCTAACATGATAAAGTAATTCTAATTTCTTTAATATTTTAAAGTATCTTTGTAGAGTACAACAAAATAAGATCTTCCTCAACTTGTGATGATTTATGTCCCAATAAACCCATTGTGAGTTGAAAATACATAAGTTGAAAACACATGTACTATACCTAACCTACCAAACATCACAGCTTAGCCTAATCTACCTTTAACATGCTCAGAACACTTACATTATCCTACGGTTGGGCAAAATCATTTAATACAAAGACAATTTATAACAAGTGTTGAATGTCCCATGTATGTTATCGACTGCTGTACTGAGAGTGAAAAACAGAATGGTTTTATCAGGTACAGAGTGGTTTAAGTATATTTGTTTACTTTTGTGTTTGCATCTAATAGGAGCTGCTGCTCACTGCTGCTGCCTAAGCAGTACAAGAGTGTTGCCTACCACAGATCGCTAGCTTGGAGAAAATACCAAAATTCAAATTTTGAAGTATGGTTTCTACTGAATGTGTATTTGTTTTGCACCATCGTAAAGTCCAAACATTGTAAGTTGAACCGTCATAAGTCAGGGAGCATCTCTGGTGCCTGGTTTTTGTTGTTGGAGGAGAGGGAAAGAAATTCTAGCTTAGTTCTTAAAAAAATGCATTGATGTATAATTAGGTCTTGAGCTATATAACTTGAGGCTATAACTAGTTAGTGTTACCTTGAATATGTAAATTTCTCATTTTAAAAATAATTTGAACTGGACTTCATCTCTCAAATCTACAATCAACATTCTGAACATTAGAGAACAAGCCAACCCTAAAAAATGTTCTTGAGCCATCAAAAAGTCTTACCCAGGTTGATAAATTATGTGATTCTGAGAATTATTTTTAGTTTAACATGGTGGCCATGCAAATGGCTAAATTGGTATGAAACTTGCATCATCTAAAGGCCTTAGAGAAGAGAACTTAGAATCAAAATTCCCAATTTCTTCACCTTGCCTTAAAAAGTCTCTTGTAATATTTTCAGTAAGTGGCACCTTCATTTTTTCAGTTGGCTCAAATCTTGACTTCAAGCCTGGTTCCTCTGCATTTCTCATACAATGGACAATTCAATACCTTAGCAAGATCCTCTGACTCTACTTTCAGAATATATTTAGAATCCATTCAACTCAACTATTATTTTAATGTCAGCCATCATTATATCAATTGCTTTTCCAAAGTAGCTTCTTAACTGGTTTCCCCCATAATCCTAGTCCACAGTCTACTTCAACACAGTAGCTTGTGATTTTTTTGAAAATATATCCAATCATGTAATTTCTCAAAGCCTTCCTAATAGCTTCCCATCTCATATAGAGTAACAGACAAAATCTGACAAGGCTTACAAATTCTCCATGATGCATTTCCCCACTATCTCTCTGACCCCATTTTCTACTATCTCCGTCACTGTTCCAGCCAGACGGGCCTTTCTGCTTTTCATACATCCTAAGGATGCTCTCTGGGCCTTTGCACTGCCTGAAATACTCTTCCCACCATATACCCACACAGCATGCTTCTTTCTTCAAATATGTGCTTAAATGCCACCTTCTCAAATGAGGCCTTTTCTCACTGCCCTATATAATAAAATAGGGCAAATCCTCTCTCCATTTTTGCCTCCAGTTTCCTAATTTTTCTCTGATTTTTTTTAAGTTTATTTGTTTAGTTTCAGAGAGACAGAGACAGTGTGAGCGGGGGAGGGGCAGGGAGGGCGAAAGAGAGAGAGAATCCCAAGAAGGCTCTGCACTGCCAGCACAGAGCTCTATGTGGGGCTTGAACTCATGAAACGTGGGATTGTGACCTGAGCCGAAATCAGGAGTCAGACGCTTAACCAACTGAGCCACTGAAGTGCCCCAACCCCGATTTGGTTTTGACCAAAGTATTTGTTCCCTGGTGTACTATAAGTTATCCCTGTTTATTTTCTTGTGTATCTCCACTAGAATGTAACATCCATTAGAGCTGTATCTCCAGGTATAGAATGAGATCTGACACATAGCAGACATTCAGGTGGTTTTATGTATGATGCTGGTCTGTAGAAGTATAAAGGTAAAAAAAGACATAAACTTGGTCTTCTGGCTCACGGTCTAGTTACACTGACAAGCAGCCCTTACAAATGATTGTAATACAGTGTCATAATGTGTCTATCAAACATCATTTAAGTGGATTGATACTAATCTTCATCAAAACTACGTTTGTAAGGTAGGCACGCTGATATGCTGCTGAGGGGAGTGTGAACTGGGACCACCTGTTTGTAGGACCAAGAGTCTGGAAAATGTTCGTATGTTCTGACCTTGTCATTCCACTTCTAGAAATACAATCTAAGGAAATGCAGTTGCTTTCATACAAAAATTGTTTAATTTAGGAAAATGGTTCAAATATTGCATATTAATAAGGTAGAATATAATGCAATCTTTGGGAGCATTTTTTGCAGAACATTTAATGATATGGCAAAATGCTTACTGTAGAGAAAAACGTAAGGATACACACACCTAGCACTTCCAAGTTGTTACAGCTAAGGTTTGGGATGGGGTGGGAGTTCTTTACTTTTTATTGTGCACACTAAAAATATTTTTATGAGCAAGTATTTTGTAAATTTTAGGAAGTGCTAAGGACTCATTTTTTAGTGAAAAAATAAAAACAGGATACATGACTGTATTTAGGACAGTTCCAATTTTGGGTACATAGAAAAAGGACTGAAAGGAAATACACTAAATACTAACAGTGTTCATACATAGGTGATTTTTCCTTTTCTGTTTTTGTCATTTACAGATTTCCTACAAGGAGCCTGTCTTTTATAGTAAAAAGATAATTTAAAAGCACAATTCTTTAATCTTCTTGAGATAATGGATGTTCAAGTGTCTCATATATATAATAGAAAAAGAATGAAATCTTGCCCTTTGCAACTACATGGATGGACCTAGAGGGTATTATGATAAGTGAAATAAGTCAGAGAAAGACAAACACCATACAATTTCACTCATCTGTGGAATTTAAGAAATAAAACAAATTAATAAACAAGAGGCCAAAAACATACTGTTATATACAGAGAACAAACTGGTGGTTGCCAGAGGGGAGGTTGGTGGGGGGAGGGGTGAAATATGTGAAAAGGATTAAGGGTACACTTATCTTGATGAGCACTGAGTAATGTATAGCTACAATGGTTGAATCATATTGTACACCTGAAACTAATAAAACACTGTATGTTTATTATACTTTAATAATAATTAAAAAAACTAAGATGTGAGAATCCTTGAGTTAGAATTTTAATTTTAGGGGCGCCTGGGTGGCTCAGTCAGTTAAGCGTCTGACTTCAGCTCAGCTCATGATCTCGTGGTTCCTGGGTTCCAGCCCCGCATCGAGTTCTCTGCTGTCAGCCCGGAGTCTGCTTCAGATCCTCTGCCCCCTCTCTCTCTGCCCCTCCCCTGCTCTCTCTCAAAACTAAACATTTAAAAATTTAAAAAGAATTTTAATTTTAATATTTCCTTTTAAAAGGAGGTGAGAACCCACAGTTTTAAATGGAAAAGTCTTAAGCTCATTTCTATTTTTGAACTTGGGTTTAATACCATTAGACTTCAGAAGTTTCCCACTGGGATTTCCACCTCTAGTAATAGGGGTATTGTAAATCAATATGGTGGTGTGCTGAACTCTTGGTTTATGTACCTGAAATACTCTCAGATCTCACTGTGGGTCACAGTGGAAACGGTGTGTTTGTCAGAGAAGACGAGGGCAATTGTTCTGTTGGAAACCTGAAAAAGAAATGCTAAAAACTGAGTCTTCGATTACTGTATACAGTCAACAAATACTTTTTTCTTTGGGGGTGTAACAGTTGACCCTTGCCCAACGCAGGGATTGGGAGCACCAATCCCCACACAGTCGAAAACTCATATAATTGTATCTTTTGACTCCCCAGAACTTAACTACCAATAGCCTACTGTTGACTGGAAACCTTACTGAGAACATAAACAGTTGATTGACACGAATTTTGTATCTTATATGTATTACGTACTGTATTCTCACAATGTAAGCTAGAGAAAAAAAAAAGCACTGAGAAAATCATAAAGAAGAGAGAATGCGTTTACAGTACTGTGGTCTAAAAAAATCTGCATTTTAAGTGGACCTGCACAGTTCAAACTCCTGTTGTTGGAGGGTCGACTGTATAATAGTTTCGAGTATACATGATGATTTGACATTTGTATACCTTGCACAAGCCTATCACCTTACATAGTTGCCAAAGAAAGTTTTTTCCTGTGGTAACTTTTAAGAGCTGTTCTCTGAACAACTTGCAAATATTGTTAACTGTAGTCTCCATGCTGTAATTACTTCACCATAACTTATCAATTTTATAACTGAAAGTTTGTACCTTTTGACCCCTTCACTCATTTCTCTCACCCCCCACCCCATCCCCACTGCTGGCAACCACCAATCTGTTTTCTGTATTTATGAGCTTGGCTTGTTTTGTGTGTGTGTGTGTGTGTGTGTGTGTGTGTGTGTGTGTGTTTCAACAAATATTTTTTGGGTGCCCTGTGTCAGTAGGCACCATACTACCTCATAACTACCAGGTCGTGGGGATAGGAAAGCCTCCTTGAGGCAGTGCCCTTTAAGGCCAGGCACCGAAAGAGCCCACTGCAGAATGTTCTAGGTAAGAGGGCTAGAATGGGTACAAAAACATGGCTGTTGTCTTCAGTTGATAGCTGTGTCTAATTAGGCTAACACATCTTACTCAAATAGTAACAGTGTATTTTCATTCCTGAGAACCCTTTTCTCGAATGCTAGTGCGGATGGTCTCCAGCCTTCAATGTTGAGTGAATTCTACTTGGCTACATTTCTGCTGGATCTGGAGAATCATAATAGGTAAGAGTCTCATGCCTGTTTTGAAATGGTATGTGTCGTGTCTCTGGTGGTTCAGTATATTTAACTCGCTTCCTCGTGAGTGTAGCTTCAAGGTATTGTTTCTTGCTGGAGTTCTGAGTTGTGATTTATCTGCTCTCGGTCGAAATATTAAATAAATCTGAGAAACCTCTAAAACCCGTTTTTATTGTGCTTTTTCTTAGTGAACTCCAGATGTAACCTTAAGATGATTTAGTAAGACATGAAAGAGGGGTGGCTGTTAAACTCAAATTGAAGCAATTTAAAATTTTTGCAGGAAGTTCTATCTGACGCAGAATTTCTCAGTTTATTCCAAATGGGAAAGTTGGGAACTCTAGAAGGAAAGAAATAGATGTCACAGCTGTTTTCCACCTCATTTGTTCCATGGCCTCCTATTCTGCAAGGTTTCTCCTGGGGTCTCTGGGCTGTTTTCACTTCCCTGAGGCCCAGGGCCTTTCTGTGTCCTGAAGACAGGCCTGGTTTTGCAATAGGACTACCCCTCAAAGCTTAGCAGTGTTTTCAGACGAGAAGGATTCAATTTGTTTTACAAGTTACTTAATATTTTTACTTTACTGAGGTATAATTGGTATATAACATTAGTTTCAGGTGTATAGGATAAGGACCTGATGTGTGTATACATTGCAAAATGATCACCATAATGTCTGCTTAATATTCATCACCTTACATACTTACAGACGAAATTTTTTTCTTGTGATGAGAACTTTTGAGATCTAATCTCTTAGCAACTTGCAAATATGCAATACAGTATTATTAACTATAGTCACTATGCTATACATTATTTCCCCATAACTTATTTCATAACTGGAAGTCTGTACCTTTCGACCTACTTCACTCATTTCTCCTACGCCTACTCCTGCCTCTGGCCATCACCAATCTGTTCCATCTATGAGCTCTTTTGTTTTCTTGTTTTGTTTTCTTTTGTTTTAATGTTCATTTTTGAGAGAGAGAGAGCACAAGCAAGGGAGGGGCAGAGAGAGTGGGGGACAGAGGATCTGAAGCGGGCTCTTCACTGAGAGCAGAGAGCCTAACATGGGGCTTGTGAACCAACAAACCATGAGATCATGACGTGAGCTGAAGTTGGCTGCTTAACCGACTGAGCCACCCAGGCACCCCAGTTTTCTTTTGTGTTTTAAGATTCGAGATATAAGTGAAATCATAATGGTATTTGTCTTTCTCTGACTTATTTCACATCACATAATGCCCTCGAGGTCCATCCACGTTGTCACAAATGGTAAGATTTCCTTCTTTTTATGGCTGAACAATATTCCATTTGTATATATATACCACATTTTCTTTATCCATTCATCCATCAGTAGACACTTAGGTTGGTATCTTCATTATAAATAATGCTTCAATGAACATGGGGATGCAGATATCTTTTTGAGTTAATATTTCTGTTTTCTTTGAACAAATACCTGGAAGTGCAATTGCTGGGTCGTAGGGAAGTTCTAGTTTTAATTTTTTGAGGAACCTCCATACTGTTTTCCGTACTGGCTGCACCAGTTTGCATTCCCACTAACAGTGCACAAGAGTTCCCTTCTCTTCACATCCACCAACACTTACTATTTCTTGTCTTTTTGATAATAGCCATTTCTCATATAATCTTAAAAAAATTTTTTTTAATGTTTATTTTTTTTGAGAGAGAGAGACAATGCAAGAGGGGGAGGGGCAGAGAGAGTGGGATACACAGAATCTGAAGTAGGCTCCAGGCTCCGAGCTGTCAGCATAGAGCCCAACTCAGGGCTAGAACCCATGAACCATGAGATCATGACCTGAGCTGAAGTCAGATGCTTAACTGACTGATCCATCCAGGTGCCCCTTATATAATCTTTTTTTAAAATTTAAATTCCTTAAAGTTAGCTAACATACCGTGTAATATTAGTTTCAGGTGTAGAATATAGTGATTCAACACTTCCACACAGCACCCGGTACCTACCACAACACACTTCTCAATTCCCATCACCTGTTTAACACATTCCCCCTCCCTCCCCCCATCTCCCTTCTGGTAATCATCATAACAATTAAGAGTCTGTTCCTTGGTTTGCCTCTCTCTCTCTCTTCCCTTTGCTCATTTTCCCTCCTTAAATTCCACATATGAGTGAAATCATGGTATTTGTCTTTCTCTGACTTAATTCGCTTAGCATAATACTCTCTAGCTCTATCCATGTCATTCCAAGTGACAAGATTTCATTCTTCTTATGGCTAAATAATATTCCATTGTGTGTGTGTGTGTGTGTGTGTGTGTGTGTGTATACACATACATACCACATGTTCTTTATCCATTCATCATTCAATGGATACTTGGGCTGTCTCCATAACTTATTACAAATAATGCTGCTATAAACATTGGATTGCACGTATTCCTTTGAATCAGTATTTTTGTATTTTTTTGAGTAAATACCTAGTAGTGCAATTGCTGGATCATAGGGTAGTTCTATTTTTAATTTTTTGAGGAACCTCAAAAAACAGTTATACTGTCTTCCATAGTGGCTGCACCAGTTCGCATTCCCACAGTGCATGAGGGTTCCCCTTTCTCCACATCCTTGTCAACATCTGTCGTTTCCTGTGTTGATTTTAGCCATTCTGACAAGTGAGGTGATATCTCATTGTAGTTTTGATTTGCATCTCCCAGATGATAAATGATGATGAGCGTCTTTTCATGTGCCTGTTGGCCCTCTCTGTACGTCTTTTTTAGGAAAAATGTCTATTCATGTCTTCTTTTTTAATTGGATTATAATAGCCATTCTAACAGGTGTGAGGTGGCATCTCATGATTCTGATTCCATTTCCCCAATGAGGAGTGATGTTGAGCACCTTTTTATGTCCCTGTTGGCAATTTATATGTCTTCTTTGGAAAAATGTCTGTTCAGATCCCCTGTTTATTTTTAAATGTGGGTGGTTTTTTGTTTTTTGTTTTTGCTATTTTTATGAGTTCTTCATATATTTTGGATATTAGCCCCTTAGATACGTGATTTGCAAATATTTTCTTCCACTTGGTAGGTTGCCTTTTCATTTCGTTGATGGTTTCTGCTGATGTGCAGAAGGTTTTAGTTTGTCATCTCACTTGTTCATTTTTGCTTTGGTGCCTCTGCTTTTGGAGTTTGATCCAAAAACTTATCACCACGTTTGAAGTCAAGGAGCTTAGTACTCATGTTTTCTTCTAGGAGTTTTATGGTTTAGTTAATTTTTTGATATTCATCTCTGGCTAACTGAATTTGGCTGAAGTTCTCTTGAAGATTTACATTCCTAAAACTTAACTGTAGAATTAACTTTCTCCTTAATAAAGATAGTCATCACTGACTATTCCATCTGATAAACATTTCCTTATCTTAATTAGTGTTTCACTGGCATTATAACTTATGTTGTCCCTTCACAGGATCAGCTGGAGCTGTTTCTTAAATTTTAGCCTGCATACAAATCACTCGGAAATCTTGTTAATGCAGATTTTCTAATTCAGGAGGTTTGGAGTGGGGCTGAGATTCTCTGTTCCTAGGGAGCTTATAGGTAATTACAGTAAAACCTTAGACTGCGAGTAACTTATTCTGCAAGTGTTCCACAAGATAAGCAGACATTTCTAATAAATTTTAACTTGATAAATGAGCGATGTGTTGCAGTATGAGTAGTACGTGATACCGAATGTTACATGATCACAACTGAGCCAATGGTCCTTGAAATTTGCTTTGATATAAGAATGCTTTGGATTACTAGAATGTTTCCGGAATGAATTATGCTCACAAACCAAGGTTTTACTGTAATTCTAAAGGTGCTGGCTCGTGGACCACACTTTGACTATCAAGGACTAAGATTATTTTCCAATATTTGGATATGCAGCCTACTGGCACAGGAATATCTGATCTTTTATAATAGATGTATCTCCAGAGAAATATAGGTAGTTATTGTGGTTGTAAAATTGAAATGATTTTTAAAGAAAAATCATTATGAATTGTCTTATAAAGGAATGCATTTCCTACCTAGTTGATTTCTTGGAGTAAATCTGGAATTGTATCCAAAGTATGGCCATTTTGGTGGGTGGGTGGAGAGACGGGCTAAGTGGGTGATGGGCATTAAGGAGGGCACTTGTGATGAGCACTGGGTGTTAAATGTAAGTGATGAATCACTAAATTTTACTCCTGAAACAAATATAATGCTATATATTAATTAACTAGAATTTAAAAATATTAAACAAATAAAAAAAACAAAGTATGATCATAAAATGATGTCAATAGTTTAAATAAATATTAAAGATCAACTAAAGTGTTCCTTGAAAAAAATTCCTTGTGAGGCTATATTATTATTCTAACAATGCTGCCATCTTTAGGACATGTTTGCAACACTTGGCTTGGAGTTAACTAGAGAATTTGTGACCCATTTTTAAAAATAGGCTTGATGAAATGATGGATATCTTCACCTTTTGAGGATAACTTTGATTATTTTGGAAGCAGTCAAAATTAGTTAGATACAAGACTGGTGAATATATGGGTATATATATGGGTGGATGGATAAGCTGGTTATTATTTTCCGTTAAGAGCAAGGAACACTATTTGGGTTAAAAATTTATGTTGTGGGGCGCCTGGGTGGCTCAGTCGGTTGAGCGTCCGACTTCAGCTCAGGTCACGATCTAACTGTCCGTGAGTTCGAGCCCCGCGTCAGGCTCTGGGCTGATGGCTCAGAGCCTGGAGCCTGCTTCCGATTCTGTGTCTCCCTCTCTCTCTGCCCCTCCCCCATTCATGCTCTGTCTCTCTCTGTCTCAAAAATAAACATTAAAAAAAATTAAAAAAAAAATTTATGTTGTGTTTGTGGCTTATCAGTTCATTTTGAGTGGGAGGCCCTGTGTTATGAACATTGTTAATATAAGTTTGTGTCCTTTCAAGATAATTAATAATTTGGAGAATAATCCTCACCTGAAGATATAAATTCTGGTTTGTAGGTTCCAGAAGTCAGTAGTGTTATTTTATCAACTTGACTCACTCTACGTATTCTTCCGCAAGCTAACAGGCACTATACTTGAGGTCATCAAGCTGATGCTTTGGAGGTATATTACGGTTCAGATTCTGACTCTGCTACTCACTGTATGTGTGGCCTCAGGCAAGTTGCTTTACTCCCTTTGCTTCGGTTTTCTTACCTATTAAATGGTGCTAACAGCATTATCCACCTGCATAGGGATTAAATAAGATATCAGATGTAAAATGCTATACTGTTTCATGCCTGGCAAGAGTATAATTAAACTTAGCTGATATTATTATTGAAAATATTTCAAATAATTCATTGATTAATATAATCACTCATTGAACGCCTTCTCGCTAGGCATTTTTCTGTATTATTTAATTCTTTTAATACACGTTCATTTCTCTCCCCGAAGCATTAACTGCTATGGAAATTCTCTTCTGCTGAAAACGACTAGAAAACCAGACACAATATGTGGGGCAAGCACTGTTTGAAGACACGGGACAGGAGGCCGAGCAGGATTCCTTAGAAAAGAGAAAGAAAGACAAGGTCTTTACTACTGCCCCACCTTACTGCCTCAGGCACTTTCTAGGCTGCAGTGCAGAAATGGATAGGCCAAACAGAGCCTGAAGATCTCGGGTAGTTGAGATAAAACTGGAGTTCAAAGAATAGAGAGTCTGTCATGCATATTATAATAGAGGATGGAGGTACAGAGAGAAAGCTATGCACATCTGTAATGAGAGTCTTTCAAGTCTTTGGTTTAGTAATTACCTCTGCATGCATGTGGTAAAACTCCTCAAAACAAGGGAAACAATAATTGGAAATCAGTAGACCTACAATTCCCAGGGTTCGCACAAAGCTAGAATAGTTCATTCTTCCGTCAGTCAGGAGGGAGAAACCTTATCATATACAGGATATTTCACAGAGGCCTTGGAAGGGTCACATCTTTATGAGGTTAAATTAACCCTAGAGTAAAGGCTTCTCTGGACCTACCCTAGCAAAGCCCAAACAAGCCTCAGAAGAATCAAACTGATCTGCAAATAACTTAATTGCATGCTAGAACAGAATTCAACACTTTATAAAAGAATACAAGATCCAGCAGTAAACATAAAATTCACAATGGTTGGCGTCCCATCAATAATTCCTAGTAGGAGGAGATGACCCATAACTAAGGAAAAAAAATAAATCAATAGAAATAGCCCTGGAAATGACAGAGATGAAGAAATTGACAGAGAAGGACCTAAGGACAATTATGTACATACAGACTTGCTGAAGAGTATAAATGAAAACGTGAACATACGAGGGCAGATGCGAATGAAGAGATACATCCAAGAAATAAACTGTGTGTGTATGTGTATATATACACTTCAAGAAATAAAAAAAATACTGTATCTGAAAAGAAAAATACACTGGATGGAATTCATAACAGATTTGGCACTGCAAAAGACAAGATGAGTGAATTTGAAGTAATATGCGCTATCCCAGATACAGCCCAGACTGAAGAAAATAGAGTGCATGGTCCCTGTGGGACAATATCAGTCTGCTATATGCTTGTATTAGTTTGCTATGGCTGCTGTAACAAACTACCACAAACTCAGTAGCTTAAAGCAACACAAATTTATTATCTTACAGTCCTGTAGGTTAGAGGTCCAATGAGGGTCTCACTGGTGTTGATAGAGCTGCATTTCTTTTTGGAGGCTCTGGAGAAGAATCCTTTTCTTGGCCTTTCCCAGCTTCTAGTTGTTGGCTCATGGTCTCCTTCCTCCATCCCCAGACCAGCAACAGTGAGTCAGAGCCTCACATCGCACTGCTCTTTCTCTCATGCTCCCTTTTCCACTTTTAAGAACCTTTGCGATTACAGTGGGCCCGCCAAGATAAGACAGGATCATCTCCCTTTTTCAGGTCCCCTTTGCCATGTAACCTAACACATTTGCAGATGCTGGGGGCTGGGATGTAGGCCTCTTTAGGGAGCCATTATTTTGCCTTCTACAACTTGTAATTGGAGTGCCAGAAGGAGAGGAGAAAGAAGGGAGGACAGAAAATATGTTTGAAGAAATTACAGGAAAATTTTCCAAATATGATGAAAAATATAAACCCATAGTTTCAAGAAGTTGAACAAACCCCAAGTAGAATAAATATAAAGAAAACCAGACCAAGGCATATCATCATCAAACTTGAAAAAACATTGGTAAAAACCTTAAAAGCAGAGGACCCATATGTCCAAAGATTCTTAGATTAGAAATATAGGAAAATTCACATCAGAGGCCCCTGGGTGCTCACTTGGTTGAGTGTCGGGACTCTTGATTTCGGCTCAGCTTATGATCCCAGTGTCATGGGATTGAGCTGCACATCCGGCTACATGCTGTCACTCTCAGTCTCCCTCTGCTCCTCCCCCTTGCTCAGGTGCTCTCTTTCAGAAAGAAAGAAAGAAGAAAGAAAGAAAGAAAGAAAGAAAGAAAGAAAGAAAGAAAGAAAGAAAGAAAGGGAGGGAAAGGAAGAAAGAAAGAGAGAGAGAGAGAGAAAGAAAAGACAAGAAAAAAAAAAGGAACTTCTGTGCAAGCCAGAAGAAAACAGACGGACATCTTTAAAATGCTAACAGAAACAAAACCTCTCAATCTAGAATTCTGTACTCAGGGAAGACCTCTTACAGAAGTGAAGGTGAAATAAAGAACTTTTCAGACACACAAAGCTGTAAGAATTCTTCAAACAGCAGGCCTCCACTACAAGAAAAGTTAAAGCAAGTTCTACAGGCAGAAGGAAAATGAAAACAGATGGAAATCTGGATAGAATGAAAAACACTGAAATAAGTGAGTAAATAGTAAAAATGTTTTCTTATTTTTAAAATGAATGGATAGTTGATGGTTTAAAGCAAAAATAAGTGTATATTGTATTATAGGGCATATATATGTCAAATGTAGAACTAAGATATATCGCAGCGATAGCATAGATACTAGCAGAGAAGAAATAGTGTACTGTTAGGAGGTTCTTATACCTGCAGAGGTGTTACAGTACTTGAAGGCAGATTGTGATAAATTGAAGATATACACTCTAATCTGTAAAGCAAACTTTAAAAAAGAAAACAAAGAGGTACAGCTAATATGAGCTTACAAAAGACATAAAATGGAATCATGAAAGATACACAAAACAGGGCAGAAAAAAGGAACAAAAAACCAAGGGATGAGACAGAAAAATCAATAGAAAATGGTAGATTTAAACAGAACTGTATCAATAATCACAGTAAGTATAAAATGAACTAAACACTTCAGTTAAAGGCAGAGATTGTGTGATAAGATAAAAAAGTAAGACCCAACGCTATGATGCCTATAAGAAATCCACTGTAATTATCAAGATTCCTATACACCTATATGCGTAATAGGATGGAATGAGTTATGCCACATTAACATCAATCAAAAGAAAGTTGGAATAGGCATATTAATATCAGACAAAGTAGATATTAGAATAAAAAGTGTTACCAGTTATAATGGAAGTTATTTCATAACGATAAAGTGGTTAATTCTTCAGAAGGTCAAAATAATCCAAGCATTTATGTATCTAAAAACAGAGCGTCAAAATACATGAAGCAAAAATTGATAGAACTGAAAGGAGAAACAGATAAACCCACATAGCACCCTTCTCACAGTGATCAATAGAAGGAGGCCAAAAAGCTAGTAAGTATATAGAAGATGTGAACAACACTAACAACTAACTTGACCTATTCAACATTTATAGAACATTCCACCCTAAAACAGAAATGCACATTCTTCTTTTGAAGGGCACTTGGGATATTTACCAATAAAGATCATATGCTTGGCCATAAAACACATGTCAATAAGAATTTATATCTTACAAAATATGTTCTTTGGCCAAAATGGGATCAAATTAAAAACTCATAAAATGTAGAATTAAAATATATGACAGCGGTAGCAACAAGGACAGGAAGAGAGAAATGGAGGGGTACTGTTGTATGATCCTTACACGATTCACAAAGTGGTATGACTTTATTTTAAGGCAGAGCATGATAGGTCGAAGATGTATATCGTAAATCACAGAGAAACCAGTAAAACACACATGTGCACACACCAAGAGGCGCAGCTACTAAGCCAACAGTGAAGATAAAATAGGATAATAATCCAAACAAGGCTGTAAACAAGGAACAAAGAAGAGACAAAACATAAATAAGATGTCAGCTTTAATTCTTATTTTAACTCAAAGAGGCAGATATCATTTCACAGATAAGGGAACTAAAACTCAGGGACCTTTATATAACTCACCCAAAGTGACACACGCAGCATGTCCTCGGGATGCCATGGCATTGTAGCATTGTGCGTGTGTATGCATTCTAGCTCCTTGCGCATGTAATTTGGAGAACCGAACCTATGTCCTCATCATTTGTGCATATGATTGGCATTTATATTTCTGTGTGCCTATGTAACCAAAATGCATTCTCACTTTTCAAATGACAGTGAAGTTACACAGGATTATTGCTTGTTTTCCTATCTGTCCTCACTCTCCATCGCAGGTCGGGATATGCCAGCGTCTCTATAACTGAGGGAGTGGGGCGAGATGGCATAAGCAGCCTACACTGCTGTACAGCATCAGCTCACTGACTGCAAGTAGAACAACTTAAATTATTTCCCATAAATCTCTTCAAATCCTGACAAGCTTTTTGCTGTGTTCATCGTCTGTGTATATACATGGATAGGAGTACAGTGCACTAACATGTTAAAAAATATCTTGGAACTCCATACAATATGTCAGCTACTGCGCTAGGCAGAAAATATGAAAAGGTGAAAAAATTAATTATGTCCCCTGACATAAAGCTAAAAGTGTCACGAGGTGTACAGACTGAACAAGGAATCACACAAATACCTAATGATGATATTGTCGTAAGTGCTATGGAAGCAACAGAATGCCATGATAGGTGGAAAGGATCATCTATTTGCTACCCCCCACCTCACCCCGAGTATTATTACCGTGCTAATGCTACTTGTTTGCCTTTCAAATTTCTGGGATATTCCTGGGGCTATTCATTGTTATCCACAAATTCAATGGGAATAGCCATTTTTTCTTTTACCAAGTGTTTGGAGGACTTTGAAACTATCACAAAGCCACCAAGCCAGAAGTTGACAGTAGGTAATATAGTTTACTAATAAAACAGTTCTTTCAACTTGAGCATGCTTGGACCCAAGTGATTTCTTTTTCACAAGGTATTTCTAGTACTAGTAGTCTCTTGAGTAGGAAGGGCTGTCGCCTGCAATTATTTTGAGTTATTCATCCTTTCCTTTCCCCTCTGCCAAAAGAACAATAATTTTTAAGAGTAAAGATTCAACTAGGAATTTTTCATTGTAACACAGGCTTTAACCATAGGATTTCAGAAGAAAACGCTTCAGGCCCTCCATTTACAAATGGGTGTGGACGACTTGGCTGTACCAGAAGGATGTCACCCCAGTACGAAAGGGGCACACCCAGATCCTACCGCACTCATGGTGAGCTGTGTCCTGGGAGAAACAGCCCGGCTCAATGCCTAGGGGGCCCTCTGTCCTGTCTCGCCAAGACCAGATCTTGAAGGGATTGTTTCTGATTCTCTTCCACCACAGCCCATTGGCTGGAGCCGTGACCAGCTGCAAGCCCTAGTGTTGGTCTGAAAAGATCACGGTTCTCTTGCTCCACAGTCTGTCTTTTCCCCGGGGGATAGAACCGGAGACCCAAGGGGCAGGGCCCAGGACTGAGCACTAGCACGGTGCCTAGCACATACTAAACAATAAATGCTTCAAAAAGAAAAGAAGGAAAAAGAAAAGGAAACATAAAATGGGTATTTGGCTTCCGATAGCTCGAAAGGGAGACAGAACTAAAGACAGTTTTTGTTGGTTTAGTTGTTGGGTAAGAACCACAGCAGGAAGAGACAAGAAGCAATGATTTTAAAAAGCACTGGATCATTATCTGGTTACTGGTTTGTAAAAGTAACTTTAGGAACAAATTTGAGTGGCCGGGTTTTAAATATTCTCCCCAAGTATTTTCATGGGTAGGCACTTAGTACTTAGGCAAGAGGAACATCTGCTCGCTGAACGGATATGACTGCACAGGGTAAAGGCACTCAAACGACTCCGTTTGCCTTTCTGATTAGAACACAGGGGAGGTTGGGCGGGCGGAACACGGAGGGAACGGCGTGGGCGGCGGCTTCTGCAGTGTGTGCCTGCCGCCATGTAAATGGGCACGTTTGTCCCGCTAACAGAATGGGCAGGATTGTTTCTAGCACAGAGCAATTGTCCTTCAAAAATGTTTCTTTATAAATGTTTTTATTAGTATAATATAAAGTTTTTAATATTAAAGAACCCACCATATTAAAGCTTGGCAGAATTTTGAGAAGGTATATGCGTTGGGTTTCAAGGTCTTGTGGGGAGCAAAGCAGATTTGTTTAAGTAATGATGTATGTAGCACAATGCTTTTTTAATAGTGTAATTTTCATCTTGAAAATGCCTCATCCATTTGCCTAATACCCTCTTTCTAGACTAATATTTTGGGCATTTCATTTTAACACTTTAGAGCAGTGTATTTTACGCCAAAGTCTTTCTTATGTAGCCAACAAGTGCTATCAGAAGCAATGGAGAACTGTGAGATAAGCTATCAAGGAAAAGGTGGTTCTGAGCAGAGGAGAAGGTTCTAGGTTAAGAGTTTTTAACATGGAGACCACCGATAAGCTTTAGGGGACTCAAGAACCCTTGGGAATATCCTGGAAAATCCTTAGTGTCTGTTCATCTAGGGAGACAGTCCCTAGTTTGTATAGGATTCGAGTGGTTCTCACCCAAGAGTTAGAATCACTCTTGTAATAGGAGTCAACACAGACTAAGTCTGCTACAGGAACAATCTAATCCTGAGATCTTGGTAGCTTAAAGCCACAGTTGGTTCTCACTCATGAAGTTATTGCCCCTTCCAGCTCCTGTCAGACAACAGACACTTGTTCAGAGTTTACTCTGCTCAAAGGCTCCCAGATAGGATCCCAGAGAGGGAGGGAAGCAGGTCCCCTGGACATCCCATGTCCTTCCCTCTGGGGCAAGTTCCTCACTTTTCCTTATCCATCAGATTCTCACCCTCATTGCAGGCAAGGAGGGGACAGAAACTTGGTGGGGAAGTGGCAGCAAGGTTGAGAGGATAGATTCTATGGATAAATTGGAACAGATAGTTTGAAATGTTTTTGTTGGTTTGGGGCAGGGACAAGGGACATAGATGACAGGAAGGGATAAAGGAGGTGTCATTTATTTTTTTTTTTTGTTTTTAATTTCTAAAATTTACTTATTTTTGAGAGACAGAGACAGAGCGTGAGTGGGGGAGGGGCAGAGAGAGAGGGAGACACAGAATCCGAAGCAGGGTCCAGACTCTGAGCTGTCAGCAAAGACCTGACACGGGATTCAAACTCACAAACCACAAGATCATGACCTGAGCCGAAGTCAGATGCTGAACCGACTGAGCCACCCAGGCACCTGGAGGTGTCTTATTTCTGAAGTTAGATATTAAACACCACTACTGATGTTCTGGGAAGCATTCTAATATAATCTGGAATTCACCTATTTTCAGATAGAAATAGCTTTTAATAATAAAGCACTATTAAATGAACTTTCAGAGATAAATGCAAAGACAAGAAGGGGAAAAGGGGGGGTTGATGGTGGTAGAGAATAAGCATACCAGAAAAGCTGAGCTAAAGGAAGATGTAAGGTACAACTTAACCCTAGGCTTCCTGACAGCCAAAGCAGAAAGGGAGACACCAATAAGAAATTTGTAAAACATGGTTTTAGGGGACTGCATTATTTTGATATTCATTTAGGCACTGCTGGGAAATAGCTGCATGAACTTGAGCAAATTACTAGAATTTTCCGGGCCTTACTTTTCCTTAAGTGATGGTAATTGCCTATTGAATCAGAAGATCTTGAAATTCCTTCTGTCCTTAACTTCTCAATCATTATTACTAGGCCTTTCAGGGAAAGGGCTTGTTTTATACTTTTCACTAGGATTATACACTTTTTCATTAAACAATGAAAATACACTTTTTTATTAAACAAGTATTTATAGTTCCTTGTAAATTCATGAGAATTTTCCCCATTAAATATCCCTAAAGAGCAGTGTGACAGAGTTCCCCAATCTTTACCAATTCTAGAGCTATCATATATTTCATATATCATATGCCTAGTTTTGGCTTTGACATTCTTCTGTAATCACAGAAAAACAGTCTACCCAAAAATACACCAGAAACTGAAAGGGTAATTATTTAGCACAAAATGCTAATAGAAAATACAATACAACCCACAATCAAACACGTTATTATGTTTTTGTTTTTGTTTTTTTTTCAGTTGAATTGAAAATGCTTCTCTGTTGCCAGGAAGGAGAATGAATCATTGTCACTGGTACAAAAAAAGAGACAGAGTAGAAGACATTCATACCTCTGTTCCTCGGATCTCCCCAGGGCCTGAATTCCTCCTTAGCATCTGGCAGAGGCTGAAGAGTCTCTGTTTTCAGTCTCTTATTGTTGGGAAGAGGACCCTAGGTTTTAAAAAAGTGCCCGTATTTACAGTTACATGTTCTGGTCCCTGTGCTTCTATTCAAGCACACAGCCTACTATTTGTTATATTTCATTTTCATCAGTGTATTCTTAAATATTTTTGTGCCTTGATGAATTTTGACTTTTATAACTAAAGAAAGTAAACAAAATCAGGATCAATCTAGTCTATAAGATTTTTGTGAAATGAGAATGAATGTTTATGTCTTAAAGCTATATTTCAAAACTATTGCATAAGCCAATTTATTAAAATTTGACATTTAATAAGTACAAAGACTCAGATTCTATTCTAGACATATTTCATTCCATCTTATTGATGATTGATCGATTGAAGCATTGTTTCTTAAACATCAGGACCAATGCGGGGCGCCTGGATGGCTCAGTCAGGTGAGTGTCTGGCTCTTGATTTCAGCTCAGGTCATGATCTCATGGTTTGTGGGATCAAGCCCTGCGTCAGGCTCTGTGTTGACAGTGTGGAGCCTGCTTGGGATTCTCTCTCCTTCTCTCTGCCCCTCCCCTGCTTGCTCTCTCTCTTGAAAATAAATAAACTTACACACACTAAAACACATAAAGACCAACGAATAGGGAGGGCTGTTAGCAGAGGCATTGAGACTGTGTCTCTAATGAGCTTTAGTACTAAATATGAACCAAGACTTGCCTGGAACCCAGAAATTGCACAAATGTTCATCTGTGCATTCTTTGCAGGGTTTTAAGTGGCAGACTTCTCAGGCCATATTGAACGATAAATTATAGTTTGACCAGCCAGAGCCGGACAGAGTTAAAAGGTAGTTGCTGTGTTAGCCTAATTGTTGTAACTTTTTTCTGTCTTGAAAGTCCTACAGATACTACTACCTTCAAAGATGAGTTTTATTGAAGTAGGTAAAACCTATTCTTCTTACCTGTAGTTGCACTGCCTGGATTTGGACTGCCTGGATTAGTACCTTGGCTTCACCACTTCACCACTACTAGCTCTGTAACCTTGGGAAGCATCAGTTTACTCATCTGTAGAATGGGAATATTAGTTTACCTCAGATTCATTAAGAAGATATAGTGATAATTTTAGTAAAACACTTAACCTACTGACTAAATAAATATTAACTATTCCAATTTATTGAGAACTATAAGGTCACTTATGTAAAGAAGTCAACTCTCAGGATGTCGATGAGGTGGGACCAAAGAGCTCCATTATCAAATGTGCCTCATGTCCTCCCTGTGTCCTTTCTGCACTTGGCTTGGTGTCCCAGCATGTCAACTTGTATGGACATGAATGGGTTCCCTGCCTTCCGGTTTCCAGTTGCTTTCAGTTAGAGGGGAGCAGCAGAAGGAGTTGGAAAAGAGGAGGGAGATCAACATACTGACCCTCCAGCTCCCTCCCTACAGGCTCTGCCAAGTCTAACCATGTCTCTTACATGGAGATCACATTTCCTGGTGGGGAGCCTTCTCCACACGGTCCTAATTCCAGTGCTAGCACTCACTCCCCCTACCCCTCCAGGCTAATGACAGCACCCTGCTGGTCTCAGGTCTGGACACTACACTCTCCCTTGTCATTTCAGTGCATCCTGCCTACACCTTTTTACCAAATGTCTTTATTAAACACTTCTCAGATCAACTGGGCCGTTTCCGGACAGGCTGAAATACCAGGTATGTATCACTACGACTGTGTCTATGAGAGGTCTGAATGACAGCTTTAAGATGGGGGAATAAAGGAAAAAAGGAAAAAAAGTAATTCAACAAGGATTTGGGAGTATAATAAATCATATATGAATAAATCTCTCCCTGACTTGGCATGTACTTTGGCAGAGACAGTCAAATTGAATTGTCTTGGTGATAGAGACACAGGCTCAGTAGTACTTATTTTCTCTCATTTTATGCCTGATTAAGCTTTTTGTATACAGCTCTATTTGGAGGAACAAGTTGCTCAGTGGAACTTGGGGTTTTCTCATTATTCACAATAGGTTTTTGTCATTTTCCTCCAAACAGGTACCCAGCCATTGGCTGTACTCCTTTGGTTCTCGGGATATGGTCCTTATAGTGCCAGACGCATCAGGCTTCCAATAAATAGGCTGTGCGAATGTATAATCAACTTTAAAGGGATTACATCATAATATATTCCATTCCTTAATTATGTAAACTGTGTACTGATCAGCATACTCTAAAATTGGCCTACCTAGCATTTTGACAATTCAGAATATTTCATTTTACAAATGGAGCCATCTAAATGTGGCCATTTTGCCTGGTGTCTTGTAGCATATTTTCAAGGTTCATCCATATGGTATGGTAGTAGGTATTGGTATTTTACTCCTTCTTTTATGGCTGAATAATATTCTACCATGTGGCTACACCACATTTTTTTAACACCATATTTTGTTTATCCATTCATCAATTGATGGACATTTGGGTTGTTTCCATTTTTGGTCATTATAAAGAATGCTCCTGGGAACATCTGTATACAAGTTTTTGTGTAGACTAGAATTGCTGGGTCACATGTTAACTCTGTATGTAACTTTTCAAGCAACTGCGGGACTGCTCTTCAAAATGACAAGGTTTTGGTATCTCTGAATCCTGGCCAACATTTGTTATTGTGTGTCATCTTCACTGTAGCCATCCTAGAGAAGTGGTATTTCATTGTGGTTTGGTTTACATTTCCCTAACGACTAATGATGTTGAACCTCTTTTCATGTGCTTATTGGCCATTTATACATCTTCCTTGGAGAATGTGTATTCATCCTTTGCCCGCCTTTAATTGGGCTATTTATTGAGTTACGAGTTCTATATATTCTGACTACGAGTCTCTTATCACACATATGACTTGCAAGTATTTTCTCCTAGTCTGTGGGTTGTCTTTTCATTCCTCATAGTGTTCTCTGAAGCACAAAAGTAATGAAGTCCAGTTAATCTATTGTTTTTGATGTTGCTTATGCTTTTGGGTTTCACATATGGACAGATCCTATCCCCTAATCCAAGATCATGAAGATTTAATAGTTTTCTTCTAATAGTTCTATAATTTTAGCTCTTATATTTAGGTCTATGATCCAATTTGACTTTTTTTGCATATGCTGTTGACAAAGGGGTCCAACAGCATTCTTCTTTTTTTTAAGGTAGTCTCTATCCCCAATATGGGGCTCAAACTCATGACCCCCAGATCAAGAGTCACGTGCTCTACTGAGCCAGTCAGGTACCCCTCTTTTTGATGAGGCGATGATGTGGTCCCAGCAACATTTGTTGAAAAGACTATGCTTTCCCCATTGAACTGTCTTGGCTCTTTGTTAAAAATCAATTGAACATAAATATAAGGATGTATATATGTTGGCTACCTGGGTTCCTTGCATTTCCCTATGAATTTAGGATCAGCTTGTCAATTTCTGCAAAGAATTCTGTGATTTGGATAGGAATTCCATTTAATTTGTAGATCATTTCCAGTATTGCCATCTTAAGTCTTCCACTCCATTATCATTATGATCTAGATCTTTTAAACTTCCTTCCAACTGATGTTTTGTAGTTTCCAGTGTATAAGTCTGGCACTTATTTTGTTAAATTTATTCTTCAGTATATTATTCTTTCCAATATTATCGTAAGTAGAATTGTTTTCTTAAATTCATTTTCAAGTCGTTTGTTGCTGGTGTTTAGAAATACAATTAATTCTTGACTCTCATATCTTGCAACCTGAATTTGTTCCTAATACTTTTTAAGTATTTAAATCTGAAGCTTTACCCTATGTGTCTGGGGTAAATATTCAAAATATTTGAGAATATTTGATAACATATTTTTAATGTTTATTTTGCAGAGAAAGAGAGGGAGACCGAACGCGAGTGAGGGAGGGGCAGAGAGGGAGACAAGAGATTCTGAGGCAGGCTCCAAGCCCTGAGCTGTCAACACAGACCCCGACGTGGTGAACTCACGAACCATGAGACCATAACCTGAGCTGAAGTTGGACACTTAATTGAGCCACCCAGGTGCCCCTTGATTACATATTCTTAAGCTCGTTACTTAATAATCCTTTTTTAATGCTTTAGAATAATGAAATAATTTAAATTCCATTTTAATTGGTATTCCAATTCAAACCCAAATTATTTGGATCAAATTACTGCTTCATCCAAAACAACTGGTTGAAACGTTGCATCTTATGGTGAAAAAAATCACATCTTTATGTTTCCCCTAAAATGAAACAAGTGTTTTTAGCTTTTACTTAGTCTGATTTATGAAATAACATTTATTCAAATTTATTATTCTATAATGGTTGATATGCCTGATGTATATTTTATGCAATAACTAAAAGTGGGAAGCCACAACCATGCCACCCTATTTAGCCATAACTATTTTGTTTTTGTATTCAGATCACTGTTCAAAAACCATAAACAATCAACATTGTTCATTTTTAAAGGTCATGAGTAACAGCTTGTAGGATTTTCTCCTCCTTGGTAGAATGGCTCTGTTGAGTAGGAAACAAGTGTGCTTGAAGTATGAATGTACAAAATAGCAGGCATAAGTCCTCCTGGATTCCATGCCTCTCTTAGATCGTCATTAGTTGTCTCTTTCATTCACTAGATTGCATGACTTTTCTGAATGATTTTTGGTCCGTTCTCTGACATAAGTTGAGTATCTTGTATTTGGGTATTAAGTATGTAATATTTTCTTGGCATTCCAAGACAGGCAGAAAAGCCTTAGCTTCAGGGGGCATAATGTTCTTTTCAAAAACAAACAAACAAAAACAACCACCACCCAGAAAACATTCTTCAATGAATTGGGAGAAAGATGCAAAAGGCAAGTTGAAACACTTAACAGAGACTTGACATTTATTGTGCAATTTTATCTCCAACAGAACATGTGGCATTCTAGAGGTATATGAGGTCATAAAATCAATACTCCAATTAGAACACCTGAAATAATTGGCTCTAGTAACAAATGTTTCTTATAATTAAAAATATTGAATGTTTAAAAAACTCTTATAACATTTTAAGTTCCTAAAAGAAATGTGCCTAACACTTAAAAAACAACTTACTTTTCTATATAAATTGTTCACAAAAAATTCTTGCTAGTCTATATTACACTATGCATTTATAGTTTTATTAACATATCCCTAGTGGGTATTAATTCTACACAGTACAATCCAATAGAAATTATTCATAGAGAATCAACAAGACTCCAACAATAAAAATATTAGGATCAATGGATTTGTCACAGTTTCTCCACAAGTGTTCATCATAGAAAATAGAGTAAAGGCAAGTTGGCCCCAGTGTTAGGCTGCTACATGAAGTTCCAGAGAGGAGAGACACAGAGGCAGTGCTTACACTGGGCAAGGGCAGGCTGGACCAGTGACCTCAACAGTTTCAGGACCCATCACACGGTCTGGCATGCCCTGTTCCCAAGAAACACAAGCCAGGCCTTGGCAGGCTCTTGAACTTAAACACAGCCAAAGAGATGTTAAAGCCATAACTACAGGAAAGAATCGACAGATTACTGTATTTTCCTACAAAATCTTCACAACAGTTCTCACAGTGAAATCGTAAATTAAATCCCTCTTCCAAACCAGACTCATCAATCTAAGGCTACAAACACAACAAATGTGAAAAGTGAATGAAACATTAGCTCACTGATGCCCAGTGTCATTTCTAACATTTAGGAGTTCCCAAAGAGTATCACTTCACTGAGTTCAAATTTTTGCTTTTATATCCCTGCATTTTTGTACAGGAAATCTACAAAGCAGATGTGAACAAAGTAGCAATTTTAATTTATTCACTACTTAAAATTTTTTTCTAGTCTTTAACATGGAATCTTATGTAAGTCATGTCTTATGCAGAAACCTGGGCAGTTACCAGAGGATATATGGTTTATAAGTTCCTATTTAAGCATCAATGTATTTTAAAGGTGGTTTTTAAGAACACAAATATCATCTTTCCCTTGATGCCATAAATTAAACAAAATCCATCCCAAAGTGTTGATGGGATCTGAGAACTTTACTTTGACTACTGGAGAAAACTGAAGTAGTCACCCTGCTTATTACTAAGCCCAAAGTGATCCTCTTATTAGCTGAGTACCTTGAACAGTGACCTTATCAATACACTGGGATAATAACAGGAACTTACAGCCTCAGAGGATGGTCAGGAGGGTTAAAAGGAGAGAATGCATTAAAGTGCTTAGTGAGTACCTGGCGCACAAGAACTCAATGAGTATCAGTTGTAGTTACTGCTGTTGTTGTTAGTGGTTTGGGATGAGCCTAAATAGTTTTCCAACGTGGCCAAGACCCACGTGGCCATTTATACTGTGGCAATTATTCTGAAAATGAACAGGTTTTTTAATGAGTCTTCTCAGCAGATAGATTTTCATTACAATTTGGGGAATTGTGATTCATAAACACCTAGACCTTGTATCAGCCAACTATGGATGGTCACGAGGAAAATGAATGTGGCCATTTTACCACAAAGATTTGGTAATTTAGTGGTTCAACAGCCAAACTAACCAACCTGGTCATTAGGCTACCTGGACAGAGTCCAGTCCTCTCAATGCTTCTTGCAACTGAATACACTGTAGAGGGTAAAAGTGGTCTCTAATGCATAGATATTATCAGTTATGGTTTTGAATTTTACACACCAAGAGGCACGTACTGACGGGTCGTTACTTTTGCACTTCACACTGGTGTCAATCCTTCACTCTCTAAAAAAACAACCTAAATAGAAGACCCAATGCCATTGGCTGCCAATGCAAGTAACTTTGCCGAGGGCCATCAGCTGGGTAACATTTTCCTATTATTCCAAGAGATTATTCCAAGGGAAGAGATCTTCATTCAGTCGTTATATGACTGAAAGAAGCCATCACTGTGTTTACAATAATATACCATAGCGATACATACCGCTGTTTAGACACATTTACATTAGAGTTCTGACTCAAGCGTTCTAGTTGACATGTTTTGCCAGGCAGCTACGGCAAGTGTCGCCACATTAAACATACACCAGCAAGACTGGCACCATATGTGCAAAATCATTCTCTATTATATTTCTAGAAATTGGTATGTAAGAGCTGTCAAAAATTACAGATCTGCACTGTCAAACGACATAGCACTGAATGAGAAAAGTTACGTTTAAGTATTTCCTAAAAATAAAGTTACCCAAGAATGGGATTTTAACAAATGACTGAAATCTAAGAAAAAATGAAGGAGGTAGTGAATGGGTATTGGGTTTAGATTCTAGAGCACGGGTTTGACAGAATCCAAATGAGAGCAAATGTATGTTTGCTTTTCTGAAAATAGTGCCTGTTTCATCTCGCAGGACGCTCCCTCCATTTTCTGAGAGCAACAGAAGGGAGGACAAGACATTAAAGGTGGCAGGAAAATGGAGAAATCCAAGTTTGGATTATCGTCTAGACTCTGGATATTACAGGAATAGCTACTGGACTTTAAAAACCATTCTATCCACATCTGACACGTGGGGTAGTCAGACCAAATAATACATCATGACACTTTATACCCCTATAATCCTGATAAATCTTTTAGTCAATGTATTTATAACTGATGAAGAGCCAAGAAAGATCCGAAATATAAATTCACTTACTTGCTCTACAGCTGTGAAACAGTTACCAAAGGAAAGGGCAGCAATTTTTTGCGGACATTGTCATTACCCTCCTACATTCCTGGTGAAACCTTACACAAATGGTGACAGTAACCTAAACCCTGAGGTGGAAACTGGGGGTGTAACAGAGAGATGCCCAAGGTCAAGGGCTGGATGTAATATTTTCAAGTAAAAAGTACAAACTTTAATCTTTACAGATTTCCTTCAAAGCATTTAGCATGGGGGTTAAACCATGAGATTGTGAACAGTGCATCTCGAAGACACTGTGAGAAACGTGCCTCTAGTAAAAGTGCTCACACAAAGTTCCCCTCCATGGGTTCCGGGCCTACATCCTCTGATGGGGATCACTGAGGTTATCCTGAGCCCAGCAGAACTGCATCTGGGGCTCCAGGTCAGTTTGAAAAGTAGGCATATACTCTTTGTCACAGGATTTTAATTTGGGAAAACACAAGACACATTAAGACTCTTTCACTGTTGAAGACTCCTCTGATAGCTGGGATTAGGGGCTACAGCTAGTACTGATAAAAATGCCAAGTTTAGTCTTTCCTGTCAGGCCAGCCCTGTGACCTCCTTCTGTCATCACGGAAGTGGAGCATAGCTGCATCCTGAGCTGTTTTCACTCAATCCATTTTACACCAACAACAGAATGACCCAAGGAGGGTTCCAAAAGCTGACATGAGACTAAGTTTCTATCCATGAAAGCAATCAGTCCAATTGCCAGACATGTAGAATATCCAACTCAAGAAAATAAGCAACATCTTAAGGACTTCAAAGAGATCAATAGAAAGACAGAGCAGTGAGTTCTTGGTGGTGAGCTTTTAAAATCTGGCTCCATAGAGGCCACATTGGTCTTACAAAAATAAGTGAACATCGTTTGCAAGCCCTGATTTACAAATCGGGTGACCATGCAGGCAACTACCATGAAGCAGGTTAACATAGCAGCCTTAAAGCTCAAATGGTGGCATGGACCAGACTTGAAGGAGAGGACATGGCAGAATATCCAAACAGATGCTGTGCCACAGCCCAAGTGACCATCAGCATCTGGCTAAAGGAACACAGCTAGCGGGTGAAGGATGTAGTGGGACACCTGATTCGGGGCACATACTCTTACGTACCAGGCCCGGGAGAAGCATTACAACTGGCTGTGTGATATGAGTAAGCCACTCATCTTTCTGGGACTTGGTTTCCCCATGCGCGTAAGAGATGGCCAACATGTAGTTCCAATACTTTGGAATCCGTGAAGTACTGGAAAACAGCTGATAGACAAATAATCCACCTGGGATGGTGGGAAGGGAGGGAGACCAGGTGTGCCTGTGGAGCAAAGGCTGTGAGCAACCATGTAGCTTGGGAGCAGAGCTACCCAGTAGCCTTCTTGGGTGATGATAATTACAGCCAAACAGAAAGTTCCCGTGACGCTCTCTCACAGCAGTGGTGCGAGTCCTTCATCTTTAAACACGTCAACATGCAAGGCTACAGAGAGTGAGGGCAGAGAGGCTCTCCTCATCACCCACACTCAAGACCAGCATGACACAGAGCTCCACCATGATGGGCAGATGTGAAGACATGCCGAATTCTGAAGCTTGCAAGAAAACGTACGAGTTGGAGTTTTTTTTAAAGCAGTAGTCAAATATTATTGCTAAAGGAAAAAAAGGACATTGAACTCAGCACTAAGGGTAACTGAAACCTAATGCAAAAAAGCAAAGGTAAGTTGGAAATACAGATAATAATTTTCTTCTGGCCAAGATTTCCTCTCACCAAAGAATCTTGTAAGGCGTGGACTTCTCAGACCTCTAAAAACTTTTCAAAAAGTCTCTTTCTTCCGTGGATGGCCAAAGAACAGTCGTTCCCTGGTTCCCAACCAACATCACATTTGCCCTTATCATTTCTTTTACTTACAAATGTTAGCTAACTTGTCCAAAACGGGACTGAAATATTAGTTCTCCCCACACCACTGAACAGATCTGACAAAGAACCAGCTCTATAAACACTAAAGTTTTTAATGGATGAAACTAAGAATCATAACAAAAGCTAAAGAAGGACCGTTTCCAGGGCCGTGCATATAGCTGGTGCTAAGTACTGAGCATAAAGGGTAACTTACTGTCTCACAGAAAATGGTCACAAAAACCTCCTCTTTATAAATGGATGCTCATAAACTTTCAGTGAATTTCCAACCCATTTTCAAAGCCCTTAGTCATGTTTGTAGAGGACATTGATAACCTGCAGTAACTTCTGCCCATGTAGCCCTATACTCTACAAAGAATGTAACCATCGGATCTGTGTGATGGAGGAAGACTCTCCTGCCATCCAAATATGAAGCCCTCAGAAAGATTCTAGCACCTCCACAGTATTTATAGGTAAGGAATGCTCTCAAAGACAGTACTAATTTCCCAGAAGGAGCTCAACAAATTAAACAGGGGAACACAAGTGGGAGTGCTTTAGTGTTAACTTAGCCAGAGCTTGTCGCTCAAGGGAACACTGAGTGGAAAGGAGGCACAAAACATTGGGACGAAACATTTTCATCGGTGACAACAAGTAACAAAAGTTTGGTGCAAACTGTAAAGATCAACTCAGCACAGAGAGACCCTCACATTTCAGAGAAATTACAGACAAGCCTATTGCATAGCTGTCAGAATGGCCTCGAAGCTGTGTGTATACAATTCCAGAACATCTGGTCAATTCAGTGAGTCCCATCAGTCACACCACTTGTTTGCTCTTCAGTGCACCAAACAACTAATTGAAATTCTCATCGCTCAGCCCATCACTCTGGCAATGTGTCAACAGAACCTGAGTTAAGGCTGTGGAAACTGTGGGTCTATGAACCTACAAAATTAAGCATTTGAAGGGGTTTTGGATCCTGGAGGTTTCTTGACTGACATATAATAATGAAAGCTTGCTGTTTGTAAACCCCAGAGATCATGTAGTGCCTTTCTAATCAACATGGTAGAATTTTAGGGGGTTAAAATAACTGAAAAAGAACCCAGCTGATTTCCAGTTAATCACTGTCTGGCAGTGCCTTTTCTCTGGCTTGTTTTTAATATAGGCTTTATCAAGGTAGAAACAGCATACAATGTCACCTAACCTAGGTCTTTGCTGAGAAGTATGAATTCAAGTCTTTGTAAACTATAGACAACTAATTTGAATTAAAGTAAGAGAATGTTTGTTCATTGTCCCTTAAAATAACTCCATGTCTCTACCTCCTCTCATGGGCAGGGACTCTAACTCAATCTTCTGTGAGGACCAGCTCTGCTCAGGAAGCAGCACTTACTTGAAGATTTCAGACAGCTGACCAGGAGTTCACCTATTCTTTTTACCTCCACTGTCTAGCTAGTAATCATTCCAAATCTCGTTTGTTTCTTTCTATAATATCCCGAAAGTCTGTTGCAGGTTCCAGAGACTTCCCAAATAACCCTAAAATGGATTTCTATTTGGGAAGTGTGGCAGTAGGTCAGGAGAGTTAAGGTTAGGGATGTGGAAAGTCTGACAGGAGGACATGCTTTGGACTCTCAGGTGATGATAACAGGACATTGACAACTGGAAATCTTCGGAGGACTAGCTACTACAGTGTAAAGATTTTGTCCACTAATCCCCAGACCCATCCTGGGAATTTTTATTGAAGACCTCATCCTGGGAAGCCTGGTGATCGATCCCTTCATAAAACGAGCCACCGTTGTGCAGGAAAGTCCCTACTGCCCGCCCCTGCCGGGCATGACCCACAGCATCGCTGAACACTTTGTTTATTTGTTCCTCAGAGGGCATCCACCAGTCGGGGTTGGAGGTACAGTGCATCCTAATGAATTCTGTGGGAATAAACACAACAATAAAGAGAGAGAGAGAAAAACAACTGGTTTTTGCAGAAAATGACAGACAGGCTGCTTAAACATTTACAGAAGCTCTACAAGAAATCTTTATGGGAAATCCAATGTAATGCTATGATGATGTCACTCCTTAGACTCAACTCACTACATGTAAGTTTTCTACTCATGTGCAAAAGTACAAATCCTCCTAAGGAACATCTCCTATCGAAATGAAAGGTAAATGTGATCTGTAAGATGTACGAGATACACCACGCTTGGTAAGAGTTATGAAGTACATTTCAAACCTATGGTGGCATCTGTTCACATTTTTAGAATGTTAACTATTTCCGGAAACACAGCAAATATTGTTGGCATGGTATTCTTTAAGCTGCCACTAATCTGCAGATTAAGTGCAACAGGATTAACAAAATCTCAATGACTGAGAAACTGCCCAAATTGTAGCTCAGAACAGATTTTCACGTTCTCAACATGTATCATAGGTTATGCTTATTTCTCTCATTAGAATGTCCATACATGTACTGACAAATTATTTCTTACATCAGATTTCTTCTAAATACTTAATTTCACCAGAAGGCAATCAGCATGCCTAGAAGGGTACATATATAGAAAGTAGCCAAGGCTCCCATAAAATAAACTCGGCTTCCAAATGACCTATTCTTCCTGTTTTCTCAGGGGGTCAGGCCACAGGTATAACTCCTACCTGGCTATTTTAATATGAGCCCTTATAAACTGAAGTGAGCATTTTGGAAAAAGTTCTAAGTCAAACTGTGTTATTTTTGCATAGCTGATTCTAAGTCCAATGTGACTATTATTTACACAGTTTCCTCTCCAACACCGCTCCCTCTACAAGACAATAGGTCTGGTTGTAGGACTGGATTTGTCTAAAATTACTGCGTGCAATTCTGGCCCTATCTGCCTTTGGGAGATGCTGATGCTTTTCAAGTACTTGGACCTCAAAAATCTCAAGAACTGAACTGTGCCCATCTTAGTAGATAGAGTCTAGCTCAGCTGAGAAGCAGGGGCATCACTGAGTTCACTGGCATTCCCTTCAATTTTGTTCCTGGGGTGAGAACCTCGCTCATCTCACCGGAGTCCCAGCCTTGGTTACCTTCCTCAAGGGAAATAACAATGTTTATTCAGCAACTCATCCTCCAAAACTGCCAGAATCAGATGGCTTATCCTTGGGTGCAGGCCTGGGAAACACTGAAGGCTAACTCCCTGATCCTCTTCTGTCCCCCTCACACCCCTACTGTATTTAGTAAGTATTCAATAACTGTTGTAGTTTCCCGTCGTCTCTGTCCAGACTCTTCACTCCTATCAGCAGGATTTAAAAGCTAAGGAATGAGGACACTGTGACCTTGCAACTCTGAGAATGTGCCCGCTCTATGACACCTCTCAACCTCCACCTTCTCCTTAGTGTCTGTTGCTGACACAGGACTTTCTCTAATATTGTGGTAAAGACTATTAAAAACTAAATGCAGAGTTCACTCCGTTACACAGATAGGAAGCATCTTCACAGGCCCTCTTCCCTCTAAGGTCAGACCACCTTCAGGAAGGGTCAACCTGGAGTTTGGTTCCATTTCAGAAAGCACCCTGTTTTCAAAGTGTCCAATGGTCTGAGGTTTCCTTGGCTGTTCTAATCTTGCTCACAACAGGGATGTCCACCTTGGGAATCACCAGGTCTAAACCTTTATGAAAGGGATGCCATCTGGGTCACAGGAAGGCCTTAGGATTTCAGCCTTTGGGACAAGCATATAAACACTCTAATTGGCTGCCCCTGACACAAACAGTCACCACGTTCTGCCTGTGTATTCTCCACCCATGGGCTGGGTGGAAGCCTGTGGCTGTGTCCCAAGGTGAGGCGCGAGCTGGAGAATGTAAATTCTGGTCAGCCAACCTGGACTTTGTCAGTGTCACGGTGGGTCAGGCAACATGCTCAGGGCAGCAGCACTGTGCTTTGGGATGCATGTTAATCCCCCAGTTTCACTGACTTGCTGGTTAAAATGTAAACCATTTAGTAAGAATTTCTGGAAAGGGATACAATTGTGAGGTCTCTTGTCCTGACTCCCCTTATAAGCCCCAGGGCAACTTCTTGGAGTACAGTGTTCCCAGGAGCGCCCCAATCTCACAAATGCCTCTGTCACTCTTGGTGAGTAACGCTGTCAGCTCTAATGATGTTGAGAAATAAAGGAAACTCTGGCTTAGTCTGCTAAGACCCTGGAAATTTCCATCACCCACTGAGTAGGTGGAATTTTCAGACTGGCCAACAGGCGGTGCTCTGGTTCACCCATGCCTAGGGGACACTGGGGTTTTCATTCCTGGTGGTTTTCTCAAGGATGGGCCACCTGAACCAGAATCACCAGCAATGCATGTCTCTCTCACTCCTACTCCAGATGTGCTAAATCGGAAGCCTGGGGGCTGGGGGGGAGGCACTGAGGAATTGCAGCTGCTAACAAAATCTACACATGTCTTAGGCACCCTGATGTTGCCGAATACTGTGGGCATCCTGGGAGGGAATGCTGGAGTGTCCTTTCTGAAAACAAGGCCTCATCAGTAATGATGTTTCTTCACTGTCATTTCTTCGCCAGGAAATATTTTGATCCCTGTCTTAAGTAAATTATTAGTAAGCCTTTCCAACCAATAAAATTACTAGTGAATTATAAAGGTTAATGTTTGAGCCTTTTGATGTGAATCTGTCATGTGTGATCAGTGTTCCTGGTGGCGCTATAATGTTTCTACTTGTCTAAATCTGTGTTTATTTGCACCTGCTGAATCAACTGTGTAGCTCTTGATTCCTCCTCCTCACCCTCTGCCTGGCCTACCACAGTGTAGATCAGCTGCAAAGTAATCAGTTGTTAATAATGAGGAAATGGTAGCATCTAAGTAGTATTTTTAATATAGAAACTTCAAAAATGCTGACAAAATAAAGTTTGATGGGGCCAGGAATACTTTAGGCACCCCAATTTTAAGGGAAATTAATTCTAAATAAATTTAATAAGGAGTTAGGTGCAAGTACTCTTGAGGAGGTAGCTGGCGGGTGGTGGGAGGCACAAGCTGCAAATGGAAATGGGATATATCATTTTACTAATTTTTGGCAAATTCCACGTCCTCCCTTCCTCCGTGCATTTCCCAATGCTCCAGTTTTGCTGGAGGTGGCCTTCTGTGGCAGCAAAGAAACTCTAGATTTAAAGCGTGAAACATGAGGTGCTATGCAATGCTTATGTGCCACTAAGTGAGAACGCCAAGGCTAAAGCAAACGAAGGTGTTTTAAAGAACTTCTCGATACCAAGTAGATGGGCCACATGAAGCCTAGAAAGGTCTCAGCGGAAAAAACCAAAATACAGTAAAGGCTGAACACTTGCACGGGGGAGCCACAGCCAATGCAGTGAAATGAGATCACAGATGGTGACACTGAGCGGAAGGATGCAGTACCTCGGAGGCATGTTACTTTAACTGGATCCAGAGGGCGTCTTTCAGGACCTGTCTCTCCTGACTGCACTGACCTTTTCCTTTTCCCAAGGCCGCATGAGTACTTAAGCTCATCGGTTGTGAAAACAAATCTGATGAGGTATCGAAGGAGCCGTCTCCCATCTTTCTTTGAAGAATTTACCGCCTCGTCCCACTGTTTGCTCGTTATGTAGACAGGATAGTTGTTCAACAGCTGCTTGCTTCCCTGGAAAAGCGAAGTATTTTCTCATTACCTTAACTTAGCCAGCCAGCCAGCCAGCCAAGGCGATCTCCATTTCAAAGGCAAACATGCTTTTTAACCAAGTGGCTCTGCTGACAATGAACCAGGTACTGAAGAGCACAGGTAATTGCTCACACTGAGAACGGGCACTTTTCAAATTACATTTGCATTTTCTATAACAAGAGCCAATGAGGTATAATGAACACCTTTGAAAGAGGAGCTATTTATAACTTGCATTTTAACAGGTAGGTTAAAATGTGTCAAGATCCAATGACAGGGAACAGTATTTAAATATAACCCGTAACTTTCCTTTTCAATCTATTAAAATATGCAAAAATGACTTTGAAGAGTGTGATCAAACAGGTCTCTTCATCCTTTGGTTGGCGGTTAAGTATTTTTAGAAATGATGCTGGTGGTCTATTTTCATAAGGTATTTATTACTTGTGCTTAATTCGCCTAACACCTGATAGCCACTGCATAACAGTGGAAATGACATTAAAAAGTGAATTTAAAAAAGGGAGAATTGTGAAAACTAAAGAAAAAAAAATCAATAACGCAAACCAGGTTTCCTCAAATTCTAGCTTCTGCAAATGCCACTATGTCAACTCAAAATTTTTCTTCCTTTTCATCTTCTTAATTTATGTCTGCTATAAAATTCCCAGGCTCAATAGCTGCAGTGGGACTAATTACAGGAATTTCTGTAACATTTATAAGCCATGTTTAGTCAATTCCACCTACACAACCATTACTTTAGTTCTGGTTGTCCATAAAATTCTACAGTCCAGGACAAATTAATTAACCCATGATCTTAGTTTTAATGTACTCCTTCCCTAGTAATTAAGGTGTACAAAATAAAGGAAAAGCTCATTCAGTTTTACAACTCTGCAAATTTACTACAGGTTATAAATTTGGCACTGTTTGGGTCTGATAGGGTTTTATTTCAAAAACTGCTGTCAGTTGAGCACTGAGAAGGGCAAATGGCACAGGACCCAGGAGGAAAGGTGCAGACAAGACTGTCCCCTAAAGCTGCATGGAATCACACCCGGGGAAAGTCATCACCACATTGGTCACACTTCCTTGAACTAGAAGGAGTGTGGCTCAGGTTCCTTGTTATAAGGGAGGCAGCTGAGGCACACGGTTTGTACTCTGAATTTAGACCAGCTGCAGTCTGAACTGAATCTTGGTTCCAGGTGTTATTTGTGTTTCTTGAGCAAGTGACTTCAACTGGTTGCACCAAAGTTTCCCTGTTTATAAAATGGGAAGAACTAAATTATCGTGGGTTTAAGACTTGAGTATAGGGGAGCATGAACCAAGACTTGGCTCTGGTGCTGTAAATGATCACAGATGGGCAAGAGCCCAGAGGTTCAGAAAGGGTCCCCTCAGCCCAGGCTGCTCTCTCACAGCCCGGGGTGAGAGACGGAGGGATGACAGGAGTCTGAGGTAGCACAGAGAAGCAAGGAGGAAAGATACAGAATCCAGGAGGGCAGGCAACCATTCCAGTGAGCCAGGGTGTGGGGGACTGAAGAGTCAAGGTGATTCCCAGGTGAAATGGCAGTGTCCTTCACAAAGACAAGGAACAGAGAGAGGGTCACGGCATGGAGAAGGAGACAGATTGCAAGGAAGAGAATTCTCCTGCTTCCCATGCACAGGGAGAAAAGGGTTTACCAGGGTTGTGATTAGTGGAGCTCTCAGGACAACAGGGTGGGGCCCGAGGAAGGTGGAATCCAGGGCTGGTTGCCTCAGACCACAGATTGTGTCAAAAAGTATTTCTGTGGAAGAACATTACTGATAACCGCCACCATTTACACAATCAGCGATGCACAGACTGAGGCTAGCCCCGTGCACTCTGTGGCCTTGGCCTCTTCGCTGCTCACACGTGGTGCTGCCAGTACCCTTGCAGAGCCGGGCTCTGGGGCAGGCCTCAGACAGGTGACCGACATGGAAGCTTCAGCTCTGTCTGTCAAACTAAGGATAATGATCCCCGCTTGCAGCTTTGTGGTGGGGAAACCACCCATCTCCCCACCTGAAGATAAGCCCATGAGGGCTGGGGTTTTTAGTCTGTGCTTTACTCAGTGCCTTATTCTCAGGGCTGAGAACAGTGTCTGACACACAATAGGTGCAGTGAATATCTGTACAATGACTGATGCAGTAGACGCTAGTGTGGCTGCTATGAAGCACACGCTCAAGAATGGTGGCTACAATGAAGAGTTCTTTCTTGTTTTCTTTCTCTCTCTTTTTACTGCTGCGGCACTGGGACATGTGAAGAGCTTCTGATGAATAGAAATGGGCAGAGTGAAAGATCTTTAAGGAGAGCAACAAAGACAAGGGGCCATTAAAAGCTGGTACTAGGGACAGAGGGCTTCTGCCAATCCTTAATTTAAGATCATCCTTTCAGTGATGGTCCTTGGAAGTACACCTGTCAGCCTCAGAAAAGGAGACTGAGCAGTGGGTTGTTAAACCTTTTACTTATTTAATGTTGTGCAAGTTTTTATTATTATTAAAAAATATTTTTAATGTTTGTTTACTTTTGACAGAAAGAGAGAGTAACAGAGTGAGAGCAGGGAAGGGGCAGAGAGAGAGGGAGACACAGAATCTGAAGCAGGCTCCAGGCTCCGAGCTGTCAGCACAGAGCCTGACGTGGGGCTCCAACTCATGAACCGCGAGATCATGACCTGAACCAAAGTCGGACGCTTAGCCAACTGAGCCACTCAGGAGCCTCTAATACTGTGCAAGTTTTAAAAACAGCTTTCCCGGGGCGCCTGGGTGGCTCAGTCGGTTGGGCGTCTGACTTCGGCTCAGGTCATGATCTCGCAGTTCATGGGTTCGAGCCCCACGTTGGACTCTGTGCTGATGGCTCAGAGCCTGGAGCCTGCTTTGGATTCTGTGTCTCCCTCTCTCTCTGACCCTCCCCCATTCATGCTCTGTCTCTCTCTGTCTCACAAATAAATAAACGTTAAAAAAAATTTTTTTAATAAATAAATAAATAAAAACAGCTTTCCCTTGGGTGTCTCAGCTCATTGGGCAAGACAGGGTTCCTGTAACTGTTTTGCCAAGGATGTTAAATCCTTTTCCAAGGTCTCACAAGACAAAAGGTGGAACTAGGAACCTGGTCCTTGAATTCAGAGCCCACCCCTAAGACCAGGGTTGAGTCTGTTTCAAGATGAGAGGTGCTGGAGATGAGGGAGCTCAGAAACCAAGGAATGAACTTTCTCAAATCCTTAAAAAGAATCCACTCGTACAGAAGAGCTCAACAGCTCTCCAAAAAATGAAGCTCTCCATAAGTGTAGAAAGACCATTTGGAGGTAATTTTCTTAAAAAAAAAAAAAAAAAGGAAAAGCAGGAAAAAAGTAATTTACAGCCCCGAACAACTCAGATGCTCCCTGTTTTAAGGATGAGATTTACCATACTGTTTTATTTTTTTTAATGTTTATTTATTTTTGAGAGAGAGAATGTGAGCAAGGGAGGGGCAGAGAAAGAGGGAGACACAGAATCTGAAGCAGGCTCCAGGCTCTGGGCTGTTAGCACAGAGCCCGAGGCGGGGCTCGGACCCATGGACCGTGAGATCATGACCTGAGCCAAAGTCAGATGCTTAACCAAACTGAGCCACCCAGGAACCCTGAGGTTTACCATACTGCTTTACCATAGTTAATAGAAATAAAATGTGATCAATAATATTGAGAAAATGCCCACATGCCTGAAATGACAGTAAAAACAGCATAATAATGGCGATGATGGGTAATAAAAAAGTTTGAATATTCCTATCCAGAGGAAATGTAGATATGTCCCTTTTTTATGTTTTCATAAATTCTGATTGCATAGTCTCTTCAATTAGCCACCAACAGGTTATTAAACTCTCATCTATAAATCACTTTGAAAAAAACCAATACAAAGCATTCATTTAATGCATTCACAGACTCAAACAAATGGAAGACATATTACTTAACATTTAAGTAACTTCTGAATTACTCTTAGGAACAATGTGCTCTGTGAGCACAGAGAGGGTATGGCAATCAGGGAGAACTTCTTGGAGGAAGTGAGCTTTTTGGAAGTGTTTTTCTGTATAACAGAAATGTCAAGTTGGGAAATGTGGACCCTATTCTAGGGAGTAAACAAAGGATTTCAAGCATGTGACATTTATTCTGGAATAAATACTGGTTTAGAAAACTAACTTCCTAGTGTGGAGAAAGGAGAAGAATATGTTGCATAGTCCAGGTAAAAAGTGTGGGGTGAGAGGTAGAGAAAAGAGACACTACTCAATGTAGCTGTGGAACAAGCAGATGTCAGGAATGAGGAAGGAATCAGTAATGCCTCAGAAATTTCTGCCTGGGGTTGCTGCTGCCTTTACTGCAGAGAAAACAGGGGTAGGGATGGGCATTCAGAGGCCATGCCATGAGTTTGAGGGTGCAAGAGCATTCCATTGTTGGTCAGCAGTTGGACACAGTGGCTGGGAGTTGGGGACGGGTGGCCCAGATCTAGATTTGGGACTTGTTAACCTGCAAGTAGCTGGTGTTCAGAGAGAGAACATAAGCGACTGGAGAAGGGCAGTGGATGGTGAGAGAGGGAGATGAAAGGTGACACTCTGGGGAAATGGTGGATGGAAAAGGACAAGGAAGGAGAAGACAGTCCTGACACTGAGTCCAAGAGAAAGCATGGAGCAGAAAGGTGAGGTCCTGGGGATAATGGGAGCTGGAAAAAGGGCCCCTGCACTGGTGCTGGGAATGTCCCCAGGGCCACTTGCAGAGGACTCTGGTAAGTAGTCAAGGTGCAGCCAGATTCTTGGGGGCAAAAGAGCAAGTTGGAAACCAAGAATGGAGTAACAAATACAGACCAGTCTTTCAAGTGTTTTAATCTCTAAAGAAATGAGGTGACCATTCTGCAAGTGCCTTCAATGACAGGCACTGGAGACATGGCCCAACCTTCAAGGAGCCTGATGCATGGTGGTGCACAGTGGAAGGGTGGACAGAGACTGCAGTGCGTGATGGGAAGAGAAAGAAAAGATGATAATGGAGAGTGTGTGGGAGCATCAAGGGAAGGCCGAGTTTCATGGTGTTTGATACTCAGAGGAGTGACCCGGTAAATCGGTGCACAAGACAAGGAATAACTGATGGCACAAAGCCCCAGAAGGGGGAGGGCAGCATGGATGAAAGAACAGGCGTGGATGGGTAGCCCCACCAAGGGGCAGGGGCATGGCTTCCTGGGGGCACCAGGTGTGCCAGAAGGTAGGAATCAGTGCAGCAGAATTCACCGGATTGACTTCAACTTGGTATCGCTTACTTTTTTGCAGAATTCAAGAGAGGGAGGGTGGTGGCCCCAGGGACGGGGCACTGGAGGAAAGGGGCAGACACTCTGAAGTAGCTCCTCCAAACTTCAGGGAAAGGGAGTGACTGCCAAACGTGTCTCATGCCACAGGTGAGTTTCCGTGTCTTTTCATTCTCTGGTCTATTTTATGTGCAGAAAAGTGGGGAGTGGTGTTTTCTTGTCTATCTTCGGCAGCAAGGCATGGGGTCAGGGTGGGAATGGCAGGTGTGAGGCTGGATCTATGAAGTGGATAGCACAAGGATAGAATTTTTTAATATTTATTTTTGAGAGAGAGAGAGAGAGAGACAGAGAGAGAGAGAGAGAATGGGGGAGGGGGAGACAGAGAATTTGAAGCAGAATCCAGGCTCTGAGCTGTCAGCACAGAGCCCGATGTGGGGCTCAAACTCACGAACCATGAGATCATAACCTGAGCCGAAGTCAGACGCTTAACTGACTGAGCCACCCAGGCGCCCCTTGAGAAAGGAATTTCAAGATGATTTCAACTAGACACAGACAGTATGGAAGGATGTGTGAAGATGAGATGAGAAGGTCCACAGCCTGCTGTCACCAGTGAACAATTCACCTTGCCAAAAGAAGCAAACTACCTAAAAAGAGCTGACATACTGCTATCAATCTAGGACATTTCTAACCTCAGCACCATACAGTGCTGTTGTTACTTCCACTGGATTTAGGTTCTAAAGTCTGTATGATTAAAACAACATATTTCAAAACCGAGCCTTGAAAATCTTGTAAAATGTACCATGTTTAAACTGACATGCCATTACCAGCAGAACAGACCCTTTCTCCTACACTTTGGAAGGGGCTGTGGTTGCTCCTACCAAGGTCCAGAGGAAGAAATGCTCATGTTTCAGAGCCCAGGGTCTGGTGAACACTCATCTAAAAATCAAGAAGTGTGGGAGGTGCCTTAGAGCAAGAGGTTTTTTGGAATACTGGCTCTGCCAGAGAAGGGCAGGCTGGTGTTTCCCATTTCAGCCCCTGTGCCGCAAGAATGCCAAAAGACTTGCCTATGCCATTTAAACTGGCATTTCTTTACCACCCCCTCTCAAGAGTACAGCGCTGAATCTTGGTGAGTCAAGTACATGCATGATCTTCCTCCAAAGTACATGGACTCATAGGTAATAAGCACCACAGACCTCAGAGAGTCAAAAATGTGTCTTGCCGGCCATCTGTTCTGGCGCACCCGTGGAAGCTATTGAGAAGCTTGGTCTGAAGGAAACTTCAGACAGAATGATGTCTACCTTCTTCCCTAGGAACCTACCTCGGCGGGCTGGTCGGCTGGCTGGGGGATCAGGAGCTGGTTGTGATGCTGCAGCACAGTCTTCAAATAATCCAGAACGGTCTGGCAGGGCACTGGGTGGGAGAGATGGCAACGATTACACATTAGCTACCCCGGGACAAGGAAATCAAAAGCTTTAAAGTTTGAAGAGATTTTTGATGTAAACATCTAAATAAAAAAAGACTTATTTTCTAAAGGAAATAAAATCTTCTTTCATTTGACATCCGTAGTTATTTCAGTTTGTAAATACAGAACAGATGCTATGATTTGGGGAGAATTTTTAGGCTCAGCACAATTCACTGAAAACTTTCAAGTCATACTTAAAGATGGATTTGGGTCAATAATATGATCAATGAACCACTCACAGAAGATATGTATCTTGACTTTGACTCAAGTTGTAACATCAGCACTCAGTGATGTTTTTTAAAACCAAGGTACTGCAAACTAATGTTTTGCCAGTTTTTAATTAATAATATAATGCCCAATTTTACTGACAGATTCATTCCTAGCTCTGCAAGCAAGCAGGAATGCCATGCAGTGTAGACCTGCTTCCCAACGTGGATACAGCTGGCCAGGGTTTTTACTCATCTGGTCCAATACAGAGTTGGTTATTGTGTATTTCATTAACTGTTGCACTAATCTTTTGAGGTTGAAGCTCATAGATTCATTGAATAATTACCATAAACTAAACAGATAGTAACCCAACATGGTACATTTTTTGTACCACTGCAGAAATAATTCCTACATGTTAAGATTGATATAAGAGCCATTTCAGAAGTAGTACTAATTGCCTTTAAAGGTCTTGGTAGCTTAGTTAATAACCCAGTTTATAGGAATTATTGCCACTATCTGTCTCAGATGTGTGTTTTCTTTAGCTTTTTTTTTGTCACAGTAAAGAAAATAATGAATATTTAACCGAAATCCCCAGTTTAAAGTATCACTACTGCTTCTTGGTTTTTCTCACTTTTTTTTTTTTTTAAAGATCGCAAACATAAGTTATCATCTTTATCTACACAGCTAATAGCTTTGGGTTTTTTAGGTGACATCACGTTGTAATATAACAAATCAAAAAACTACATCAACATCCTTTTGAAGAAGCTGAATGATAGGAAGTAGAAGTAGTTTAAGAATCTTGCCAAAAAAAAGTACCATATATTCTTAAATAATCATCCTTATGGACCTGTGTATTATAGACCTGTCACAGGCCATGCCTAAGCAGTCCTTCGAATATGGTCTTCAAATTGGAGAAGCATTTGCCGAATAACCACAAACTCAACAAAAAGAAGGCATACGTGCATCAGTTTGAAATAGGCCTTTTATTAAACCAAAGTTTAGTAAAACCTGTCTGAAATAGTCCTTTTATTAAACCAAAGTTTAATAAAACCTGTCAAGTACCTCTAATTCACTGGCCTGTTAAAAGTCTAACCCACTTTACTGACGCCACAGCAAGAATGACTCTTTTGTTAATGGCATTGACTGTGGGGGGAAAAGCAGGAGACCTGAGAAGCTAACGCTGAGTTCCGGGTTTCCACTAACTGTGTGGCCCCACTGAACTTGTGTCCAAGTCTCCTGCAACCAGCGTGGAGTGGGAGGCTCCCAATGGCAGCACTGGGTCCTTCCCGGTTTGTGCTCAGAAGCAAACACCGCTGTACACGTCACTGCTTTGCCAAGTGACACATGCAAGGTGTTACTCTGGATTTATTTGGGAAGTCTTTTTTTTTAATAATTTTTTTTAATGTTTATTTATTATTGAGAGGCAGAGAGACACAGAGTGTGAGCAGGGGAGGGGGGGTGGGGGGAGACACAGAATCCCAAGCAGGCTCCAGGCTCTGAGCTGTCAGCACAGAGTCCAACGCGAGGCTCGAACTCACGAACTGCAAAATCATGACCTGAGCCAAAGTCTGTTACCTGACCAACTGAGCCACCCAGGTGCCCCTATTTGGGAAGTCTTAGTAAAATTTGCAAATACTCATGGACTGATTAGGATTTGAATGAGACTTCTTTTGATCCTTTACCCGTATTTTTTAGTCATTAAGATGTCTAAGAAAAAATGTTTAAATGAAACACTAAAATGCTTACAAAACTGAATATTCAGCATGACCTCAACCATGTTATGAATAATTATGTACATAAAGAGATTGAAAAGAAATAAACCAAAGTGTTAATAATAATTAAAAACGATTATATTTTAGTAGCAAGACTAGGATAGTTAACACTATCATCCTTGTAAAAACCAGTTTAAAAACATTTCTACAGTGGGCATGTATTATAATTTAAAAGTGGTTTGAAGAATATCTACATAATTATTATCCCCCCCGCCTTCCTTTGCTATATATTATCTGCAGTGTTTGTACACAGCCCTGGAAAGGCTTGGAGGCCGACTCTCCCATCTCCTAGCAGTGCTAAGCTATGAGCAAGGCCAGCTGATTCAAATGTTGGAAGAAAACAGAATTTCATGCTCATTTACTGGCTGTAGGGGGCAAGTGGGTCCTGCAGGTTGATATCTGGGCACAAGACTGAAGGCCAGGAAGACAAGACAAAGCTATTTAGCCAGTTATGAAAGAGAACTCAGTTGTTAAGTGTCCGATTCTTGGTGTCAGCTCAGGTCATGATCTTGCAATTTGGTGGGTTTGAACCCCATGTCAGGGTCCATGCTGACAGCATGGAGGCTGCTTGGGATTCTCTCTCTCTCCCTCTGCCCCTCCCCCCCTCATGCTGTCTCTCTCAAATAAATGTAAAAAAAAAAAAAAAAAAAAAAAAGAAATAGCCACCAGGCATGATGCTGGGCCCTGAGTAACACCCTCCTCCAGCCCCTCCCTAGTGCGCTCCTGGCCCTGACCCTCACAAGGCAGAGGCCTCCAGGCCCCTTTCCAGCACAGGGCATGTCCCTGCTGTTACAGATTTGAAACATCGCTCTCTGCTAGGGCTCTTTGGAGGGTTGCCTAGATTTATAATAGGGAAGCTGTAGAATCAAATGAAATATTTTTGGTGGAAAAAAAAAAAAAAGAAAGTCTGGAAAATAGAGATAGTTGTGTCTATTCAAGAGGGATGAAAGCAGAAGGAAACATTATCCTGACCCACAGCTACACCATGCTGCCTTCCCAGAGAAGCACTGGGCACTGAGAAGGCAATCGTGCCCAGTGTCCTCCTGCCCTGCTGTTGTGTCAATCTACAGTTTTGTGGACACACTGTGGAATTTCCCAGTGAGCACATGTGGCCCTCAGAGATGGGGAATAAGAGGCCTTTGCTTCCTTTGAGATTCCTGCAGTCCTGGCCAGACACTGCTCCTCTGGCCTCCAAGAGATGAGAGATGGGGTCAGGGCTTCCACCAAGAAAGGAGCAGCAGGATCCTCAAGAGGCTGATTATGCCCCAGACACCTCACATCCAACTGCCTCCTCACGCACACTCTGAATTAAGCAAGTCATTCCCGTCGATGGAGAAGCTACCACCTCGGACCCATTGGGCAGGTTTCATGTATTTACTTATATATTCTGCAAAAGAAAGACACACGCACCTAGCAGGTTTAATGAGACAATAAATGAGGAACCAAAAACTGTAAAAGCTTCTATTAAAGGGAAGGGAGAATATAAAGGTTCCCCAAATGTCCCTAGGTGTATCCTGATATTGAGAATTTCCACCCCCAGCCATGTAATAGCATTTTAATTTTTTTTAATGTTTATTTTTGAGAGAGAGAGAGAGAGAGAGAGAGAGAGAGAGAGAGCACGTGCACGCGAGGGAGGAGCAGAGAGAGAGGGAGACTGATTCTGAAGCAGGCTCCAGGCTCTGAGCTGTCAGCACAGAACCTGACGCAGGGCTCGAACCCACACACAGTGAGATCACACCTGAGCTGAAGCTTGATGCTTAACCAACTGAACCACCCAGGCGCTCACCACATAACAGCATTTTAAAATGCATACCAGAGAATCCTAGAAAGAGCAAAAAGCCTGAGAGGAAAAAAGCAAATTAGGAACATCTTTCATGTCAACAGATAAAGACTGAGGGAAACAGGTTACAAATACTCTGTTGGGTATCTAAGACATCCAGATGAATGTGCTACTCTCAAAAACAAACACACCCTCTAGCTTGGATGGCTTGATTTTGTCATGGCCAGTGTTAAGTTAGTTAAATCCACACAGACAGGGTCTTCAACACATTCTCAGTACTAGTATATAATAGCTGACAAGAAGGCGTGAGAAGAATTGGTCCCAAAGTAATCCATGGGTACTTTTTTTCCCCTTAACGTACTGCCTCTGGCACTAGGAACTGTGTGATTCTGGGCAAGTTACTCAACCTCTCTTAGGCTCTGTTATCTCATCTGTAAAACCTGGACAATTGCCTACTGTATACAGTTACTGTAAAGTTTAAAATAATACACGTAAAGCAGAAAGCACCCAGTAGATACTGCCTAATGTAAGCTATTATTATTTTACGAGTAGGAGCCTAGTGAGTTCCTTAAAGGTTACTTCACTGACTGCTGACTTTGTTTTAAGGCTCTTCCAAGGAAAACTGTTCCAATTCTGTTTTTTCCCCCCATATTAAGGGTGCTTGGGCTTGAGTACCCAATTTTCATTGCAGATCATTATGTTAAAATTTTGATCAGAGTAGAGTTTCTCTTCTTGTTTCTCAAGCATTTAATCTACTTTGCTGTATAATTGTTTTTAAAGACTTACAAAATACAACACCTGTGATTTTATAGGGAGATTGAAATTATTTACTGTCCTCTGATGACCATGCCATCTGTGCGATTATATCATCTTTAAGCGTCCTATTCACATTGTGTCTGTAAGGTAGAAGCACCTGAATTGTAAATATGAAGAAATAAACGATGAGCTTTAGAAAATACTCAGCCTTACAGATGCATGGTTATGCTTTTGATTATGACAATGTCCCATTTCTAATTTATTTATTTATTTATTGTTTAAATTTCTTTAATGTTTATTTATTTTTGAGAGAGAGACACAGAGCGTGAGTGGGGAAAGGGTGGAGAGGGAGACACAGAATCGAAAACAGGCTCCAGGCTCTGAGCTGTCAGCACAGAGTCCGACGCAGGTCTTGAACCGTCAAACCATGAGATCATGACCTGAGCCAAAGTCAGATGCCCAACTGGTTGAGCCACCCAGGCGCCCCCCCAACTCTGTCTAATTTAACTGATGAGGGTAGATGCCACAACATGCCTGACACTGGGCTAGGATTTAGGATACACAGATAATGTTGACTTCATCTCTGCCTTCAAGGAGCTCAGATGGCCAGCCTCTCTTCATATTGGGACACCAGGGAGAGATAGAAAGAGAAAAAACAAATACACACAGTAAAAACTTCCCGATACTGACTTTCACAGACATATACATGATATATTATGGTAAGTGGTTAATTCTGCCTGGGAACAGGGAGGGGTAGAATTTGTTACAGAGGTGAGTGTCACCTGAACTGGGTACTGAAGGATGAGTTGGAATTTCTCAAGTGGGGAAAAGAAGAATATGTTCTTGAAATGGAAGGAACAGCAGGAGTTAAGGGAAAACCAGAAGCAAGTATAAGGTTGCACAGGAATCACAACTGTCCAGTGGGGTTGGAATACTTGGTGTATGGTGGGAGCTGAGAGTCTAGTCTCTAAAAATGGACAGGAAAAGATTCAGGTAGAAAGAGACCCCATGTGTCATACTGAGTGCTGGAATTTACTCTACAGACCAGGTGAAGCCTTTAGAGGCTTTTTAGCAGGGAGAGGCTGGAGTCTGGGAGTAGGTGAGTGGCTACTGAAGTAGTCCATGTTGAGATAGGCCCAGATGAAAACAGTGGGGAGAGGAGGAACCCATACTGATGTGTATCCAAAAGGTGGAATCCAGAGAGGAGACTGATAGGACATAGGGGAGAGACATGCGTAATGGATGGATTGGAGGTTTCTAACCTGGGTAACTGCATACTGACCTCTTTTTAAGGATACCACTTACAACTGGGGGCGCCCTGGGTGGCTCAGCTGGTTAAGCGTCTGACTTCAGCTCAGGTCATGATCTCATGGTTTGTGAGTCTGAGCCCTGTGTTGGGCACTGTGCTGTCAGCTCAGAGCTTGAAGCCTGCTTCAGATTCTGTCTTCCTCTCTCTGCCCTTTCCCCACTCACACACTGTCTCAAAAATAAACAAACATTTAAAAAAATTAACAAAAATACCACTTACAATCTAAGAAAAACACTTAAAATTTCTGTATTACTAGGCACAGAACACTTTCCCTCTGTTTCTTTCTTTTTTTAAAAATGTTTACTTATTTTGAGAGAGAGAGATAGAGAGTGTGAGCGAGCAGGGGAGGGGCAGAGAAAAAGGGAGACAGAATCCCAAGCAGGCTTCAGCTGTCAGCACAGAGCCTGATGCAGGGCTCGATCTCACGAACTGTGAGATCACAACCTGAGCCGACACCAAGTCTCTGCCGCCTAACCAACTGTGCCACCCAGGCTCCCCTCCTCTCTCTGTTTTTAAAGTTGCTATTTATTGAGCACTTACTGGAAGAACTAATAGACATCCAACTGCTACTGAATGAACTTAATACTTCCAACATTCTAATAGTATTTTTTTTTTAATGTTTATTTATTTTTGAGAGAGAGACACAGAGCGTGAGCAGGGGAGAGGTAGAGAGAGGAGAGACACAGAATCTGAAGCAGGCTCCAGGCTCCCAGCTGTCAGCAGAGAGCCCGACGCGGGGCTCGACCTCACAATCCGCGAGATCATGACCCGAGCCAAAGTCGGACGCTCAACCGACTGAGCCACCCAGGCACCCCGTAATAGTATTATTAATTTCATGGTACAGAAAGAAACTGAGGTTCAGAATGGTTGATTTGCCAAAAATCACAGCTAGCAAATAGCAGAAGCAGAAATCCAAACCCAGGTTTGACTCCAAACCCATTGTCTTTTATCATATTCTGTCTCTCTCAATCTCATGGCCATAGCAAGAGTTATGAGGACTTTTACCAATTTCTAAGTAAAAGAACTAAATCCTTTATACATCTCTGTTCCTATCATTTGCTCTAAGTTTTTACTCAGGATATATTCACGGGTCTTCATCCTCCTTAGAACCCCCCACACTAAACGTGGACAATAGGCTTCTGAGGACTAGAAGCCGCCCTGAACATTCCTGCACAGGCACTTCTGGGCATGTGTAAGTGGGAGGCTGCCGAGAGGGCCCCAGGACATCCACAACACACTCACTCCAGGGGCTTTTTACTGTTGTAAAATTATCTAAAAAACGGACATTACTGATTTATCTTTCTAAAATATTCTTAGAAAATGACAACTGTGGACTAATAGGATCAGTGGTGCATAATTCAAGGTGAGTTTTCTGGTTTGTACTCTTTTAAGTACAATCCACCCTCATTATTTGCAGAGCACATGTTTTCAAATTTGCCAATTTGCTAAAATGTATTTGTAACTGTCAAATCCATGTTTCCTGGTGCTCTAGCAGTCATCTGTGGACTTTTGCAGATCACTGAAAACCTGGGTTGCACAATGCACACATTCCCAGCTAAGGCTGAACAAGGTTTAACACTTCAGCTGTTTGTTTCAGCTCATAGGGTAACAAGTGTTCTTCTCTTCACGTGCCATGTTTTTCATATTTTGTGCTTTTTCTTGGTGATTCTGCTGTTTAAAAGGTACCCCAAACACAGAGCTGAAGTGCGGTCTAGAGTTCCTAAGTTCAGGAATGCTATGATGAGCCTTAGGGAGAAAATACGTATTAGATAAGCTTCATTCACACATGAGTTATAGGGCTGTTGGCTGTGAGTTCAATGTTAATCTGACAACGCTATATATTAAATAAAGTCTCTTTAGACAGAAACATACATAAAATAAGGTTATGCATTGATCAGTTGGTAAAAATGTGACTAAAGGTTCTCAGGAACATAGCTCTGTACTTTTCCTGGGGGTAACGCTTTGGTATTCGCTAATTCAGTCTTGACGGTGACTTTATAGAACATAACTACAATGAATAGTAAGAATCGACTGTATTTTTGGGGTGGAAGAGGGTAATACACTAGATCTAGAATCAAGAGACTTTGATTATAATCCTAGCTCTGCCACGGGGGCGCCTGGGTGGCTTCGTCAGTTAAGCATCCAACTCTTGATTTCGGCTCAGGTCATGATCTCCAGGTTCGTGAGTTTGAGACCTGCACTGGGCTCTGTGCTGACAGTGTGGAGCTGCATGGGATTCCCTGTCTCACTCCCTCTCTGCTCCTCCCCTGCTCATGCTCCCTCTCTCAAAGTCAAATAAATAAACTTAAAAAAAATAATAATCCTAGCTCTGCCACAGACTTCACCTATCCAGGTTTCAACCTCTTTGCCTATAAAATAGGAATATTAATATTTGTTTGGAGTTATGAAGATAAATTGATAATTATAAATGTACTTTTTAAAAAAGTAGAAAGTCCTTGGGGTGCGTGGGTGGCTCAGTCAGTTGAACGTCTGACTTAGGATCACATCATGATCTCACAGTTCATGGGTTTGAGCTTGTGTTGGGCTCTGTGCTGACAGAGCCTGGAGCCTGCTTCAGATTCTCTGTCTCCCTCTCTCTCTGCCCCTCCCCTGCTTGTGCACGCACGCTTTATCTCTTTCAAAAATAAATAAACATGCAAATATAAAAGTAGAAAATTCTTTGATAACATTAATAGTGTACTTCTATCTGGCACTTAGAACATCCCAAGGTATTTTTAAAAAATGTTTACTTATTTTATTTTGAGAGACGAAAAGAGATAGCACAGGTGGGGGAGGAACAGAGAGGGAGAGAAAGAGAAAGAATCCCAATCAGGCTCCTTGCTGTCAGGGTAGAGCCCAATGTGGGGCTTGATTCAACAAACTGTTGAGATCATCTTAGCCAAAATCAAGAGTTGGCCGCCTAACCAACTGAGCCATCCAGGCACCCCCAATCTCAAGGTGTTTTTAATATGTCATAATTATTTTACTTTGGAAGTTATTTTTTTAAATTACCATATTTTATGATCCTAAGACCCACATTTTTTTTGTGTTTTAAAATCTCTGAGCTTGTTCAAAGATGCAATTATGATTCACAGTGTTTTTTCCTTCTTTCTTAGTGGAACATAGAATATTGGCGCATCTTGCATTCAATGGGTCTTAAATTAGATGACATACAGTATTTTGTATCTATCCTCCCTTAGGTTCTCTCATCTTGTGTTGACTGTATGCTTTCTAAACAAGCATGCAGGGGGCACCTGGGTGGCTCAGTTGGTTAAGCATCTGATTTCGGCTCAGGTCATGACCTTGTGGTTTGTGAGTTTGAATCCCACATTGGGCTCACTGCCGTCAGCCTGTCAGCATAGAGCCCATTTCAGATCCTCTGTCCCCCCCCCCCGCCCCTCCCCTGCTCGCGCTCTCCCAACAAACAAACGTGCCAGCTCTAAACTGACACCCTCTCCAGTGAGAAGATTTCCCAACATTTTCCTTCTTTTAATAACGTCTCAACTTTTTGTAATCCTGATCTAAATATCAATTCTGTGGCTTTTTACTTTTAACCTATCTTTGCTTTCTTGCCTTTAAAAAATTAAACTTTTCAACTGACTTTCTTAATTTCTAGTGTGATCATCTAACACCAAAGAGTAAGTGCTAATGCTCTTTCCTTGGGATAAAATATTTAATCGCCTACATCTGCAAGTAACTGTGGACAGGAAGTCAGAGTATTATTCTCCAGAAGCCCCTTGCTTGCATGTGGCTGATATTAATCAACAGGACTTTGTGGAGTGTTTCACAAATAAAAGTTACCCAGCCCTCCCAGGTGGTGCTGGAGGTGCACCTTCCCCAAACTCTTCCTTCTTTAGAAAGGTCTGCACTTTCCCATCCTCTTTTATAGTTGCCCTTCCTAGATACGAATGCTTTATTTCAGGAAAAGAAAATAAAGAAACAGGAATCTCAAAATTACTCAATAGCACAACTCTGGAGTGGCAGAGAAGGAGCTAAACCCAGGGTCTCAGCTCTGACCTGGGGCAGGTGTCCCTATCTTCTTGTTAACTTTATTTCCTCTGAATGCTTTGTGTCTTTTTGAAGTTTATTTTGAGAGAGAGAGAGAGCGGGGCAGAGACAGAGAGGGAGAGACAGAACCCCAACTAGGCTCCACATTGTCAGCACAGAGCCCAACTCAGGGCTCGAACCTACAAATCATGAGATCATGACCTAAGCTGAAATCGAGAGTCGGACATTTAATCAACTAAGCCACCCAGGCGCCCTGAATGCTTTCTCCTTTGTACTCATCCATCCTGTTTGGCTGTAAATACAGTTATATCACAACATAAGGGTAATTTCTACCCAGGAAGGTTGCAGGTGCTTCCGTGGAAATGCACTGCCCTCTGGAACAACAGAGGTCTTTTGAAGCCATTGGGAAACAGTGATGATTATTAAGGAAAATCCATCCCAAATTCCACAGGAGAGTTACTGCTTGCAAAATACTCTTGTTAGATGCAAAACCAGAGTGTACTACTTGCTGCACTTTTCTTCAAACGACTGTCTAAAAGTTACAGATTTCCCCCACAAAATTAGTAGCTAATGGAGTGAAAGGTGAATTCTTAGGTGATCACTATCTGGTTTGCAAGTGACACGTTCAACTGGACACCCAATACTAAGGTGTCCCTAGGTAATGAGTACATGTGTTAAATAAGCTAATCTTTCTTCAATTTTACACTAAGTTTTTTCTGTTCATAATTGACAAACTGATTTTTATTTACATAGTTGAGTTTCAGTATGAATTATAGCAATCATGGTTCTCCATATGAAATGGCTATTGATTCAAGTTTATGGAGGGGACTGTCAACAGAGCTGGAATATTTGCACTAACAGTGGTGACCACACCCTAATTTCAACAAGTGTCCTTCAATACTGGACCATCAAGAAGGCTCAAGAAATTTCAGCATTTTCATCTTTCTGGAAATGGAAAAAGACGGTGATTAGTGGCAGGTCAGCAGTGAGTTAGTTATATCCACGACACAGCCCTTCCACCTGGCACAGTTTGGGAAATGGGAGGACTAAACCCCAAATTTGCTTGATATTTACCAAGGTCAAATATTTAGGACTGGGAATTAGACAATACCACTCTGGACTTCTGTGTCACCTGTCCCTGCGCTCTGAAACTCTTACCCACAGTTCTGAATGGCTGATGTAAGTATCTAAAATTGGCTGATCTCCAGGATAGTATTTTCTCCCCCAGAAAGGCAGAGAGGAGGGTGGGGAGTAAGATGGAAAACACCCCTTTGGGTCGGATCAAACCCATAATTAACTGACCATAATTTATGGAATTGTGAAAGCTGTAAAATCCCAGCATGTTAGCTACACCCCTCTCTTTCTCTGCCATGGAGAACCCAGTGGAACAATGGTTCCACTGTATTCTTTGAGCTCTACCCAGTGTCTCCTGTGGTCCCTGCCTTCCCGACTTGGGAAGACACCACGGCCCTTTTATCTAACCCCAACGCTCAACTGCAAAGAGAGAGAATGTTTTCTTACATTTTTTTAGTATTTATTTTTGAGAGAGAAAGAGAGAGACACACACAGTGCAAGTGGGGGAGGGCAGAGAGGGAGACACAGAATACAAAGCAGATTCCAGGCTCTGAGATGTCAGCACAGAGCCCAATGAGGGGCTTGAATCCATGAGACGGGAGATCATGACCTGAGCCAAAGTCAGATGCTTAACCGACTGAGCCACCCAGGCACCCCAGAGAGAGAATGAGTTTACTTCACCTCCTGCACACACGACTCCCCCACAACATGACTGCATTAAACCTAATTCCAAAATATTCTGAACCAAACCTCAGGTCTATTTGAGTAATGCTTTCAAATGAAAGGACAGAAAGAAAATAGATTTCTGATCTGGCAATTCTTAACACTTGTTTTTTGCTTCCTAAGGGAACTAATAAACAAGTGGGTAATGTTCTTCAATATTTCCTTATTTTTAAGTCAGTTGCCAAACTGGGCGGTTCAAAGACACTGAGTTAGGAAACGAACATACTTTCTATTTATATTTATGTATCGGCCTTTAAAATTTTTAACATGCTATATATGCTTTATTTTGAAATATACTTTATTAGTATACTAGGACATGTATGTAGTTAACCAAGAAGCGTGTACATTGGTGGATACATTCTCAAAATTTTTTATCAGTGGGCTGCACGATTAAAAGGATTTGAAGATATTGCTCTAGCTAATGATCTCACTATCTTTTGTAAGCCACAGACATGCAGGAATGAATTCAAAGGTATAAGCAAAATTGGTACCTTTTCAAATAGTAAAAAAAAATGGCTTTGTAACCCAGAGAAGATCTTGCCATAAAGATGACTTTACTATGCAGCAAATCTAATGTCTCTAAGAGGCAGGAAATGCCTGCTTTGCCAGGGGCACAAATAGTTTGAGATCTGCTTAATAACTGGTCTGTCTTTGATCTTTTCCTTTCAGTTTACAGTTGCTCATTTAACAGGGAGCTTGCATGCTAAAAAGAGAAGATACCTGTTGAAACTTAACAAGAATGGCAAGAAATGAATGGAACAGAAGAGACCACTTGTTCAGTACTACTCAAGTCCAACCACCGAAGGTATCAGTTCACTTTCATCTTTATTACTAACTAATAAAACACAACAAAATCTTTAAAAATACAAAAGCCGCTTTTAAAAAAGAGGGCCACATTTTGAAGAAAACTCAGGCTCAAGGTACTTGGCCTATTTCAATCTTATTGCACCACGTCTGGAATCTTTTTCATATGGACAGAGACATCTTTGAATAGGGTGGTGGTCTTCAGGCCTATATCTCTTAAGATTGGACTTAAACATAGAACAAGGCTAGTAGTTTATCCTGAAACTTCTGTGTGGTACTGGAAGGGTAAGGACACCCTGTGCATGCCTGTTTTTTCAACTTTTTTACCTCACTGGCCAAAACCATACATATACATGCGTGCATGCACGCATGCACACAGAGACACCAGGAAGGAATGATCTGCAGTTAGCTTGCAAGGAATATGGCACAGTACCTGGGATGCTCTCTAATTTCCGTCTGAGCTCTTCATTTTCTTGTTGCAGTGAAATAACCTCCTGCTCCAGCTCTTGGCATCTAGGACAGTAGCCTTCCTCTTCCTCCTCCTCTTCCTCCTCGGGCAGTGTAGAAGAGGACGGGTGACCATGGGATTCGGATGTCGCCGGGGAGGTCCAGCCACCTAGTGTATGCACGGGGGAGGTTGACAGAGGATCCACGTCGGCCAGGTGGCCATACTCACTGACTGATGAGGTGTTTGGAGTTGGAAAGCTCCCCGAGAGCAGGTAATTTTGTAGGGAGTCAGTGAAAACCCTCAAAAAGGCAGAAGTTTGTTGTTTCCTTTGCATATATTGCATGTCTATGTCTACATTATCTGACGTCTGACTGTGGACCCCTTTCCCGACGTGACACTGTTCCTGTCTCTCAGTATAACTCGAGCCTTCCTGCTTGACACAAGAAATCATGGATTGAGAATGGTTGGAGTCCAGTAGTTTTCCTCCACAATTTAAGAGACTAAGAACTCGACTGCATTGCTGGGCAAAGGCATCCAAGATCATACGACTCTCTGAAACACATGAAAAAACACATCAGAGACGGACAGCCAAAGACAAGGGTAAGTAAGGTCCTCAATTTTGAGGTTAACATTCAAAAATGTTAAAATTATGTATTTCTACTCTCCATCCCAAACCAAGGTAACACAGTGAATGTACTTTTAGTAGGATGCATAGCTTCCTGTCATTCTGCAACCAGAGGGTGTCTGAAGAGTCATTCCCAGTCCCTCATTCTGGGAAATGGCTGCACTGTGACTTTGGGCACCACAGAGAGATTTCCCTCTCTGTGGCATTAACTGGCCTGTACAAGTCTGAACTCACACCTTTGGCTTCATTAAGATCCTTACTCTAACGAATCGAGCCAGCTACCGCAGACTCAATTCCTCCTTGATAGGAGGGCTTACAGCAATCATTAGTTCTATTTCTGGAGTGCCCTCATGCCCTTGCTATTAATCAGCTAATACAATCCCTGACGAGAGTACGTTGCTTCCAGATGCAAACTGGAGAAGAAAGATAAGTCTTTTTGAAGAGCTCACTAGACATCTAAAGTAAAACAAAGGATGGCCTATAAGGCAAAAGATGATGAGCCCAAAAGTAAAACTGTGTTATCCAACATCTGTGTTCACTATTCTTTCTCTTCATTTATCTGTGAACTTGGATTTCTTGTCAAGGCCAATATTTAGGCCAATCCATACAAGTATCATGTAAAAAGCAGTAGTGCTTCTTCCATGAGCCTCTTCCATTAGGTTGCCAAATCTTTTAAACGGCATGTGTCCAGACTGCTGGTTAGTTGACATAAATGTATTCTAAAGCATACTAATTGTCAATCAGTGAAAAATAAAAAGCAAATGGAAAACAATCAGTTCAAACAACCAAAAACACCTCAAAAATTGTGCAAATGTGATTTAATTCTGTTAGTCTTGGGTCTTGAAAATTCACTCTAAATGCAAATATCACGAGGTGCAGCCTCTTCTTTCTGGACTACCACCCAGAATGGGCTATTTATAAATATACAGAGATACTTTATAGGGCTTGTATACAGCTATAGGATGCCTCTCATTTCATCTCTTCCCTATCCAGAATAATGGCAACAAACAAAATACTGTAGATTTTAGATGCCAATAAGTATTTATGATAGAAATTTAACTAGCTACCTACTGTTTCTGAAAATGTTGGCTCTATCTTTTTCTCAGGGGAAAAAACTTTAAAAATGAAAAATGGTGAAATGTTTGAGGGCTTCTATGGGAACAACAAAATATTTACTGAATGCATGTGGGTCCTCTCATAAATATATAGATCTTCATTTGTAACACTGGACATTGCTTTGGCTGCATTCTGGGTAGGCTGAGAGTCCATGGGACTACTTTGTTCTTGCCATGGTGCTTTCCCATGCTTAGGAGCAGTACCACCCTTAGACATAGGGAGGGGGGCCCTGCCCTAATCATCCTCCTCCATCCCTTCCCCTCCCCATGGTAAGGTACCCAAGATCCAGGAATTCCTTACTTAAACTGCTTCGAGGGCCTGTGCTGGACTCTTCCCTGAGCCATCCTCCCAAGGATAGACCATGGTGCCAGAGCCTGGAAGTTTGGACGGGGGCATCCATTCGTGTGTATGTGAGGCTCCTCCTATTAGAAGATGAAGCTGGGGGTGGGGAGAGAAGGCCATGGGCTGGCTGAAAACTCCAAAGTCAGATCTGGTCATTAAGGTATATTTGTCAGGGGAGGTGGATGGAACATATTTTATTTAATAGTTTGTTAATTATTTAGATATATGGTATGTAGGCCTGCATCTGTACTCTTGTCCTAAATCCCACAAATATTAGGCACAGGCCTGTTTTTTACACAGTGATTTTGAGTGCTGAAGAAGAAAACCAGATGTCAGGCATAGTTTCAGGCTAGAATTGATTGATGGGCTGGGAACTTCACTGAAGCAGCAGCCAGGACAAAGTTCACTTGCTATACTAGAGAAAAGGGAGATGGATATAAGAAGTATCTTTTACACACCAAACAGTGGAATTGATGCCTCTGCCCCCTGCCAGATGGAAGGGAAGGACTGAGCCCCTGATTTAAACCAAAACGTAATGGGGAAAGACCTTAAATATTTGGGTATTAATTCTTTACACTGACCAAAACCAAATAAACAAAGTAAACAGCTGAACCATAAAAGTGGGAAGCCTTAAGATGTTGCACAGTGGTCTTCATTTCCGGGTTTTTGTTCTTTTATTAGTAAAATCAAAGAATGTTATTGATCACGAATTTTCAATTCTAGCACACTGGCAGTTTTCATTCATTTTAATCCTATAATCCCATTCTAGACCTGAAGTTGTATTTACTGTTTGCATTTTAATCAGCATGGCCCTAACTGATTTACAGCCTATACACCTTTAACGTAACCTTGATGAAAGGAACAAAATATGCAAAGAAAGGCTAAAATAGAAGTGGCTATAAAGAATTGCTCAAATATATTTGTTCAATGTCCTAAAACACACTCAGCAGCTTTAATCATATTGATACATCACATTAGAGTATAGATTTTAAGGGAAAATATCTGACTTAGGGACAAACATGATTCGTTTTCTTAATTGAAGGATAAGCTTGTAATATGCTGAGAAAAAAATCATTATGTAATACACTACATTATGAAGATAATGTATTAAAGTGCACCCAGAGTATCAGAGAATAGCTACAACCATGAAACACTTCTTGCCTTCAGTTTTTACAAATGCTTCATTCTGAATTTGTTCTCAGAATTGATAGATGCAAAAATAACAACCATAAAAAGTTGAATTTCTCCTTTTTGGTACCTTAAAATATTTAAATACTGTTTTAACGTCAATATACGGAAAGATATGATGAACAATATTACTATTACACTCGGCAGAAAACAGCAAATCTTTCTACCTACTACATATTGCAGCCAGCAATACTTTAGCTTTCCAGACAGAATATAATTAGAAATGCAAGTACTGTGCAATGCTCATTATCGCTAAGAAATGGAGAAAAGTTCTGTTTTCATATGAACACAATTGAATGGTCACTGACCCATGATTCTTAATTGAGCAAAGTATGAACATGTATTTTGAAATTTTTTAACTGTTTTTTTTCTTCCTAGTTACAGAATGCTCCACTCAAGAGATGGCAGGGAAGAACACCAACAGTTTACAAAGGGGCTTTAAAACTACCTACTTTATTCTTAACTTCTCTAAAATTAAACACCACAAAATATTCATACAGCACAACCACGAAGCACTATAAAGTGACCACTTGTAATTTATTTTGCTCTATTGCACAATCTGTTGGGATAGTATCATGTTGGAAATTTTGCCTAGTCTGATTCCAAAATCTGAACCCATGATTATTTATAATTAAAAAATTCATTTCTAGAAATTCTTCTGAATGTAAGTGGTTTAAGCCATCCTACATCTGATAAGTGAATAAGAAGAGGGATGGGAACTCGGCAATCAAACACAGGCGCCTTACTTTAATGTCCTTCTTTGTAAGTAAAGCCTTGAATGGAATTTGCCCATCACAGCACATACCCAAGAGTATTCTGTTACTATGAAGGAGATCACAGCCATCGAGATTAGTGGTAACCTTTTGATTTTAACCCAGTGGAGGGTGAAATATATTAATATTAAAAATGCAGAAGCAGAAAAAATTTTTTGTGACCTATTATCATGTATCCATACATTATATCTACCAAAAGGATTTCCAGCTAGTTCAAAATAGATGATTTCCTTAAAACATTAATATAACTTCTTAAGAGAAGACTTCAAGGCATAGAAAATAGAAGTTAGAAAATGAAAGCATCTTTGGAAACATCACCCTTGTCTTAAATCAATGAACTATGTCTTAAAAAAAAATGCCATCCAATTTTTTTTCATAATGGCAAACATCAAAACAGCAAAACAGGATGCAATTTTTCTAAATAAATAAATCAATGATGTGTCAAAAATTAACAGATGAGTTAATATACTTGGTGCTATCAAAACCAGATGGTGCTTCCTAATATTCATCCTGCTCAGTCAATCCCTGAATATTTTCTGGACCATCGGTATATAAAATAGGATGCTGCTATTTGTGATGGCAAACAAAAGCAATCATGCCTGCCAAGCACATACTATAACAGGCAGCATTTCAGCTCTGCTAGACAGAAAGTAATTAGAATGCTTTTAATGTCCAAAAGAATGATGCTGATAGGCTGCCACAGATGTGTAGATTTATGAATATTTATATGGTGGTTTATAGCTGACACTTTTATCAGTTGAAGAAGATAAAATATCTGCCTGACTCAAAAGCTTGACAGTCAGGTTAATAAAATCTCATTAAAGAGAATGACCTATGCAATTATATAGGATTTATTGTAATTCATTTTTGATTGTACTCTGCTTAAAGATGCAATTTCCCATTTCCTGATGCCAAATTTAGGCTGCATATCAAGATCTACGTGGGTTTTAACTCTAAGCCTCCCACAGAGGAAAAATACACTTTTAAAACCATGGTATATTACCCCTTTTAGGGAAAATTATACTCTTCATGAGATTTTATAAGAATGCTGAAAAATCTATTTTTAATCACATTTCTCCTCTCAATGGTTTATGGCTTTTAATGGGAAATAAGATTCACTTCAACCTTTTCATCTTTTCACTGCCTTTACGCTGGACACTCAGTTTTATCTCTTCTATCCTTGACTCATTTCATCACATCAATGTTTTGGCTATTTTCAGTCTATTAGGTGGCCCTCGAGGCTACAGTAACACTTCTGTGAGGGTGCAACAAGCAACTTACCACCTCCTCCAGCCCCCTCCTCAATATGCTTAAATGGTGTCTGTCTGTACACACATGCTCATTGGTTCAAAGTGGAACCACTAGTTCCTCAAAGAGCCAATCAGCTCTTAAGGTGACTGTCCCTCTGATGGCCACTCACATCTCTGTGCTGGGTTAAGAGATGGGTTTGTCCATCAATGATTAATATTATGACCACAATTCAGGATGTCTAGTACTATGGCCTTTTTTTTTTTTTCTTTTTGCTGCCAGACCATTTTCTTCATTGCATGGAAGAAACCTACTATCCAATTTCCATTTTTCCAACAAGCAAATGGCATCCTGCCCTTGGTGCTATCAAGCTTACTCTTTATGACCTGAAAGAAACAAAGAAAGAAAGAACGAACGAACGAAAGCAAGCAAGTAAGCAAGCAGCCTTTAAGAATAAAAGGTAATAAAAAATATAGGGAGTTTCAGGGGTATCAAACAAAGCCCCTTTTCACTCTTTTAGATTCAGTGATGTTGTGATTTCCACCTGGGGATGGAGACAAAATTAGCTAAGAAGAAACACTGAAAGAGTACATTTACAACAAGGTGAAAAAGGAAAACAACACCCACAAACTCCTTGTGAATGAAAGACAGCAAGGACACTGCCAGAGTAGGAAGGAGCATGGAAAGGACAGCAAGTGGCTGGTGCAGAAAAAAGAAACAATGCAGGAAAAATAGCAGGAAAAAGCAAGGTTAAAACTATGGATGAAAATGGCAATGAGGGAGCAGATTTATAGTGTATAAAAGGAAATAAAAGATTGAAAGACAGCAAAGACTAAAAGGAGAAAGCAAGATGAGATTAAAGACTGAACAGGCAGATAAAAAAGGGGAACCCTCCCCCAGTAAACATGGTGGAACCAAGGTTATGCAAGGGAGTAAACAAATACAGAACATGGGAAAAGAACCCAAACTGCTGAGAAAGAACATAAAAAAAGATAAAGATTAAGCAGAACTAGGGAATAAACACGGGCATGAGCTAAAAGTAGTATAAATAAGACTCCAAACGCAGAGAGAAAGAACACAAACCTACTACTAAGAAGGGGAGAACACAGAAGAAAAATGAGAAAAATGGAAGTGGATGGGTAGCCTAACAATGAATATAAAAAGAGAATATTGGGTCAAGGGCAACTGAAAATAAAAAACCCACCCCACCAACAATAAGACACCTACACAAGAACCCCACTCAAAGCCAACAAACAGCTCCAAATCAGTGAGACATGTGACAGAACAGGAAGTCTTCACTATTACCTGTAATTAGATTTTCTTTCTCAAAACCAATCCCTCATGTGTCAAAATATTGACAAACAACATAACATTAGCATAGGCGTCTATAACTCATTTAGAGACAATGCTCACATTTTCATTAGGACAAAAGCCTTGGACTCACCGATATGCAGAATTTGGGGGGTTCTAAAATACCAAAAGAGGCCTGAGCAGGAACTTTTAGTTCTGATAAGCGAGATAAACGCGGAGGGCCCTTGGGCCAGGCCCCCAGGCTACGGCTTTTCTACCAGCCCACCTCCCATAGCTTAACCCGCAGGAGAGCTGGCTTTTCCCAGGGGACCTCCTGCAGCCTCCCGGTGGAGAGGCATTTCTTCAAGGGGCAGGACAGATGCTCGGGAGGCTCGCGACCCCGGGGTGCAGCCCCCACACTCCTGGTGGGGAAGGGGTATGAGCGGCGGGCCCCGAGAGCCCGGGGTGGGGGTGGGGGAATCTTCTGGGCTGGGGGGAGGGGCGGGACGTCTCCTTCCCTAAAGTCCGCTACAGGGGCGAGCGTCAGGTCCACCCGCGTGGCTGGTGCAGAGGAACCCGCTGTCTGACACGGTTTGGGACTCTGGGGTGGGTGGGGAAAGAGCGGCAGAGGGAGCGGACAGCGCGCGCATGAGAAACACAAGCGCACAGAAAAAAAAAAAAAAAAGAACCCAAGAGCCAGCCGAGTGGACCGCGACAGAGTAATAGTGCACCAAAGAGGTGGTTAAAAAGATAATCAGAAGGCCAGGAAAGAGAGAGAGAAGGAAAAACAAGAAGAGAAGAAAGAGAGGTAAATGAAGAAGTGGAAGGAAAAAGTGAAACAGCCAAGGATAAAGGGAAGGCGTCCCCGAGCGCCGCCAGAGCAGCCCCAGCCTCTCCGGGAGCGGCCGTGGCGGTCACCCTGGGGTGTCCGGCGCGCGGCCTCGGCGCCAAGCCTGCTTCTCTGACCCCCGCCCGAAAGACCCCTGCCGCCGACCGCCACAGCCCGGCTTCCTGGGCGCGAAGCCGCAACCGAGCGCGGAGCCACCTGTTAGGAGGCGCGCGCGCCGTCGGAAGCTCCGCACGCGGCGGCGGCGGGGAATCCTCTAGAAGTTGCTGCCCGCGCGTGGAGGCCTCAGGGGTGCGCTCGGACGCCCGACTCTCTCTCGGCCCGGACTGCACTAGCCCCTCTCCACCTCTCCGCTCTCCCCTCACGACCCTCCCGCCAGTCCGGCGCGCGGAAAAGGTGTCCGCCATGCCCAGCTTCTGGCTCCCGGGCCCCCACCCCTCCCCGCGGCCGAGCGGGAAGGAAAGTTGCGCCCAGGAGTTGGTACCTGCGCTGAGCTCCAGGCTGGCGCCGTCGCTGCCCGCGCTGCTGCTGCCCGCGGCGGCCGCCGGGCCCGGGCCATACCTGACGACGGCGGCGAAGGACGAGGATGATGAGGCGGCGGGGGACGCCGGCGGCGGCGCCGGAGTCCTCAGGTGGCCCTGGGACGCGGCGGGCGTGCACGATGGAGACGACGACGACGCGGCGGCGGCTGCCCGGCCGGGCCCGGCGGGGTAGGTGCTCTGCGCCTGGAACTGCTGCGGCGGCGGCGGCTCGCTGCTGCTGATGGAGACGGCGGCGTGCGGCGCGAAAGGCGGCGGGGGCGGCGGCGGCGGCCGGACGTGCGGCAGCTCCACCAGGGTGGGTCTGTCGTAGCGCTTGGCCAGCGCCGGTCTCTTGCTGGGGAACGTCTTGAGGACGCTGTAGGGGCTGCGCTGCTTGTAGATTTTGGGGACGCTGGGCCCCTCCTCCGCCGGCTGCATCTCCTCCTCCATCCTGCGCCTCGGGGCCGGTCCCCGGTCGCACGCCCCCTCCCCGCCGGGCGCCGGGCTCCGAGGGTGCCTCCGCCTCCCGCCCGCCGGCTCTGCCCGAGTACGCGCGTGTGGGAGGGTGTGTGCCTGTGCCTGGGCCGCCGCCGCCACCACTGCCGCCTGTCGCTGAGGCTGGCATAGCTGAGCCCCCGCGCGGGGGGCTGCCGCCCGAGCGCTGATTGACAGGCCGCCTCGCCAATGCCTGGAGGGAGAAAGGAGGTAAAGAGCAAGTGTTTAGGGTAATATCTGCTAATGATAATGGGGGCGGGGGCGGGGCCTGGCGCCGCCGCCGCCGCCCGTGGGGTCCGCGCGCCGGGTGTGCGCCTCCGACGGGGGGAGGGAGGGGGAAAGCCGGATCCCGAGGGCGCGCGGGTAAACAGGGCGAGGTTCCGGCCAGCGCGAGACTTTGGAGCCCCACGTGCAGACTTGAGGCTTCTGCCGTTGCGGGCGGGGTTAAGCTTCGGAAATGAGCCCCTGGCGCCCCCTACGTGACCCCAAACTCTCGGGGTTGCACAGAGGGGCTGGTAGTAGTTGGGGCGGGGCGTGTGTCCTTTGGGAAGGTATCCCCACAGCCAGTTGTTCTGCCCACGGGGAATTGCTCCCCCAATCTTCTGTAAAGAACGGCTTGAAGGTCCTGAGCCATGGTCGCTGCGCGTTGTTTGCACTTCTCGGGGTCTGCCCACATGGTCTTTGAGCTCATGCATATCACAAGGCCGCACAGGGCGTCGGACTTTTACGTTATTTTATTAATTTCCCATAGGAGCCCCGAAAGTGTGTAACAGAATCATTTACTCCATTCTGCAGATGAGTAAACCGAGGCTCGCGAGGTAATTGCCCAAAGCCAGACACTCAGGGAATGTGTAGTCGAGTGCAGAGATGCATCCAGATCATTTGAATTCATATCCTCACTCCTCATAGCACGTAGACTGTCTGTGCAATTGAGGGAAAAATATGACCAGATACCTCCCTTTGGGATGGTGATTAGATACTTTCAACAATGTCATTTGATATATACGTAAATGTGCTTGTAGAACCAAGGCGGCCTAAGAGCTTGCCTCCTGCATCGCCCACTGCATCTGGGGCCACCAGGCCAATGTTTCTGGAAGACACACAATTTCAGTAATTATTTGAATGAGAGAAGAGCCTCTGTGGTCTGGAGGAGGATCCCCATGGAGTAGCGCTGTCTTCAAATCTAGAGGAGTGTCCTGGCCTCTCCCAGAGGCTCCTTGGAGCAAATCAGCCTTCCCCTAGGTCAGCTCCAATGCCAGCATACTCCTTCCCAGGAACATTGGTTGCCAGCCGTCAGTCTTCATTTTCCAGGTTTAGGATTCTGGGTGCATCTCCTCTCTGATATATGACTCCCCTCTCTCCACTCTGAAGTTAACATTTCTTTTCAGTTTTCCTTTTAATCTTGGGAAAGTGACCCATTTTCTTCTGTGGGTTCAGGTCTTTTCCTCTTATTTCCCATATCTCCCTTCTCTTAGAAGCCTTCTCTCCGTTGGTTCAGCCTCTGTGTTCCTCCACCTAGGATAGTCTCCCTTTCTCCTGCAACCTCCTCAGATCATGCTGTGGGTACCCCCCCCTTCCATTTATTAGAGATGAAATAAATAATGCCATAAATAAAAGTATTTGGGAGTCCAGGAACTGTCAGGGCTGATTAGGGCATAGAGGACATTTTCTTTCTCATTATGCAAAAGCATTTCATGGGGAAATAAAAGAGGTTTCATTGTAACTCATGCATGTCATATTTCAAGGAATTCAAGATATTAATCATATTTAACATTATTTGCAACGTTTCTCCCTGGCTTCTGAAAACTGCTAAATGAGGACACGTGGATCACTAGGAAAAAAGGAGACAAGCATGAGAGGGACAGTTAAGAAATAATGAAATGCTGGTAAAAGACAGGGAGAGAGAATGAGATGCCAAAGAGATGTCTCTTAGGCACATAAGTGAGAAATGGGGGAGCTGCTTCTGAGACGTGAGACAGCTGAAATTGAATGATATACTGGAAGAAATAAATGATAACAAACCTTCCCACACTTTTCTTCCTATAAAGCAGTTCTGAATTTTGCATCGAAATGTTTCCCTCCCACTTTACTCCCAGATAATTTGCCAATAAGCTGTGGCTTTTGAAAAGCAATTGGGGTAGTGGCAGTGTGTGTGTGTGAGGTGGCTTCAAGGGGAGAGATTCTTGAGTCCTTCTACTGAAGAAGTAATTTCCTATGCCTGAGAGCTTTCTCTTTTGCTTATGTATTTTTTGTTTGTATCATCCTCACCACTTAAACACCTTAAGAGACTGGGAACAGTATTTCTGTTGTCATATTTTCCCAACTAAAAGGACCTACTTTCCTATATGTCAAAAAGTGGTCGTTTCTGTAAAAGTAAATGCTAAAATTAGTGATCCAGCTTTAAAAGAAAAGGTGGGGGGAAGGCTCCTAGTGGAAAAATATTGGAAATTTGAAAATGATCAACTTTCAGGTCTTCATGCTAACAGTTGAGTCCATAGATAAATGAAGCGCTTTCTCAAGATCACTCTTGAGAAAATAAAATGGGCATTTTTTCCAACTGTATAGTTGAACTCAATTTTAAAATTGTAACTGGCCACTAATCCCTGCCTGGGCTTGTACTTAGCTGAGTATCGGACATAAGTAATGTATTGAAGTGTTTATAAAATCACTGGTAGCACTTTGTAAGCATCTTTCTGTAAGTTATAGTCTAAATTATCAGATGGTGACTTTGCTGATATCTTCTCTTTAGGGTCTCATAGGGGCTGATAGGATGGTAATTACACCTATGCTTTAAATCTCTTTAGATATTTACTCTTATCTCAAGAAAAAAAAAAGGTAGTGAACTTTTAAAAGCCAAGTGGCTATTTATGGACAGGGTGATTTTTGATTGGCAGCATGTCAATTCCTTGAGCCATCCAGAGTATAGCTTTTAAGTAATAAGCCAGCCATGGGAAATGCTTTTTATTGCACCAATTTCAATGATATTTAATGAGCTTCTGATTGACTGTTTGATCTCCCAATGTTTTGTGCTACTTTTAATTCATTTCGTATAATAGAAAAAAAAAGTAATTGGAATAAAATTTTGTGACAAGATAATGACCTTCCACTTTGAAATTAAATGTCTGATTAGCTTCAACATTTTAATGCGGAGATGATATTGCGGCAGGAATAGGAGTGTGCACACCATCATTTGGTGGAAAATGTCTGAGGATTACTTTGCTTTTCCCGTTGCATGACAGAAAGGGTGTAGTAGCCATAGAATCCTAGCCTTGTAGTACTAGAAGAGCCCTTCAGGCTCCTTTATTCTTGTGACCGAGCCTATGCCTATGGTTTTGCTATGACATTCCCAAGTGGTTGTACAAACCCTGCCTACATACTTCCAGTGATACCTGAATACCTCACTACTTCCAGAAGCATCATTCACCCAAGGATTGTTTGGTTGTTGTTGTTGTTGTTTTTAAGTAAGCTCTTTGTCCAATGTGGGGCTTGAAGTCATGACCCCATGATTATATGCTCTACTGACTGAGTCAGCCAGGTGCCCTTCACCCAAGGATTTATTCAACAAATATTTTTTGAATGCCTACTATGTGCTAGATACCTTTCTAAGCATTGGGGGATATAATGGAACCAGATTCCAAGATCCTACTATTATGGAATTTGGGTGGGCAGGTAATAAATAAACTAGAAACTAACCAAACAATGTTAGCATATCACATTTACATAATATAATAAATACATACATGTATATGCTTATATGATTATTTTACTAATATTAATATATAAAAAGCATATGTAATAATAGCACAATTATTGACAGTATTTCAGAAATAATTGTGATAAAAAAATAGGATGGGGATGTTACTTTTGATAGAATAGTGTGTATGAGAAGATCTTTCTGAGGTGGAACAGTTGAGCTGAGAGTTTACTCAAGAAAAAAAGCCATCCATGAAAAGAGCCGTCCAGGCTGAGGGACAGCAGGTGCAGGGACCATAAGGTAGGAACAAGTTTGATGTTCTCATGGAGCTGAAGCAAGGGCAAGTAGTTGGAGTGTCCTGGCATGGGGCAGAGTGAGGAGAAGAGGCCCAGGGGCAAACCGGGCCCAGACTTGGCCATGTTTTGTGCACCTTGGAAAATGTTTGACATTCATTTTATTTGTGTGTTTGTTTATTATTTAAAGAAAAAGTTTTATTTATTTTTGAGAGAGACAGAGACAGTATGAGCAGGTGAGGAGCAGGCAGAGAGAGGGAGAGAGAGAATTGCAAGCAGGCTCCTCACTCTCAGGACAGAGCTTGATGCAGGGCTCAAACTCATGAAACTGTGAGATCATGGCTCGAGCTGAAACCAAGAGTCGGATGCTTAATTGACTGAGCCACCCAGGTGCCCCTGGCATTCATTTTAACTGCAACAGGAAGCTTGGGAGGGGTAAAGCTGGGGAGTGACACCACCTGATTTATGTTCTTAAAAGATAATTTTCAGAAAAAGTAAAATTATGATTCTCATACAGACAAAAAAAAAATGAACAGATGTTAAAGATTTTCTTTAACTTGTTCAATGCCCTCATAGTATTCAAAGGAAAAGTCAAAACACAGATTGATATGGAATAAGGCAATGTTGAATTGAATGTGTAAATGGTTTTAACATGTGTAAACTCGTGTTTCCATGGCGGGGGCATGCAGGTGAGAGGGGAAGGGAGCCTTTATCAGACAGGACAGTTTGCATGTCTATCAGTTATCTAAACTTTCAAAGGTGTAAAAATAGTTCAAAGACAATGAAAGAATAGAATCAGGTAACTGGGAAGGATGTGCTATACGTAGACAATGCAGACTTTTTCCGTAGACAATGCAGACTTTTCCACCAGAGCACAATGTCTTTTCTACAGTTTTTTTTCAAGTAAACTTTTTGTTTGAAAATAATTGCACATTCACAAGGAAGTTGCAAAGACAGGTCAGAGAGGTCCTGGATACCTTTCATCTATTTCCTCCAATGGGCACTTTTCATGTAACTGTAGTTATATGAATAGAGCCATGCAATATGTGATCTTTTGAGACTTTCTTCTTAGTTTAATGCCCTTGAGATCACTCCATGTTGTGTGTATCAATAGTTTGTTCCATTTTATTGCCAAGTAGTATTCCATAGCAGGGATGTCTCTCCATTTGTTTAACCACTTGCCTACATACAAACTGTGCCTACATTTGTAGGACATTCTCATTGTTTTCAGTTTGGGACTGTTACAAACAAGGCAGTTCTGAAAAGCCACATATAGGTGTTTGTGTGGATGTAAACTTTATTTTGGGGGGAGTAAATGTCCAGGAGTGGATTGCTGGACAATGTTTTAGAAGATTCATTCTGCTTTGTGGACAGTGGACTGTAGAGAATCAGATTGGCAGCAGGAAGACAATTTATTTTCCAAACAGCAACTGAGTGACCCTTTTAAAATATAATCATGTCTCTCCACTGCCCTTTATTGTCTTTCTCCTCCATAGAGTAAAACCCAGAGTCTGTGCAATTGCTTTCTTAAGACTTGTCATGATCCACAACCATCCACCGCCTCTTGGACCTCAATCTTTCTTCCCTCCCCCTCCATCACTCTACTCCAGTCTGACTGGTCTTGAAGTGGCCCTAATGTCCTGTCCAGATTCTTCTGCTTCAAATATTTCTTCTGCTTCAAGTATTCTTTCCCCAGATATCTGCATCAGTCCCTAGCCTATCTCTTTAGCTCTAGCATCTCTTTTTCAGTGAGGGCCTCGCTGATCACTCTATTTATATTGCAACTGGGCCCTCCACCCATGCTCCCCATCTCCTTTCCCATCTAGTACCTAGCGCCATATGTCATGTTGTATGTGGTACTTGTAAGTTGCTTGTTTCCCCTATGCAGAATGCAGACTCCTTTAGGTCAGGGGTTTTGTTCTGCTCCCTACTGAGTCCTCAGCATTTTTATGTGTTCTACTCCCTGCTGAGTCCTCAGCATCGTGCCTAGCACAGATTAGAGGCTTGACACATATCTGCTGAGTGCATGAATGACTTTAGGAGGCTCTGGTAGTAACTCTGATGGGAGCGGAGATGAGTTGGACTGGTGCAGCAGCAGTGAGGATGAAAGAAAGGTACATGGATACAGAACATATTCAAGAGGGGGTCTGTTCCATTTTATGCAGCTCTGGGTCATGAAAAGGTGTTCCTTACCTTGAACCCAAATTTGCTTCTTCCAACTGCTGGCCCTCAGGCTATTCAGAGGAAGTTCAGTCCCCTCCCTTTCCTTCATATGACAACTTCTAGGACCTTTTTAGAACAGATACATTCTTTTTAAAGAGTAGAAAAGAACAGCCACCTTTGATCTAATTACTATTTTTCTCACTAACAGGATTCCATATATTTATTAGGACTCTTTTAGTAGCCAGTGACAGAAACCCAATGCAAATGGATTAAGCATAAAAATGCTTATGGCTCACAAGACCCTGAAGACTGTATATATTTATATGTATATGTATATACATATACATGTATTGGGTATAGAATAGGCATCAATCCTTCTCTGATGTTATTAGGAAGGATCTCTCTCTCCATTTCTCTCCTCTGATTTTCCTTGTGTTTTTTTTCATTCTCTGGCAGGCTCTTCCCTTGTAGTGTTCATCTAGCTACCAGCAGTTGTCAACTGTGTGGAAAGAGAGCACCAGTTTCCCATTGGCTCCAGCAAAAGAATTGGCCATCATTGTCTAATTGTGTCAGGTTAATGGGTTAGTTTATTTACTCATTGACCCATTCACTGTTACAATATGTTAGGGCTATTTCGCATAAAGTGAAGAGAACTAAAGAACAAGGAATTGAAGAAATTTCCCAAAGTCACAAAGCAGGTCACTGGAGGATTTAACTTAAGTCAAGGTTCTTCTATTTAATCAAAGTAGCAAACATACCTGGTCAAACTTAGTAAATTTAATATTTTATTCTCCATTCTTCACTTTCCTCCAATTTTTAGAAGAACATTTCTCCCAAAGAGCTGAAAGAACCCTGGGCAGAAGTTTGAGCTTGGGATATTTATGAGAACAAAGTTGGATATTAAAGCCAGGAGGGAAAATGGTGGAAAGAAAAAAGTCATTAAGAGAAAGTTGAGGAGATGTGGTAACAAGAAGTCAGAGATGCGTTCAGGTTCTTAGTGGAGTTAGCAGCCTCCACCAGCAAGATGCATTCTGCCCTCTCTTAATTTCTTTGTATGAGTATTGTATTGCAATAAGACAGAATGAGTTCACAATGTTAATTAGTGTTTAGTCCCACATCTTATTCCAAAGTACCCCAGAAGGACCAGCTTCCATGAAGAAGGTTCTGAAATGAGCCAATGAAATACAGTCTCAAATAAGGGCAACTTGAGGTTTCCTAACATCACACGTTATACAGTTTACTGGGCTTTCTATAAATTAATCCATGCCAAATGTCCCTAACCAAGAAAGCAATTGGATTTGACTGATGCACTGGTTGCTTGGAGTATTTCATGGTTTGCTAACAAAGCTTCTGTTAGTACCCATTTCTGAAGACCAATAGAAATATGTTTTTGCTGTAAAAATTACGATAATTTTCTAACTGATTTCTATAATGCCCAGGCAGCTAGGCTTTTGGAATTTGTTTTCTAGGCTAGGAAAAAGGAAAGTTTTGGTTTTTGTTCCTCTTCTTTTGTTTTCAAAAAGCAGCTGGTAATAAACTTCATGCATTGCATAAAGATCAGCAATGACCCTTTAACTTACTGCTTTTGGGTTTAGACTTCTGGGTCTTTCCCCTGATCACTACAAGCAGCATTAAAGGTGAACGATTACAGAATCATAGACTTTTCCTTTCTGCAAGGGACTATATTTGTCTCCTAGGGCTATCGTAACCAAGTTCCACAAACTGGGTGGCTTAAACCACAGAAAGTTTTTGTCTCACAGTTCTGGAGAAGGGAAGTCCAAGAGCAGGGTGTCAGCCACATTGGTTCCTTCTGAGGGCTGTGAGGAAAAGTCTGTCCCACGACCTCCCTTAGATTCTGGTGGGTGCTTTGCTGGCAATGTCTGGTGTCCCTGGCTTGTAGAAGCATCGCCTGCACATCTGCCTTCCTCTTCCCATGGCACTCTCCCTGTGTGTGTCTGTGTGCCCATTTGTTTGTGGTCCCTTCTTATCACAGCCCTAGAAAATTAATACATATACCATTTAGGTGGGCTATAACATCATCTCTGTTAACCAAAGTGAGTTTTGTCAGAAAGGTCAAGTGTCTGATTTTTTTTTAAACAAGTCTACCAGAACTTGAATAATATATATAGGCAGAAGACCAATCCACACAACAGATATGCACACTTTGGCACAAACGCTGGGCTCCCATGAGGCCACAGAAGACAGGGACAGTGTGTAAGTGATGGTAAGAACAGGGCCTTTGATCATCCCCATCATACCCCTGGAGATATTCACTGTGCTTTAATGAATTCAAGCACACCCCCAGGAGATACTGAAGGAGAGTTACATAGGGCTGACACCTCCATGCCTTCTCCAACCCCATCCCCAAGGCACGGTCAGAGAACAAGTTATTCTAGTTGATTCAAACCTAAAAATCATTAAAAACACATATAGATTTTTTTTTTTAGGTCTTAATCTTGGCTGACTTAACCTTGGCTGGGAGAATTTTTAAAAAGATTGATGATGCTCAGGACCTTCCCCAGACCAATTAAAACAGAACCTCTGGGGCAAGACCTCATCGCCTTGGTGGGTTAAGAATCTCTTCAGGTGATTTGTATATACGGCTATCTTAAGAACCACTGCTTGAAGCAATGGCAGTGTCACTGGTATAAATGCATCATGGTATCGAGGTAGCCACTTGGAAGACCACTTCACATTGGGGGGGTGCTTGAGCATTTTGCTGTTTATGAGCAAACAGCATATGGCCCTGTCTTTGCAAAGACAGACTAAGTTACTGCAGCTAGAGAGTAATCACATTGGCCAGAAGTCCAGGCTAAGCAGGGCATGAAACAGGAAGAAATGGATTAAAATCAGAGGATGATTCAAACTAGAATGTCGACGGGTTTATTGGATATAAAAGAAACTCAGTCTTTTGTAAGAGAGGGAAATACATTCAGCTCAGGCAGGCACCTTCTGGGAGAGGTCAAGGCAGTGATTTAAACTTTTAGTCTTTTATATTATGACTCTTTTGGTTGCAAGAGACAGAAACCCAACTCAAACCAGATTAAGCAAAAGGGAAATTTATTGGCTCATTCAACTCAGAAGGATGCTAAGGCATCTCACAGGAAGGAAGAAAACTACAGAAGTTAGAGTCTTTGAGATTAGAAAAAGGGACTCACTGGTTCTAGAATTTTCTCCGTCTCCACCCTACTCATCTCTCCATGTTGCAGGAAAGATGGGCCCAGCAGACACAAAATCCACAAGAGAAAGAGATGTTACATGCCATCCTTGGACAAGTGTATTGCTTGGGAGAGAGGGTTGTGTTATGAGCCCTGCGATCCAGGCCTCCCCACTGGAACTGCACATAGGGATGTGCTTCCCTAAGGAAAGAATGCTAGGTAGACCGGAGCAACTGCTGTCTTGGAGAGCAGACTAATAGCTCTCTCTCAACCTTTCACAAAAGCCATTTCTGTGGAATAAAGATGTTCTCTAAATCAAGGAAAAAGCCTTTTTTGGAATTATAAGGGAAAAACCAAAATGACAAAGGAAGACCATCTTGAATGTCAAAAGCCAGTTTTATGCTTTGCTATCTCCACTTTTCTATTTGGTGAAATTTAGGAGGATTGATCTGGACTTGTTTGTTCACGGACAGATACACCTGTGCAAACAGTGACTTGACTTGCGACACAGTCTGCTTTGTAAAGCAAGTAATGTACTTTCTGTAATATGCATGACGGCAGCTGTTACTTAGCTGTTACTTTCCCTTTAATGGGAGAGCCTAGTGGTTTTCTTCCGTCTTTTTTTTTTTTTTCTCTTCCAGCTGGGTTTCCAGGCTTCCCAGGAAAGGTCATTCATGAATCCAGAAGATAAGAGCAGAAGTGTGACGCCTGCCTAGCTGCCTAGCAGAACCTCCCCCAACCTCCCACCCCCCCCACACCCATTTTGAACCTGTAGAGATAGTTGTTTTCAGTCTGTTGACACTATTATAGGCACTTGAGATTTCCAAGAACACAGATATGGTTTCAAGTATAGAAATGGAATCAAGTTGAAAGAGATCCTGTTTTTTTTCCTTAGAAACACGTAAGCTGCTCCATGTTCCAAGGGTCTCATTTTTGCCAATAGAAGGGTAGTGTGAGTGTTGTTCTGAATAAAAGTCTGAGCGGCACAGTGTAGAATCAGGAAGTTGTAGGCTGTGCTAACTACCCATTATCTGTGTGTCTTAGAAACAGGAGAGCATAGAAGTTGGGAGTATGAGCTCTGGAGCTAGTTGCTTCGGTTTTCTGTTGTGTCTATCATTTACCAGCTGTGTGTCCTTGTACCAGTTACTTAACCTTCAGTATCTTGGTTTTCCGTCTATAAAATGGGGATAATAACAGTGCCCACTTGACAATATTGTTCTAAGGACAACAGGGATAAATGCATGGCATGTAAACAGAGTCTGGCACACGGACAACACTCCAGAAAGCTTAGTTCTTATCATTGTCTTCATCATCACTAGATATAATCAAATGAAATCCTTTGTGTATATCTTAATCCCAAACAAACAACTGCCCATGAGTGGGATCTTTGTAGCTTAGGCTAGTCTGCTGGCCTCACCCTAAATTGGGTGAAGAGCACAGATGTTGGAACCAGCACCTCTGGACCCTGCTTTAGGCTCCGGCACTCATTGACTCTGAGATGGTGGACAAGTTGTGTGACTCTAGGCAGCTTGGGCGTGCCTCTGAGTCCCATTTTTCTCAACTGTGAACCCTGGAAAATCACACTGACCTGCCTCCTCTGCTGACTGGGTAGATGGAGGAGACCACATTTTCCAGCTGCCCCTGACCTGAGACCCGGCATCAGTGGGCGGCCCCCCGGCTCAGATGTACTCCTTCTCTCCTTTCCCCCCACTGGTAATATTTCAGTAAATGCAAGACACCCGAGATGCATTGTGACTTGTTTTTAACTCCCCCATTTGGTCCCTGTCTCGTCCTCAAGTTTTCGCTGTTCTGAATTTCAGGAAATAGTTCAGTTGCCAAAATTGGTTGAATGAGCTACTTTCAAAATTAGTCAAGTGATACAAAGTACTGCTTTGCAGAGTGGGTCTAGCAATTCCCTGTCATGGAACCATTCTGTAAGAGAGTGTTTTGACAAAAGGGGAGGATTTATAAAATTCACATTATGAGAACGCTTACCGTCTTATCCAGGAAAATCCCCGTGTAATATAAATCTCTTCCCTTCCTAAAGCAGAGCATCAAGATAAATCAAGACATGGATCATTATCAAGTAACCTTCCATGGAGGTATCCAAAGATAGAAATTTTAAAGTTACTATTCTTACTCCCTTCAACAGTGAGGTCCCATCTTGGGCTACTGGTTCAGTCCTGTCTGGATGGCCTCAGGTTCTAACCTTAGCTATTTGGTTTAAACTCAGTTCAGCAGCTCATGTTTATGGATAAATGAGCAAAACAGTAAAGATCAAAAGCAAAAAATAAAATTACTATGGAATTCAATATTTCAGAAGCCAGAGTCGGGTAAATGTTAGTGAAGTGTGGTGTTCAGAACGAAAGGCCCTCACTTATGATAATGCGCCTAACAAGGAAATGAGATTGACACAGCAATTCTCTGTTTTTGTTGTCCCCTGAGGTTAGAGATTATGCAGTGCGTGTTTCTGTTTTTAGCTTCTTTGGTAATTCCTATGGTGAGAGACTACACTCTGCATATCTGTCAAGGTTGCACTCCTCTTAGGTGCTGGCTCTCTGAGGTAGTGCAGGAAACACTGTTCTCACCTGAGCCCCCCCTCCCCCTCCCCCAGTTGCCCCGTAATACTGAGCCCCACCCCCCCCCTTCCCATGGCTGCCTTCTTTATTTATGTTCCGTTGCTAGGGAATTCCACAGAGGAAACATAGGTCTGTCTTAACCACAGGTGTTGCTGTGAGAAATGTTCAGATGGGTGGCAGGTGACAAGATGTTTACGTTGTTTATTTGATGTCTCATTGTAATCCTGCAGCCTTTTAACACCAATTGAAAGTAGACTAAGAACAAGAGACTAGGGAAGATCTGCATGGATTTGAATAAAAAATAAACTAGTTAGCTTTCCTTTAGGTATGACAAAACCAAAAAACGAAAACAAAAAAACCCACATGGATCCAGGGCTTCTTTGGTATTAGTTACTGTAGCTGAACCCTCAGGTAGAGGTGTTACCCGTAAACCCAGCTCAGGTCTGCTGAAGGAGCAAAGGGCTGTATTGACTGAGGAAGGTGGGAGGGGGTAACAGGGTCACCAGAGCAGCAAGGCTATAGCAACCAGAACCACGGATTGGAGCTGGCAGAACTCCTTCCCTCCCCACCTGGTACTCATCCCTGCATGCCTCAGTTTCTCTCGGTGAGTCGTCCTCGTTCTGTCCTACTGAAGGTGGACTGTCTGCACGCCAGAGCCAGCAGACTGCCACCCGCAGCCTCAGTTTGGGTGAGAGAGCTTCTTTCATCCAGCACTTGTACTATATACATCCCAGGCTGGGAGGCTGATTCACTCTACTTTGGCATATATGCCCAACCCTTGGGCCAATCAATCTCTGTTGCCAAAGAGTACATATTACAATTGGTTGATCTGGGTCTGATGCTTACCAGTGTGGCCGGGGGCAGAGTGTGTGTTCTCAGGAGAAGAGGGATGAGATCATTGTCAGTGGAGTCCAGGGCAGTCCCGCCCTTAGCTATCTGCGACATACATAGCATAATACCACCAGAATGCTTTCGTTTATCGTAACTGTCCCCATGCAACCAAAATACGCTTATATACTCCCTATCAAGAGAATCAACCCAATGTCACATCCAGTTACTACATCTAGCTCCAAGGGTAGCGTTTCTAGGCAGTCCCTTTTCCTCTAGGTCGGGTTCAAGCATGCCTCTTTATGGTCTGGCAACCTTTGACTAATAGTCTCCAAATGCCCAGTGTACAATAATAGGGTAAAAGGATCAATGCAATTAAAGCCTCTCAGTTAGAAAAATAAGAAAATGGAAAGCAAAATGCAGCAATCACAGTCCTTAGCCTTTTTTCACATCCTGGTATCCAGGAATAGCAAGGAATTCTTTCTCTAGTAGTGAGTCCCCTCCCAAATGCAGTCACTTGATATGAGGTGGCTTTACTGGGAAGCTTAAAAGTAAACAATAGGAAGGGTATGTCACATTTCTCTGAGCAGATGTGGAGGCCGTACTCTGATGCCTGACATCCACGCCATCCTCAAACCAGACTTTCTATGGCTTGTGTGATGCTCTGGCCATATATTCCAAAACCCAGCCTGGGCTTCACTGACCAGTGATTCAGGAACCACTTTCAGGCATGTCCAGGAATATGTAGTTTATTTATTTTTATTTTTTATTTGTAATGTTTATTTATTTTTGAGAGAGAGAGAGAGATGGAGTGTGAGTAGGGGAAGGGCAGAGAGAGAGGGAGACACAGAATCGGAAGCAGGCTCTAGGCCCTGAGCTGTCAGCACAGAGCCTGATGCAGGGCTCGAACTCATGAACCATGAGATCATGACCTGAGCCGAAGTCGGATGCTTAACTGACTGAGGCACCCAGGCGCTCCAGGAGTATGTAGTTTAGATGACAAAACATTTGCATTTTTGGGACTTTCTTTTTCTTTTTTTTTTAAAAAAAAAAAGTTTTTCATTTGAGTATGGCTGACACACAATATTACACTAGTTTCTGGTGTGTCAGGGATTTTCCTTTTCACGTGAACCATTGGTGTTAGAAGCCTTCCTACAGTATATTATGCACTTCTCTGCCTCGAGAAAAATGTGAGTAATCTCTGTTCCTTGCGGAAAAGGAAAAGACACAGATGGGCAACAACAAAAGTATTACCCATAATATCACAGTCCAGACATGGCAGTAACCACTTGACTTCCAGTCTTCTGTATGTTCTTTTCTTATAGTACGTGCCTGTGTGTTTGTGTGCGTGCTGGACGAAAGTGGAATCCCGTTGTGCAACGTGTCTAAAACCTGCCTGCTTTTCCCCGGGGGCCTTCCTCAGAGGTGATAGGAGGACACAGGGGAGATGGAAGAGGGCTGGCCTGAGTGCCTGTGGAGATGCCCACCATCTTGTTGGATCAGGATTACGAACCCAGGAGCATCGCAGTGAGTGGCGGCCCCAGCCTAGGACTCAGCTACTGGGCACATCCTGAACTTCCCCCTGGCTCTCCTCCTCATGACTCCTGAGCATTATTAGTTCCCCTGGGTAGATGTCCCTTCCTCCAGCCTACCCTTCTCTTCTCTCTGTGACACAGACCTCTGATGTCTTCTATTGGCAGCCTTGTGGGAAGTTCTTCAGGGACAATTTTTAATGGTTTATGGGGCCAGTGGGATATGCTGTATGAAATCATGACTGTCCTGGAATCTGTAGGACCAACGGTCACCATTGAACTGAGATAGGAAAACTGAAGGGACTCCATGTTTAGAAAGGCTCCACGTCTGCTGTTTTTCTGCTAGGCCGCATTGACTAACGTTCTGTATTTTACCTTGCATCTCAGTAAACTGAAGAAGCTATGTTCCCACGCCAAGGGGGAAGCAAGAAAGTTAATCATTCTCTGAGTTTCATCCCAGGCCCCTAAACACCTGATAACATCTAAGAAGAGCCCGTCATGTTCCAGGACATTAGCTGTGGTCAAACCTCGGCCAGCCCTGGCATCAATACCCCCAACTTCGATGATCTGTGAAAGAGCACTTACTATTTACCTGTCACTTGCCTTTGGTTGGACCCCGCCCTGGATTCCTGAAGAAACACGTACCATGGACCCCTTTCTAATATAAACCCCTCACCCCAAGCGATGATAAGACTTACTGTCTCCTTTCTGACTCTCTCAGACACTTGGTCTGCTATCACTTAACGCCATTCAGTAAGCTCTGCTTTCATTTCCTGGTAGCTCAAATGTGATTTCTATCCTGCAGGAAGCCAAGAACCCTCTTGGTTGGTCCTGCGGGACCCCCTCTGGGGGTCTTTGGACCCGGCCTGCCTACATCAAAGCATCAGGGTACAAGCTTATTTCCCACAAGGAGAGCGCACTTCAGGCTGGGGTGGCAGTGCCTGGCCCTTTCCTCAAGACTGAATTTAGGTTTTGGGTCAGATGCAGTCCTTTCGCTTCTTCCTTCTTTCTCTCTTCATGTTCCCTTCAGCCACTGTACCCCCAAATCTGACTGGACCAGAAGGGAACTGTGAGTGTGGTCCAGGAGCTGCAGACCCTGGCACATGTATAACCTGACTCGTGGAGAAGCGGCTCTGTTCCATCCTGTACTACCCTGTGCATCTCTGTGCTATGTTTAAAAAGAATTGCTGTTTTCTGCATTTTTGCAAACGACCCCTCAGCCAAGTGTTGAAAATCTCAGCAGGAGTATTGAAATGGAGTTGATGGACGGGTAGGAACTCTAGAAGTTTAAGTCTTAATTTTTTTGGGGGGTTGAGGGCTTCAGGTCAAATATGTCTAGCACCTGAGTGCTGCTTCCAGAGTGATACTTATTTTTTTTTAAGTTTATTTATTTATTTTGAGAGAGAGAGAGCACATACACGTGAGTGGGCGAAGGGCAGAGAGACCCAAGAGTGATGCTTTTTTATTTTATTTTATTACATTTTTTTTTTAACGTTTATTTTTGAAGGAAAGAGACAGAGACAGAGACAGAGCGTGAGCAGGGGAGGGGCAGAGGGAGAGAGGGAGACACAGAATTCAAAGCAGGCTCCAGGCTCCGAGCTGTCAGCACAGAGCCGGATGCGGGGCTCGAATCCACGAACCATGAGATCATGACCTGAGCTGAAGTCGTAAGTTTAACCACCTGAGCAACCCAGGCATCCCTGGAGTGATGCTTTTTTTTTTTTTTTCCAACGTTTATTTTATTTTTGGGACAGAGAGAGACAGAGCATGAACGGGGGAGGGGCAGAGAGAGAGGGAGACACAGAATCGGAAACAGGCTCCAGGCTCTGAGCCATCAGCCCAGAGCCTGACGCAGGGCTCGAACTCACGGACCGCGAGATCGTGACCTGGCCGAAGTCGGACGCTTAACCGACTGCGCCACCCAGGTGCCCCTGGAGTGATGCTTTTTAAAGGACAGTCAGTCACATCACTGCTTTGCTCAGGCCCGCAATGCTTTCCCCTCTCACTCACACAAAGCCTGCAAAGGCCTTCTTGCCGGCCCCTCTGTCCCATACCTCTGATCTCGACTCCCACGACCAGCACACTCCATCCACACCAGCCTTGCTGTTTCTGGAACACTTGAAGGGCAGCCCCATTTCAGGGTCTTTCTGCTTGCTGTTCCCTCTGCCTGGAACTCTCCCCGCTCCCCTGCTGCCATCCATAGTACTTGCTCCTTCACCTTCTTCAGGTCTGTGACCATATTGTCAGCGTGAGTGAGCTTGCCCTGAGTGAGGTCAAAATCTCATCTCGTGAGACGGGCCCTGTCCTGCTGCCATGCTCACTAGCCTTCTCTCTGCTTCTTCTCCAAAGGCCTTGCAACTAGTACTTTCTCTGTTTACTTCCTTCGTTTATGGTCTGCCTCTCCTCACTGGGATGCAAACCCCCTGGAGGCAGAGAGTTTTGTTCACTTCAGCATTCCCAGCCCCTATAACAGTGTCTGGCCCAATAAAAATTTGTTGAATGTGTGAACTGAAGGCAGTTTCCTCAGAGGCTAAACGATCATCGTCTGGAACCCCTTCTTTTTAGAAGTACAATGTCCACTCATTAATGGAGTAGATACCTTTTTGTTTGTTGGCTATAAAATCAAATCCATTTGCCTCTTGATTTTCATTATGAAATTAAAGATGCATTTCTATGGAAGAAAAAAACAAAACTCCCATGGAGATTAAACAAGGATTAGGACAACTTCCAAGCTTTTGACATTCCGGGCATCACTGCCATGCTGTGTTTGCTTGCTGCCTTGGCATTCACCCATCAGTTCCTGCTCCTTTGTAATATTTGTAGCCCATGGTGGTGATTCTAATGCTGTCGCTCGCTCTCTCTTTAAGGAGGGGACCTTTTTTTCTTTTTAAATGCCAGATCCCCTTGCTTCCTGTTCATAATGTTCTGAACTTTCTTCTCTTTTCCTTTTCCTTATGCCTAATGTATAATGGTGTTGCCCAAAGTTTACCAAGCACAGCACCTTAAGGATACAAACGAAGTTGCTACAGCATCAGTTTAGATTTCCTTTTCTTACTCTCTCACGCTGCACAGTCTCATGCCCTGAAAGCACCTTACCTGTCAAATATTGCTTGGAGTCCTCAAAGATGAGCCCCACAACTTAAAGGTCAGATGTAGACACTGTTTGGTGTCTATCATGTTCTTTTTCTCTTGCTTTGGCTCTTCTTAGTTGATACACAGTGCCAAAGTCACCATCCAGAGGACCTTACCTCCATCGGTGGTGGCCGTGTCTATCTACTGGGAGCTGCTGTCTCCTCATGCCCTGAAGGCTGCTGGTTCTCTGGGTGCCCAGGGAGTTCTCACCTCCCAGAAGCGAAGGAATGACCTGGTGCCAAGGGCACTCCTGCATTTGGCGTTGAAAAATACTGCTTGGGGTTTTCTTTTTAGTTGCTCTTTGTTTAATGTCTACCAGAGTCTTTGGGATGATGATTGACCCAATGTCTACCATTCTTACTAATGTTTCAAAAATTTTAAGGTCAAGTTTTGATCAGAACTCAAGCCCAAGATTCCATGAGCTTCCTGATGCAGTAGGCGTACCTGAAAGGATTTGAATGATCTCATTAGGGAGGTTTGGGAATGGGAGCCTTGAGAAAATGATCCACATCTGGCTCCAAGGGATCACTACTTTTTTTGTATTGTTATTTTAATATAGGGGCTGTTTATTAAATAACAGGGAATTGTTATTTTAATAAAGTGGGGCTGTTGCAAGTATCCATGGTCATTTCAACACATGGTTCAGGTTGCGTTCCATTCACTCATTCTTTTATTCACCAGATCCACTGAACACTTATTCCATGCTAGGTGTTGGAGATACAACGGTGAGCAATCCAAACATGGCTCCTGCCCATATGTAGCTCACCTACAGTCTGGTAAGGGAGGCAGATATTAAACAGGTCAGGTAAATGCACATTGATTACAGATGAGTTCAAAGCATTAAAGGAAAAGTCCAGGTTTTCTGAGACTGTGTGGGAGGTGGCAGTCGGACAGCCTGTAGGGGTGTGGGAAAGGAGTCCGGGACAGCCTCTCTAAGGGACTCATAGTGAGGGGAGTTGAGATGTGGAATGTGGGTAGGAGTTATCTAGGAGTAAAGAAGAGAAGAATGTTCCAGGCAGAGGGGAAAAAAAATTACAAAACTTCTTAAGATCAGGCTTTCAGGGATCTATACATAAAACTTTAATTTATTAATTACAGAATGGCTGACTGTGGTATGTTAAGTCCAATTTAAACATGGGTTGTAGTAACATCCAAAATAACCCATCTTATTTCCTGTGATTAGGGCCACATTTCTTTGCACCTGCTTCTACTCTGATAATACCGGTGTTAAGTGGATATTAATGAGAATGCGAGAACTCTTGGGTTGAGTAATTTTGGGGGTCCATTTTTTTTTTTTATTTAAATCATTCCCGGGTGCCTTGGTGGCTCAGTTGGTTGAGCAGCTGACTTTTAATTTCGGCTCCGGTCCTGATCTCATGGTTTGTGAGTTTGAGCCCCGCATCGGGCTCTGTGCTGACAGCACGAGCTTGCTTGGGATTCTCCCTCTCTGCTCTTTCCCTGCTTGTGCTCACTCTCTCAAAATAAATAAACATTAAAAAATAGTAAATAAATCATTCCCGAAGCTAGTCCTTCACTTAAGCCACAGAGTTTCGTGTTTCTAGGTATGTTTTCAAAGTAGTCATTGGCTTCATGCTTTGGTAGGCTGGGTCAGCCCATGGAAAGCCCCTAAGAGTACAGATAAGGGAAATCCCTGGATCCTGAGACACAATTAAAGGAAAAAAAAACATTGCATAAGGAAGCTGCAATAAGGATTTCAGTATCGAGACCTTGGACATTAGGCCTTGGTGCTGTGGCTTGATGATAAGTGGAATGAAGGCACTGTACATGGGTATAAGTTGTTTTTGGAAATTGATAGAGGTTTTTTTGGCAGAGAGTGGGTAAAAGCAAGAAGCCAGGGATCCCCTTCGTGTGGAGACCTTGGGACCTGGCTCATTTTTCACACATTATGGACCACAAGAATAATTTGCACTCATGAGACTCTTTGCAACCATTCACAAACCCATCTCTGTTTCTTCTAAATCTAAGCCTAAGACACAAAACGTGGATGTCCAAACGATTGGTACTTCTGGGTGTTGTGTACGTGGCACTTTCAGTGTCCCTCTCATATGCCAGTTTTGACAGTGTCCCCATATTTGTCTATAGAAGAGTATTGACTTGCACATGGAAGAGGTTTAAAAGTGCCCTGTGTGTGCACGCACGGGTGTGTCACGTTCATCCAGTCAGCTCATACTTACCGAGCACCTACCACGTGTCTGTCTGGTGCTGTATCATGAATTGGTGGTGAACAAAATAAAATTCCTATCCTCATGGGCTCGCATTTAATCGTGAGATACAGGCAACAAATGAGTACATATGTAAGTAGAGAAATGTGTCAATAATATAAGTGCTAAGGAGGAAAAAATGACAGGAGATAGAGAGGGACTTGGGTGGGGGCATACTGCTTTGTACAGGGCAGCCAGCAAGACCTCTCTGAGCAGATAACAATTTAGTAAATATCTGAAAGGAATCAGGCAAGGGACCATATGGTTTTGCGGCATCTTACACAGAGGGCACGGCAGAGGCAAAGAGTTGGGAAATAAGCATGTTTGGCTTGTTCAAGGAGTAGTAAGGCCGGCAGCAGTGGTAGATTGGGGCATCAGGATGGTGGTCGGGGTGGAATGGGGGGCTGAGGGGAGAAGGAAAATGTGTTAGGACATAAAAGACTGAGAGGTGGTCAGAGACCAGAACAAGTTGGGCAAGGTGTGGACTTTGGGTTTTAATCCCTGTGTGAGTGGCAGCTGTTGGGAGGTCTTGAGCATCATCTATAACATGATCTGACTTATGTTTTATTCAAGAGACTTTGGGGGTAGCAGAGACCTGGGTTGTTGGGCTGGGAGTGGTTGTCTCTAGAAGGGCTCTAGGCCTCCCGCCTGCCTTCAACCAGGGCAACTTCATTTTGGCCTATTTTATGTATTTGGCTTCTGGATGATTTTTTTTTGAAGAAAGGTTCTTACTGTTTTCAAATTTCTGAAAATTATTGTTTTATGTTGCCTGTGATATTTATAAAAACAAGTGGCAAGTGGAAAAATTAAAGAGGTAGGAAATGAACATCTCATACGTTTTACTCCATTAAGGCAAAGAAGGAAACTACTATGAAGACATGAAGTGATCAATCTTAACCTTAGCTGGACCACCTGCTTTTAAGCTGGTTGAATTGTTCCTTTGTATCAACCACAAAGGAAAATGGCAAAATTAAAAGTGAAGGTTGTTTTTTAAAATTTACTATTTATTTATTTTTTATTAAAAAAAAATTTTTTTTTTAACGTTTATTTATTTTTGAGACAGAGAGAGACAGAGCATGAACGGGGGAGGGTCAGAGAGAGGGAGACACAGAATCTGAAACAGGCTCCAGGCTCTGAGCTGTCAGCACAGAGCCCGACGCGGGGCTCGAACTCAAGGACCGCGAGATCATGACCTGAGCTGAAGTCGGCCGCTTAACCGACTGAGCCACCCAGGTGCCCCTAAAATTTACTATTTATTTTTTAATTAGACTCCACGTGCAGTGTGGGGCTTGAATTCATGACTCCAGGATTAAGAGTCGCTTGCTCTGCTGACTGAGCCAGCCAGCCGCCCCAAAAGTGAGGGTTATTTAGAGAATTTATAATACCTTTTAGTTGTGTGGGAATAGCTGTCTGTTCAAAATGGGTGGATTGTTCACATCCGTCTTCAGGAACACGTGCAGTCACTTCAGGAGCACGTGTAGTCAAGGTGGCAAATGTCTGTATGATGCAAAACTGAGGTTTAAAAACACACTATAGGGGCGCCTGGGTGGCGCAGTCGGTTAAGCGTCCGACTTCAGCCAGGTCACGATCTCGCGGTCCGGGAGTTCGAGCCCTGCGTCAGGCTCTGGGCTGATGGCTCAGAGCCTGGAGCCTGTTTCCGATTCTGTGTCTCCCTCTCTCTCTGCCCCTCCCCCGTTCATGCTCTGTCTCTCTCTGTCCCAAAAATAAATAAAAAACGTTGAAAAAAAAAATTTTAAAAACACACTATAGGGGGCGCCTGGGTGGCTCAGTTGGTTGAGCAGCCAACTTTGGCTGAGGCCATGGTCTCACAGTTCATGTGTTTGAGCCCAGCATCAGGCTCGCTGCTGTCAGCACAGAGCCTGCTTTGGATCCTCTGTCCCCCCTCTCTCTGCCCTCCCCCACTTGCCCTCTCACTCTCGAAATAAATAAACTTAAAAAAAAAATAAAAACACACTATAAATTATTATATATAATAGAGTTGATCATTTTTTCTTTTTTCCCTTTGCGTTACATTGGTGGATAGGAAAAAATAGATAGTATATAAAATATATATAATAAATATATATACATTTACTATATAAAAATATATAGTAAATTGATATTGTAAGAAGTTTTCAGGAATTTTTAAATTTATTTTCTTGGAGAGGTACTGCCTTATTAACTTGTTCCCTGACATTTATTGAGCGACAACAATGTGCTAAGGCCTGTGATTTAATATGATTGATTTGAAAAAGACGTAAAGCCTTTCAACCTCAAAGCCCCAGTAAAAGTATGTCATTGTTTATAGGAAGCCTGCCCCTCCTAGGCTCTCTGTTGAATATTTTGCATGCATTAACTTATTTGATTACCACAATCACCCAAAACTTGGCATTATTTTTATCCATTTCATAGGTAAGGAAACTGAATCACAGAAAGCAAAGCATTTGACTTGGCATCATAAAGCAAAGGAGTAGTCGAGGTGAACTTGGAAGTAAATCTGTTGGCCACAAGGCTGGACTTTTTGCCCTGCACAGAGCCATCTCCCAGGATGGGAGAGGCAGTTTATCTGGAATGTTCAAGATGGAGTCCAGATCTAGGTGGTAGAGAGAGAAATTTGACATCCTCTGCACCTTCTGTGAAAACCTATCTTTACTTGAGCCCATCATGTGGTGATTGCATAGAAACTCTTTGAATGCTCTGGGTTATGGTACTTTTTATGAGCATTTTTGTGTTTTTTGGGAGATGGATATTTACCATCTGAAATAGATTGTTTAAAATATGACATAATAAAACCTCAGAACTTTGATCTCCATAAAATAATATTAAAGGTGCTTGTCAGTGAAGTATGCCCTGGGATGTGAATTCCTGCTATGGAGACATGTTTGTCAAAGTCTTTCTTCTCAGGAAATCACTACATCTTGGAATATTGGTCTTCAGGATGTTCAGTGCTCTAATAAATGTATTTCTTAGTCTTGAAGACATGAAAGCCTTGTCTATATTCTTTGGACCTTAAAGTGTTAAAAAAATGAAATTGATTAAAGTTAGATATTGACACTAAAGAGGGGGAACTGACATATTAGGTCACAATGCATTCATTAAATGTTGATGGAAACGGAATTTCTTCAGCTAGAGTAAATCAGGCTGAAGAGGAACTAAAATAGCCTCAAATCATTTTATCTTCAGTACCCTCTCTCTACCTTCTCTTTCTCTGTCTCCCTTCATCACTCTTTTACTTTTCCTTCATCTGCAAGATGAAAAAAAAAGTATGAGGGTAACCAAAAAATTTCAAAAAGTAGGATAAAAAAATAGGGTCCTAGCCCAGTAGATTTTTAAATACATGGTAAGTTTACACATATTAAAACAGTGCTTGGCCAGGAATGAGGCAGCAGGTGATGAATCAGATGAGAAGGTCAAGAGACAGACTTGCTTCCAGTTTAATAAAGGAAAACAGAATCAGGGAGTGGCTGGATGGATTATTCAAATGTAATTTTTGAATACTTTTCTAATTCCTTAGGAAAAAAGAATGACAATGTGTTTTCTCACTGCTTACATCAAAATACATTCAATATGGAGAAGATTTTAATGTAAAAACAAAACTCCATAAAGTGTTAGAATGAAAGTAAATATCTTAGGATGGCAAAGGGCTTTTATTTTATTTATTTATTTTTCAACGTTTATTTATTTTTTGGGACAGAGAGAGACAGAGCATGAACGGGCGAGGGGCAGAGAGAGAGGGAGACACAGAATCGGAAACAGGCTCCAGGCTCCGAGCCATCAGCCCAGAGCCCGACACGGTGCTCGAACTCCCGGACCGCGAGATCGTGACCTGGCTGAAGTCGGATGCTTAACCGACTGTGCCACCCAGGCGCCCCGGCAAAGGGCTTTTATTTATTTATTTTTTATTATTATTTAAAAAAAATTTTTTTTTCAACGTTTATTTTATTTTTGGGACAGAGAGAGACAGAGCATGAACGGGGGAGGGGCAGAGAGAGAGGGAGACACAGAATCGGAAACAGGCTCCAGGCTCTGAGCCATCAGCCCAGAGCCCGACACGGGGCTCGAACTCACAGACCGCGAGATCGTGACCAGGCTGAAGTCGGACGCTTAACTGACTGCGCCACCCAGGCGCCCCTGGCAAAGGGCTTTTAAAGTGTAACTTCGAAAGCAGAAATAGGAACAGCTGATCTATTTTATTGAATTTTAATTAAGAACGTCTATATGATTAAAAATATAACACCCAATTGAAAAGCATATAAACTTGGACAAAATGTGCACTCATATAAAAGTTAACATCTTTATTGTATAGAAGAGCGCCCTTAATATGGAAAAGACCGTCATTCTAGTATCATAATTTAAGTTCATGAACAGAATTTCACTGCAGAAACAACTGTTTAGTAAATGTTTAAAAAGTACCTTTAGGGGCACCTGGGTGGCTCAGTCGGTTAAGCGTCTGACTTCGGCTCAGGTCATGATCTCACGGTCCGTGAGTTCGAGCCCCGCGTCGGGCTCTGTGCTGACAGCTCAGAGCCTGGAGCCTGCTTCAGATTCTGTGTCTCCCTCTCTCTCTGACTCTCCCCTGTTCATGCTCTGTCTCTGTCTCAAAAATAAATAAACATTAAAAAAAAAGTACCTTTAAGGAGCACCTGGGTGGTTCAGTCAGTTAAGCGTCCGACTCTTGATTTCAGCTCAGGCCATGATCCCAGTGCCGTGGGATAGAGCCCTGGGTTGGGATCTGCACTGGGAGTGGAGCCTGCCTGCTTAAGATTCTCTCTCTTCCTCTCTCTCTGCCCCTCCCCTGTTCGTGCTTGCTCTCTCTCTCACTCTTTCTCCAAAAAACCCCCCAAATTCTTAAAAAATACTTTTAATATCGCAAGTAATCAAATATATGCATATTGGAACAAAGAAATTCCAGTTTTTGCATATCAGGCTCCCAGAGATCATAAAGCATAATTTCTAGTCTTGCTTGGGGTATAGGGAGTTTGGCATCAAGGATGAGAAAGTTATATAACATTTCTGATAAAAAATTTGGCAGTGTGCATCAGAAACTTTAAAAACATTTATAGCTTTTGACCCAGTAATCTTGAAGTATTTATCTTAAAGAAATAATTAGAAATGTAGACAAAGAGGCACCTGGGTGGCTCAGTCAATTAAGCGTCTGATTGGTTTTGGCTCAGGTACTGATCTCACACTTCGTGAGATCCAGCCTCACATCCGGCTCTGTGCTGACGACATACTCAATCCTGCTTGGGATTCTCTTTCCCTTTCTCTCTGCCCCTCTCCTGCTTGTGCTTTCTTTCACTCTCTCTTTCTAAATAAATAAATAAATAAAACAAAAAAATTGACAAAAATGTTTGCACAAATATATTAATTATGGCATTAAAAATGCCATAAGTTAAGAAGAGGAATTACATTTTATTAAGAATAAATGTGTATATGGGGCGCCTGGGTGGCTCAGTCGGTTAAGCGTCCGACTTCGGCTCAGGTCACGATCTCACAGTCGTGAGTTCGAGCCCTGCGTCGGGCTCTGTGCTGACAGCTAAGAGCCTGGAGCCTGCTTCACATTCTGTGTCTCCCTCTCTCTCTGCCCCTTCCCTGCTCATGCTGTGTCTCTCTCTGTCTCAAAAATAAATAAAACATTAAAAAAAAAAAGAATAAATGTATATACACACACATGAATACCAAAAGAAAATGCATCAACTTGTTAATAGTGATGATCTCTAGCATTATAGATTATTTCTATCTTTAAGCTTTTTTCTTTAATGTTTATCTTTTTTTTGAGAGAGAGAGAGAGAGAGAGAGATACAGAGCGAGAGCAGGGAACGGTAGAGAGAGAGAAAGACACAGAATTTGAGGCAGGCTCCAGTCTGTGAGCTGTCAGCACAGAGCCCAACATGGGGCTCGAACCCATGAACTGTGAGATCATGAACTGAGCTGAAGTCGGACGCTTAACTGAACAGAGCCACCCCAGCCGCCCCTATTTCTATCTTTAAACTTTTGTGAATTCTCTAAAATTCCTACAATGCTTAGGTATTTCCTCTACACTTAAAAAGGAGCAGTGAATGTTAAAAAAAAAAAAAAGGTTCCTTCTCTTTGGCTTCAGACAAATTTGAAGCAAATCTTCCTCGGATGGCTACCCAGTAAATTATCAATCTTTAGTGCTTCAGTGTGAATTAATATGTCTATCTTTTCCTTTGTGACCGAAAGAAGGGCCCTCGGCAAGGCAGTCAGAGAGGGAAGGCAGACCCAAGCAGGTTGCTTTATCCCCTAAGTACTTTCGCTCTGTGGGCTCCTTCCTCCATAAAAAATGTCAAAAATCATATTTTATGATTTCATTGGCATATAGATGAATGTAATCCACTGTGGTAGATTGTATTCATTTTTTTCTTCCGACTTAAAAAGAACGTAAATTAAAACATTTTTTTGTGGGTTCCCGAAAGGATCGTGGCCCTAGGCACTGTGCGAAGCTTGCCTAATGGAGGAGCTGGCCCCGGAGGCGAGGTAGGAAGTACTGAGGCACAGGAGCTGGGGATTGTGGGGTTTGGCTCATGGAGGAGTTGGTTCCCAAAAGGCAGGCACCATCTACTCCACTGGGTGGCCTTGTGCAGCTCAAGTTTGTTGTTTGTCCTTTTGAGAACCACCCAAATTTCAGGCTACTAGGGAGTCTTTTCTAAACTCTGTTCTGAATTGTGCATTACATTTCCAAGGCCCTCTCTGGGAAGGTGTGCTAGAATTATGTGACTTTCTGTTTGGGGATAAGAGTGATTAACAAGAGGCAGGGTGACTTCCAGATTTCTGACCAGGGCATCTGGCTCAGTGGAGGTGCCGTTCTTCAATGTAGGTCACAGGAGGAGGAGGCTTTCTGTTTAGGTATGTTGAATTTTATGTGACTTGGAACACACAGAAGGAGGTGGGGAGTAAAGTTCTTGGGGATGTCCTAGGACTCAGAAGGGAGCTGCGTGTTAGATTACAGGGCTTGAGCCATCAGCAGACGAGAGGCGGGTGATGATGGATGGGACCAAGGGTGAGTGACTGGGAGAAGACTGGTGGCCCCAAGAACAGAATTCCCGGGATGGGGTGGGAAAGAGGAAAATCTCATGATAGTCATGTCGACACCAAGAGAGGAGGCAGTTCCTGATGGAGGACATGACTCACAGCTTCAAAAGCCACAGGGAAGTTTAGCAGGATCACGGTTTAAAAAGGAAGATGATTGAAAAGTTAGACGGTTATTGGTGACACTGATAAGAATGTTTGATGCCAGGCTGGATTAAAGTGGGTTTAGGAGTAAGTTCATGGAGAAATAGATTACTCTTGTGAGAAGCTGGCTCTGAAAGGGAAGAAAGAATTAAGGTCATAATAGACATTACTGTTACTAATTTTCAGTTTCATTTATAATAAGGGGAATTAGTAGAGCATGCTTATATGTTGAGCAAGTACGAGTGTTTTAGGTTGAATTGTGTTACCCAAAATGCATGTGTTGAAGTCCTAACCTCCAGAGCCTCAGAATGGGACTTATTTGGGAAAAGGGTCTTTGCAGATGTAATTAGTTAAGATGAAGTCATACTGGAATGGAGTGAGCTCCTTATCCAACAAGACTGGGGGTCCTTATAGAAAAGGAGAATTTGGACACAGATATGTGAACGGGGAGAAGGCCCATATGAACATGAAGGCAGAGTTTAGGTGATGTGTTTACAAGGGAGGGGACGGGGGAGGGGAGTGCCAAAGATGGCCAGTAAACCACCAGAAGCTAGGACAGAGGCAGGGGGCAGATTATTCTCTAATACTGGGTACATCCTCTGCATTCTCTAGGGTACATGGTCCTACAACAACTGGATTTCCTGCTTCTAACCTCTTAGAACTGTGAGATAATACATTTCTGTTGTTTAAGCTGCTCTGTGGTACTTTGTCATGGGAGTCATAGGAAAGACACACAGGCAGGCAGTCAGAGAGACACCTGCATAAATCCTAGTTCTAAGGATCTGGCCAAATGGTACTGTTAGTGCAGCATCTTGCTTAGTGAGCACCGTGGGAAATGTGTTAAAGAATTCATGAAAATGCCTGCAAATCGGACTAGGTTGCATGAAGAGGGCCACATCCAGTTTTTTGGTTGTATCTCTCCTATTCAGATGTCATTTCTACATACTGCCTGCTAGAGGCAAAACTCGTTGTTGTTTTTTAATGTTTTTATTTTATTTTTGAGAGAGAGAGAGCACTAGCAGGGGAGGGGCAGAGAGAGAGAGAGAGAGAGAGAGAGAGAGAATCGGAAGCAGGCTCCAGGCTCTGAGCTGTCTGCACAGAGCCCGACGTGGGGCTTGAACTCGTGGACTGTGAGATCATGACCTGAGTGGAAGCCGGATGCTTAACTGACTGAGCCACCCAGGAACCCCACGTTTTTGTTTTTTTTTAATTGATCAATTCTCTATTACATAAGTTCAATAAAATCTAACATTACATGGCATAATTCATACAGCTCTCAGAGATAACCGTTACAGTAACTTGGCAATATAAATCTTGGTAGTATTGACAAAAAGTGTTTATATAGATATTTCCAAGTACCCTGACTTGAACAGAAAAGTGGGAGTGAATAAGTAACAAATTGCACTCAACAATATCTTAACAAATTGATTTCCACTAAAATGAAAATGAAAAAAGATTCCTATCTTGGGTGAATATTAATTCTTATGCTCTTTATAGAGAGCCAAATTAATCTTTAGGGTGAAATTCATAAGTTAGCCAAGGAAAAACTATATGCATCAAGAAGAAGAGCTCAAAATTTATTCAATAAATGCAACTACTATTTAATTCTAACATGATCGTCATTTATTTTTGGGGAGCAAATGCATTGTCAGACAATCGCTATTTTATTTACTTTGTAAATGACTTTTGATAATGTTGATTATACTAAAAGGATATAAATAATGTGTCAAACAGGAGAAAGGTTCTTTTGTGTTTATGGATCGCCTGGGAAAAGCAGCTCATGAGAAGAGGGAACGTTCAGAGGTGGAGTATGAGGTGAAGAGGGAGAGAAAGGGGCAGTAAACAGGTTACAGTTTGCTAAGCTGTGTGGCCTTGGGCAAGCCCCTTAACCTCTCTGAGCCTCAGTTTCTTCATTTCTAACATAGCCTTAATAAGACCTACTTCACTATTGTAGATGAAAGCATCTAGCAGAGTGTCTGAGGCAGAGTAAAGGCACAATTGATATTTGCAGCATCTTTTTTTAATATTAGAACTTGTAATTGGAGGCAGTGTGGTAGAGCATGAAACATGAGTTTTGGAATAGGCTGATCTGGATACAAATGTCAGCTCAGTTTCTCATCAGTGTGTGGTTGAATTCGATCGAGTTACTGAAGTTCTCTGGGCTTCGTTTTCTTCATTTTTATACTCTTTATTTTATATGGTTATATATTGATTAAAGTAACAAAAGAAACCATCTGGCGTTGTGACTCTCAGGGTCACTGCTGGTCTCTATGACAATTTTATGTAAATAAGAAAATATCAAACCCTTCCTCAAACGATTTTACTTCTACCTATTAGAGAATTTTCCTAATATACTGATGATTATAACAAAAAATACTTTGCTGTTTATATTAGTTTGCTGGAGTTGGCCAACAAAATGCCACAAGCTAGGTGGCTTAAATAGTAGAAATTCATTTCTCATGGGGCGCCTGGGTAACTCAGTCGGTTAAGCGCCGACTTCCGCTCAGGTCATGATCTCACGGTTTGTGGGTTCGAGCCCCATGTCGGGCTCTGTGCTGAGAGCTCCGAGCCTGGAGCCTGCTTCAGATTCTGCGTCTCCCTCTCTCTCTGCCCCTCCCCAGTTCACCCTTTGTCTCTCTCTCTCTCTCTCTCTCTCTCTCTCTCTCTCTCTCTCAAAAATAAACAAACATTAGAAAAAAGGAAGAAATTAATTTCTCACATCTAGAGTCTGGAAGATCAAGATCAACTTGCTGGTAGGGTTGGTTTCTCCTGAGGCCTCTCTTCCTGGTTTGTGGATGGCCACCTTCTCACTGTGTCCTCACATGGACTTTTCTCTGGCACATATCAGTGGTATCCCTTCCTTCTCGTATAAGGACAGTCTTATTAGATTAGGGCTCACCGTTTTTTTTTTTTAATTAAAGAAACATGTTTATGTATTTATTTTGAGACAGAGAGTGAAAGCACAAGTGGGAGTGGGGCAGAGGGAGAGAGAGGATCCCAAGCAGGCTCCACGCTGTCAGCACAGAGCCTGACACAGAACTTGAACTCACAAACTGTGAAATCATGACCTGAGCCGAAATCAAAAGTCAGATGCTTAATTAATGAGCCAGCTAGGCGCCCAAGGGCCCACCCTTCTTATTTAATTTAACTCTAATTACTTCCTTAAAGGCCCTGTCTCCAAATATAGTCACACTGTCGGTTAGGGCTTCAACATACACATTTGAGGGGGACACAGTTCATTCCGTAACACTACTATCTGCCAGAAAATTGTCAGAATATACAAATTTATGGCATCTACACTTTGAATGTGGTACCTTTGTGTAGTGCGCAACCTGCAGAGCCTTACACAAGTCTGGCACATAATAGATGCTAATTTAACATGCATTTCCTCTTCTTCCCTCTTCCTCCTATCTCTGTTTTCCTTTCTTCCTCCCAGGCAGGGCACTCCCATGGATAGATCTTGTAGCCTTACATGGGCAGTCTTCATTCTGAATGGAGTTGCCACAACCCCTAATGAGGAGTCACCATAGGGAGAAAAAGTTATTGAGACTGTTCCCCATCGGTAACTTGATTTTTCTGGTCCCCGCACATTCCCGGAGTCAGGGTTGACATTTCTACCCTGTGTTTTTCTTTATCCCACTGCCTTCTTATGTCCTCAAGCTGATTTCCTCAGTGGGAAAAGGCAGTGGACTCTAGACTAGCAGTAGCCAAATGAGGAAAGAGTCAAGGGAAGAGGAGCAGATGTGGGACCAGGTGCTGAAGAGTCTCTCCTTTAATCTTTGTCCCTCCACTCCCACTTACTCCCTGGAGGCTTGTCTGCCGTCATTGGTCTTTCTAGTCACACCGGTGCTTGTCATTAGTTTTTTAAAAGTTTATTTATCTATTTTGAGAGAGAGAGTGTGTGCGCACATGAGTGGGGGAGGGGCAGAGAGCGAGGGAGGGAGAATCCCAAGCAGGCTCCTCGCTGCCAGCATGGAGTCTGATGCTTGGACTCGTAAACCATGAGATCGTGACCTGAGCCAAAATCAAGAGTCAGATGCTTAACTGACTGAGCCACCCAGGTGCCCCAAAGTGCTTTTCACGATTGATGGCCTCAACTTCTAAGAGTAGATCCATCCAATACCCGAGCCAGAGCCAGTGACTTTCATCTCCATTCTAGTCCACGTAAACACTAATCGCCACCAAATTTTGCACCGTTCCCCAAACTCCTGCCCCAGTCATCCGTGTCTTCAACTGAAACCTCCTGTGCACGCGGTTGTCCTGCATGGCCCTCCGCCATGACGGTTCTTTGGTGTCACTGAGATCTCAGGTGTGCTGATCAAACCCCTCCCTCCTGCCCTGTTCTTGCTCCTGGTCCCACTCGGATTCCACAATCATTGCAGTCAGTGTGGTGTAGATATCCCGAATTCTCTTGAATCTTTCATTTTTTGTTACATTTATCGGGCGAAGTTCTGACCTTGAACCCAAACGTTGGCCTTCCTTGAGCTCGCACCTGAGCAGGCGGCACTGCCCCATCGTACTGTGTGGCAGTCCTACCTCAACCTCAAAATCGACTTGCTTTCTGCTCTCCGAGAGACCATTTTATGACTTGCTTCATATTGCAGACGTCCCTCTCCTTCCTCATTTCTCCCACCTAGTTTTCAGCTGATGGACTTGTCTTCCTTGGGAAATAGAAGCCGTTATGTGGGAGCACCTTTGTCTTTCCATCACCTCATCTGCAGATAGTTCTTCCTGTGTCTGCATCTGTCCCCTTGCCCTTCTCTTCTGTCACTCCCTCCCTGCACGTGTTATCTTTGTGCCTTCTCCTCTTTCCTTACCTTGCTCTCTCCCCTTTCTACTGGATCACACAAGCATCCTCAGGCTCCTCCCTTGAACCCATCTTTTTCTTGTAACTGCTCCATTTCTCTGCTTCTCATCATTGTCTGACTTCTCAAAAAAGCTGCCTGTCTTTTGTCTTTTGTCTCCACCAAAAATACTGATGTCATTTTCATTGACTGCCCAGTATGATGGGTCCTCTTCAGTCCTCACTTTATTTGGCTTAGTTGCAGCAGTCCACAAAGTTGAAAACCCCCTCCTCTTTCACACTGGGACATAACTCTCTTCTAATTTTATATCTACCTCCCTACGTCCTTCTCCTCTATTCTACCTCTGAGTACCAGATATTCTCGGGAATTGGTCATAGGTCCTCTTTTTTCTCCATACTCCCTTGCTCGGGGGTCCTCTCCGTTCCCATGTTTTTTTTTCTAAATATGTTTTTTGTTTGTTTTTTAAGTAGGCTTCATGCCCAGTGCACAGCCCAATGCAGGGCTTGAACTCATGACCCTGAGATCAAGACCTGAGCTGAGATCAAGAGTCAGGTGCTTAACCAGCTGAGCCACCCAGGTGCCTCTGTATTCCCATGTTCTTAAATAGCATCTGTGTGATGATGATTCCAGCCCCAACCTCTCTTTTGAGCTGCAGATCTAATGGTATATCTGACATCTCCACTTAGATGTTTTATAAGTATCTTAGTAATGAAATGTCTGAAATTCTTAAGAGTCACTCCTCAAAATATGTATTGGCAAGCTTTTACTGCTTCAGTATATGATTATCACCCAGTAGCCTAACCCAGAAATGGGAGTCATTCTTGATTTTTCTCTCTCCCCTACCTCTTCCATCTAGTTCATCACCTAAGATTTTATACTTCCAAAACGGCTTTCCGGTTGGTCTTCATCTCTCCATTTCCACTGCCGTCAACCAAGCGCAGCCAACGTCAGTTGTCTCCTGGACCACTGCTCTAACCTGTCTTGCCCATCTGTTCTTGCAGCCCTCCAGACCACTTTCCAACCACGGCATGGTGGATGTTATACAATGTGCATTTCATTCTGCCATTCCCTTGTTGAAGACTATTCAGAGACCTTCCACTGCTCTGGGAATAAAAGCTGGACACCATTCCATGTCCACACAAGCCTGCCCCCCATGGTTTAGCTTCTGCATCTTTATCCCCATCATTCTATGCCCCTTTGTCCTCACTTCACCTTTCACTTTTTTCCAACATGCCAAGTTCTTTCCTTCTGAATCAGTGAATGGGCTCTCACTAGACATTGAATCTGCTTGGCACCTTTATCTTGGACTGGACTCACAGTCTCCAGAACTGTGAGAAATAGGTTTCTGTTATTTATAAGTCATCCAGTCTATGGTATTTTTGTTATACTATCCCAAATGGACTAAGACACTTTCCTTGGAGTTCCAGTACATGTGGTACCCTGTGTCTTTTATTACCTTCCCTTCAATCTTTGTAAAGCTATTTTTCCCCCAACTTTGAAGTCTCATTTTTTTTTTAATTTTATTTATTTGGGTGGGGGTGGGGCAGAGAGAGGAAGAGAGAGAGAACCCCAAGTAGGCCCCACACTGTCACTGCAGAGCCCAAGGCAGGGCTCAAACTCATGAACCGTGAGATCATGACTTGAGTCAAAATCAAGTCAGACCCTTAACTGACTGAGCCAGCCAGGTACCCCTAAAGTCTCTTTTTAAATGTCTATCCCCTTGCCAAGAGGGTCTTGCCCACCATCTGTCAAGTATGTTCTTTCCTTCACACATTTATCATATTTGTAATTTCATATTTATTTTTTTATCCACTTGTTTAAGCCTGGCCCTCCCTTTAGACTGTCAGCCCTATGAAGGCAGGCATCCTGTTGGGTTGTCCTCCATGAGAACCTCTGCACTTAGTATCATGCTTGGCACCTAGTAGGCACATATGTTGCACTTTTGATCGAATGAACCAGCTGTTAAGATTTTGGTTCAGTCTGTTATTTCCCAATTTCAGCTTTCTCACCTGCATTCCCTAAATTATCACCCTAAGATTTATAAAATGATTACAAGAAACATTATTATGAGTCATTATGTTTTTTAAAAGTACGTGTTTCCATTTTTAATTAGTATCTATTAATTCCCTGCTAGGAAAGGTTGAGGAAATTAGCACTCTCACTTCCTTCCCCTTTTCTCCCACATCTCCTGTTTTTGTTAGTTATATTATTTTATTGTATATTAGCAATGTTTATACCATTTACACCTGTTTTTGTATCTCTAATTCCCTCAGTTACTTCATCTTAGTTTTCTACTGAAATGGATTAATTGCTTACCATCTGTATCATTTTAGGTTCTTGGTTTTAAACAACAAAATTTAACTTCGGTTAATTTAAGCAGGAAAGGAATTGATCAGAAGGATGATGGGCGACCATTGGGTGGGAAGACTACAGGGAATCCTGCTCAGCAGTTGGGCAGGGACCAAGGGAGACAGAGCACTGAGAAGACCCAGCCCGGGTCCTGCCTCGTGGTCGGCTGGTTAGGACCCACTGGGCTCCCGCTGGACCCTCTCTCCCTCCTTTCCTTTCTTCTTTCCCCCGTCCTTCCCTGGCATTTCTTCCTTCTCTTTTGCTGTCATGTGTTTGGATGTCCTTTTATTTGTTTATCCTTACCGAGAAGCTTTTCCAAACGGTTTATCTGTTTTCATGTGGTGTGGATGAATTCCCCTTCCACTGGGGCTGAAGCTTTATCCTTTCCCGCACTCAGTTATTTGAATGCTGGATATTTAGTTTTTGTTCATCCCTGTTTTTATTTTTATATTTTGTACCTGAGGGATGAGGAGAAATGTGGTTGAAGCTATGGGAAATCTTAATCAGAAGACCCATCTTCTGTTTTGGAATCTGGTTTTGTTAAATGTCTTCTATGAGAATTCACTTCAGCTAGTGAAGGTGGATTATATTCCCATGTGCTGGGGACTCTGTGCTCCAGACTACATACCCCTCACCCCACCCAAGGCCCTAGATTCACTGAAGGGGCCCGGAGCCTTCATATCTGGCAGAGAAAATGGGCCCCGGGTATCTACTATTTTATCCATCCCTTCTTAGGAGCCATTTCTATTTTCTGACAGTTGGAAGATGGGACATATAAAGATACACCCTTAATTCACTTTTGTTCTGATTTGGAATAAAGTGCTTTTTTGACTTTTTTTTTGCATCTGGTGGGCCAGGGGTGGTTGGTGGTGGGTATGTGGAGGGCATGGGGCTGAAGGCCATATTTAGGAGCTGTGCTAGGCCAGAAACTTGCGCGTCATTCCTCAGCTGCCCCTTCCCTTGTTTCATTGGTGAAATGTCTAATTGCTTGACTCTCAGCATTGGAGGAGGGAGAGGATCTGTTTATCATCATTGGTTCCAGCATCCTGATAATAAACCTCTATTTGCTTAATCTGGTTCAAGTTGGATTTCTTTCACTTGTGAACTGAGCAGTACTAACAAATGTAGTGCCGTAGATGCAGGGTGCAGCCTTCTCCAGTGAAAATGAGGGGCCCAGCTTGTATCTTATCAACTCCCATACCCTGTCTGCACAGAGGTGGGTCATAGGGGGCCTGTTCAGAAGCATCTCTTTCTTCAGGGGCAACATTGAATTATCTGCTTAATCGTTCATTTTGCAATCTCATAAAATGATAATGGTAAGCATAAACAGACCCAGTTCAGACTGGATAATTTTGAGAGCAGCATGACGGTTACTATTACGTGTCAACTGGGTTAGGCCCAATTATTTGGTCAAATACCACTCTAGATGTGAAGGTATGTTTTAGATGTGATTAACATTTAAATCAGTAGACTTTGAGTAAAGCAGATCACCCTCTGTAATGGGCCTTGTCCAATCAGTGGAAGGCTGTGGGAGAAAATGACAGAGGTCCCATAAGGAAGAGGGAATTTTGCCTCTAGACCACCTTCAACTCAAGCTGCAAGATCACCTTTTCCCTAGCTTGCCAGCCTGCCCTACAGATTTTGGGATTTTGTATTTGCCAACCCCCATAATTATGTGAGCCACTTTTTTAAAGTCTCTCTCTTTCTCCATACACACGTATACACACACCACACTGCATACCCACACCCTATTGGTTCTGTTTCTCTGGAAGATCCTAATTGATACAAGTAGAAATTACTGAATACCACAGGCACCATAGATGTTGAATATGCTTCCTAAGGCTCAACTGATGTTGCCTGTTGCTGACTCCTGTAGGGTTTGCCAAGATGACTTTGCTGCCAAGGAAGCAGGCAGACTCTGGAGTCAGGTTGCCTGGTATCAATCCTGAGCTCTGTTACTTACTTGGTGTGTGACCTGGGCAATTTACGTAGTCTCTGTGTGCCTCAATATCCTCATTTGTGAAATGGGACAGATGTTTGGTTGTGCCTATAAGATTATGTGAAGATTAATTGAGGTAATACATGCAAAGCATTTAAAATAGTTTCTGATACATAGAAGCTCCTTAATAGGTCTTGACAAATCTTATAGATCTATTGTAATCCCATATCGGAGCATAGGCTGGGCCTACAGAGCATACCCTGTATGCTGTAAAACGCCACCAGGGGGGTCTGGGTAGCACCCGATAATAAAACTTGGTCATATTTCTACCGAGTGAAATGCACTTAGAGGAGTAAACATAGATCATAAACAACCGCCTATCAGTTCAGGTCAGTTTTTACCACCAGGTGGGTTAGGGAAGGAACTTGGTTTTCAGAGCTTTTGGGATTAAAAAAAATGTTTTTTAATTTTTTTAAATTTATTTTTGAAGCAGAGAGAGAGCAAGACAGAGCATGAGCAGGGGAGGAGCAGAGAGAGAGGGAGACACAGAATTCGAAGCAGGCTCCAAGCTCTATGCTGTCAGCACAGAGCCCAACATGGGGCTCGAACTCATGAACCATGAGATCATGACCTGAGCTGAAGTCGGACGCTCAACCAACTGAGCCACCCACATGCCCCAAGCTTTGGGGATTTTATTTTATTAAAAAAATTTTTTTCAATGTATATTTATTTTTGACAGAGAGCGAGAGAGACAGAGCATGAGTAGGGGAGGGGCAGAGAGAGAGGGAGACACAGAATTGGAAGCAGGCTCCAGGCTGTGAGCTGTCAGCACAGAGCCCTACGGGAGGCTCGAACCCACAGAACGCGAAATCGTGACCTGAGCCGAAGTCAGACGCTCAACAGACTGAACCACCTAGGTGCCTGGGATTTTAGATCTATGGGGAGGGGCCCACAGACCCGCACCCTCTGAGACTGTTTTGGAGATACCTGAAAACAAGTCGGCTTGCCGGGAGAGCTTGTTGAATCGCTTCTGCTCGAACATTGGAGCATGTTATAAAAATAATGTCTGTTGAGGCATTGTTGATAAAGAGCTATTTTTTTTTTTAGACTCAACCAGACAATGATAGCAGTTGCTTCTGGAGATCTCTCCTGGTATAACCTCAGGGAAGAGAATTCCTGTCTTTTTGCTGTGCTGTTTGTCACAGCAAAGCGTGTGCCTCCCTCTGCTTCATGCTAAATCCTCCTGTTTCTTACACAAACTTCGAGACTGAGACCCAGACCGGGCGGTGTGCTGGAAGGAAGCCAGCAGCCATGAACTCTCGCTGGAAGGTGAGGGAATTAGAACCCTATTCCTTTATCCACTCAACATATATCTTTTGAGCACTTACTCTGTGCCAAATAGTAGAAGCTCTATCTGTATAGCATTTTGTGGTTTATAAAGTGGGTTCACATCCATTGCCTCTTTAAGTAACCCTTTGAGGAAGATGTAGTAAATACTGTTATCTTTGTTTTATGGTGAAGAAGCAGAATCTTGGGAAGTTCAAGTGTTACTTTAAGGCGCAGAGGTAGCTGAACTGAGACGTCAACCCACTTCTTCTATACCAGACATAATAGAGGTTTGTACTTCATGAACATGGGGTGAATATACATTTTTGGGTTTTAATAGTAATTTATTTGTTATTGTAATTTGTGACATAAACAAATCACAGTTTATTCTGAATGTTTCTCAGTAGTCTTTGTTTCCAAATAGAAATATTAAATTGTGGCAAAAAGGGGGGAAAAAAGAACTTTCAGTATTATAAAGGATAAAAGAGAATCATAACAAACCAAAGGCAACCTGATACAGAGCCCAGTGACCTCTTTGGGATACCTGAAATATAATTAAACCGTATCATCCAGGCTTTTCCAAGTCGTCATTCTAAATAAGAGTATTATTTATAAAGAAGTACAAATTGACGTTTATATTCAACGTTGGTTAAATGAAGGTATTCAGTAGTCTTATTATTTTGTAATAAAAGAATCTTCATCTACCCTTCTCTCAGTATGTGATGATTTATTTCTCTTCTAAATGGAGGAAGGCCTGTGAACCATAAGATGCTGCAACTAAACTGGTTGGCATTAGTGCAATGAATTTTTCTTCTGCTGAAGTATTTTTTTTAAGTTTATTTATTTTTTATTTTGAGAGAGAGAGGGAGAGAACGTCCAGGAGAGAGAGAAAGAGAGAGAGAGAGAGAGAGAGAGAGAGAGAAGGAGAGAGAGAATCCCAAGCAGGCTCTGTGGTGTTATTACAGAGCCGACACAGGGCTTGACGTGGGACTCGATCTGACAAACCATAAGATCATGACCTGAGCCAAAATCAAGAGTCGGACACTTAACCAACTGAACCACCCAGGCGTCCCTCTGCTGAAGTTTTAAAGTGAATATATGTTAAACCAAGTTCTTTTGAGATAACATACACCTTGTGCTGTGGTCAGGAACCACTGATGTAACTCTGGAACTGTTACTCTTCTGCTAAACCTCATTATTGCAGAGGAGAAGTGTTCCACCATTTTGATTCGTGAGTAGGTCTTGTCTTCTGAGCTTCAGAGCTGCCCAGGGTCTACCTCTTAGAGAATCGGCACCTCTAATGTAGTTAACAGGCCAGTCATCCACTTTCACCTCAGCAGTCACTGTGGCTTTGAGCTCCTTTGTGGTGATAAGCATCAGTGTTTTCATACCTAGCTTCTGTAGTGACAGCAGGAGCCAAGGGGTCAGACTCCATTACCTCGTAGTAATTGGGTGGCTGGAGATCATTCTTCGTCATCGCTGAGTGATTGCTGGGCTAGGATGACAGTCTCCAGCTTGATAGTGTTGCTGGAATGGTCTGTAGACTAACCCAACTATAGTAACACTGCATTTGAATGTTTCAGAAAACTCTCATATGTAAGACTTGAGGGGAGATTTTGGCTGGTCCTTTGGGTAAACAGGGATGTTTCTGTATTTGCCAAGGCTAGCAAATCTACTTGTGGATGAAGAGTAGATTTCAACTTGTTACAACAGGATTTGGAGAGCTGAAGTGTAAGTCTGAAAGCTGAGCGTTCGTGTCCCAGAGTGGCTGAGCTCTCCCAGAGTGGCCCCACGCATTGGAGGTCTGGGACTCAGGACAAGGAGATCGCAGGACGAGGCTTAAGTTTCCCTGATGGTATTGGCATCTTTCCTCTGGTTCTTATTTTGCTCCAAAATTCTTCGTTGTTTTTGAGTAAATCTCTCATATCCAAAGATAGCATTATTTAAATCCTCATTCACTTGAATTAGCTCAACAGTTACATTTTCATTCTCCACTACCACAAGCACATCCATGATCCCATCCTGTGTCTCCTGACCCATCTTTTATATAAAGTTTCTGCAGTAGCTCTATGTCTTCAAGATTTTCAGACCCAGGAACACGGTGAGTCTGCATCAGTATGGTGGACAGCACCCTCACATTCATTTTCACCATATCTAATTCACTGTGCAATTGTCCAATCTGTTGTGGGACCAGTGTAATAGTAGAGCTCTTGAGAACAATTATAGAAAGAAGAGCTGGTTCAGTAGAATTCAATGAGATCTGAGCAGTCTCTTGTCTTACTGTTTCATCCTTGCATCTGAGGGAGGAAACTGAACACCTTTCTTAAGAAGGTCAAGCTACACTTCTTTCACTTCACTTACATCCACACCTCCTGGGAGATGCTGTGACCAAATCTTAATGAAATTTAAGAGTCTACTCTGAATGTCTAATGACAAGATATACCTGGGATTCAGCAGCTTAACTAGATTATCATTAATGAATTCCTTCTTCACAATCAGAGATTGAAAACTGGGACCACAGTTCTGTGTGCACAGATCAGTAAGTGACAAGGTCAGTTGGATTTCTTAATGATTGTAGTTTTGGGAAATCCTTTACTTCAGAGCTTTTATTGCATCTTTTTGCCCATGATGGGCAGTGTTAATTATGACACACGTGCACGAACTGACCCCAGTCTTCTGTCTGAATGCTAGCATATGTAGCCTTTTTGTATTCTGGGGTGTTTTGTCCATCACTTGTAGGATACAGATATGACATTGTTTCAGAGGCAGGATTCTGTTCATCTCATAGTAGGCATCAGTCAACATACATGGTCTTCCTAGAAGACCACTTAGGGATCAAGCCACAGAAGCCATTCTTGGTGGAAAGAGTGGTTGGGAAGAAATGGAGAGTCAGAATCTTGTAGCACAGGACGCTACTCCCACATGATGCTCATGTGTGACCAGTTCCAAATGCTTCAGATTATTGGTGTTCCAGTTTAACTTCCAGACTTGAACTTTTCAGAGTGTGCACTGCTATTAGTTCTTTCACAGAAAGACCAGGTTCCTCTTGCTGTACCTTGAGGTGGTCGCTGGTTAGGAAGTCTTTCTCCATTGGTAACAGTCCTACAAGGCCCGCAGATGTAAGTTCCACTGCCCCCCGAGCTGTGAGATCTAGGCAGCTGCAAAAATTGGGGTGCCTGAGGCTGGTGTGAGCTCCTCTCTGTTGATGCTGGTGAGCAGGGCAAGGCGGAAAGAAAGTAGGAAGATGGCACTGCCAGCAGCCATACCTGGGGGGTATTTCAGCAGACCCCCTGCTGTATGTTAAATTAGATACCTGTTCTTCAGGCCACTGCTTTCAGACAAGCAGATACACCTCCTTTCACAGAAAGTCTGGGCACTTTTTATTATTATTATTTTTAATTTTAGTTTTTTAAAATTTACAACCAAATTAGTTAGCATATAGTGCAACAATGGTTTCAGGAGTAGATTCCTTAGGGCCCCTTACCCACTTAGCTCATCCCCCTTCCCACCCCCACCCCCAGTTTGTTCTCCATATTTATGAGTCTCTGATGTTTTGTCCCCCTCCCTGTTTTTATATTATTTTTGTTTCCCTTCCCTTATGTTCATCTGTTTTGCCTCTTAAAGTCCTCATATGAGTGAAGTCATACGATATTTGTCTTTCTCTCACTGACTAATTTCACTTAGCATAATACCCTCCAGTTCCATCCACATAGTTGCAAATGGCAAGGTTTCATTCTTTTTGATTGCCGAGTAATACTCCATTGTATATATACACCACATATTCTTTATCCATTCATCCATCAATGGGCATTTGGGCTCTTTCCATACTTTGTCTGTTGTCAGTAGTGCTGATACAAACATTGGGGTGCATGTGTCCCTTCGAAACAGCACACCTGTATCAGTTGGATAAATACCTAGTAATGCAATTGCTGGGTTGTAGGGTAGTTCTATTTTTAGCTTTTTGAGGCACCTCCATACTGTTTTCCAGAGTGGCCGCACCAGCTTGCATTGCCACCAACAATGCAAAAGAGATCCTCTTTCTCCACATCCTCGCCAACATCTGTTGTTGCCTGAGTTGTTAATGTTAGCCATTCTGATAGGTGTAAGGTGGTATCTCATTGTGGTTTTGATTTGTATTTCCCTGATGATGAATGATGTTGAGCATTTTTGCATGTGTCGGTTGGCCATCTGGATGTCTTCCTTGGAGAAGTGTCTATTCATGTCTTTTGCCCATTTCTTCACTGGATTATTTGTTTTTTGAGTGTTGAGTTTGAGAAGTTCTTTATAGATTTTGGATACTAACCCTTTATCTGATATGTCATTTGCAAATATCTTCTATTACATCATGTGCCTTTTAGTTTTGTTGACTGTTTCCTTTGCTGTGCAGAAGCTTTTTATTTTGATGAGGTGCTAATAGTTCATTTTCACTTTTGTTTCCCTTGCCTCTGGAGACCTGTTGAGTAAGAAGTTGCTGCAGCCAAGATCAAAGAGGTTTTTGCCTGCTTTCTCCTCAAGGATTTTGATGGCTTCCTGTCTTACATTGAGGTCTTTCATCCATTTTGAGTTTATTTTTGTGTATGGTGTAAGAAAGTGGTCCAGGTTCATTCTTCTGCATGTCACTGTCCAGTTTTCCCAGCAGCACTTGATGAAGAGACTATCTTTATTCCTTTGGGTATTCTTTCCTGCTTTGTCAAAGATTAGTTGGCCATATGTTTGTGGGTCCATTGTTGGGTTCTCTATTCTGTTCCATTGATCTGAGTGTTTGTTTTTGTGCCAGTACCATACTGTCTTGATGATTACAGCTTTGTAGTATAGCTTGAAGTCTGGGATTGTGATGCCTCCTGCTTTGGATTTCTTTTTCAAGATTGCTTTGGCTATTCGGGGTCTTTTCTGGTTCCATACAAATTTTAGGATTATGTGTTCTAGCTCTGTGAAGAATGCTGGTGTTATTTTGACAGGGATTGCATCGAATATGTAGATTGCTTTGGGTAGTATCGACATTTTAACAATATTTGTTTTTCCTATCCAGTAGCATGGAATCTTTTTCCATTTTTTTGTGTGTGTGTCTTCTTCAATTTCTTTCATAAGCTTTCTAGAGTTTTCAGTGTATAGATTTTTCACTTCTTTGGTTAGATTTATTCCTAGGTATTATATGGTTTTTGGTGCAATTGTACCTGGGATCAATTCCTTGATTTCTCTTTCTGTTGCTTCATTGTTGGTGAATAGGAAAGCAACCGATTTCTGGGTGTTGATTTTATATCCTGCGACTTTACTGAATTCATGGATAAGTTCTAGCAGTTTTTTGGTGGAATCTTTAGGGTTTTCCATATAGAGTACCATGTCATCTGCAAAGAGTGAAAGTTTGACCTCCTCCTGGCCAATTTGGATGCCTTTTATTTCTTTGTGTTGTCTGGTTGCAGAGGCTAAAACTTCCAATACTGTGTTGAATAACAGTGGCGAGAGTGGACATCCCTGTCTTGTTCCTCAAGCTCTCAGTTTTCCCCCATTGAGGATGATATTAGTGTTGGGTCATTCATATATGGCTTTTATGATCTCAAGGTATGATCCTTCTATCCCTACTTTCTTGAGGGTTTTTATCCAGAAAGGATGCTGTATTTTGTCAAATGCTTTATCTGCATCTATTGAGAGGATCATGTGGTTCTTGCTTGTCCTTTCTTTTATTGATGTGATGAATCACATTGATTGTTGTGTAGATATTGAACCATCCCTGCATCCCAGGTATAAATCCCACTTGGTCATGGTGAATAATTTTTTTAATGTATTGTTGGATCCAGTTGGCTAATATCTTGTGGAAGCATTTTGCATCCATGTTCATCAGGGAAATTGGTCTATAGTTCTCCTTTTTAGTAGGCTCTCTGTCTGGTTTTGGAATCAAGGTAATGCTGGCTTCATAGAAAGAGTTTGGAAGTTTTCCTTCCATTTCTATTTTCTGGAACAGCTTCAAGAGAATATGTGTTAACTCTTCCTTAAATGTTTGGTAGAATTCCCCTGGAAAGCCGTCTGGCCCTAGACTCTTGTTTTTTGGAAGATTTTTGATTACTAATTCGATTTCCTTACTGGTTATGGGTCTGTTCAAATTTTCTATTTCTTCCTGTTTCAGTTTTGGTAGTGTATGTTTCTAGGAATTTGTCCATTTCTTTCAGATTACCCATTTTAGTGGCATATAATTGCTCATAATATTCTCTTATTATTGTTTTTATTTCTGCTGTGTTGGTTGTGATCTCTCCTCTTTCATTCTTGATTTTACTTATTTGGGTCCTTTCCTATTTCTTCTTGATCAAACTGGCTAGTGGTTTATCAATTTTGTTAATTCTTTCAAAGAACCAGCTTCTGGTTTCATTGATCTGTTTTACTGTGTGTTTTTTGGTTTTGATAGCATTGGTTTCTGCTCTAATCTTTATTATTTCTTGTCTTCTGCTGGTTTAGGGTTTTATTTGTTCTTTTTCCAGCTCTTTAAGGCATAAGATTAGATTGTGTATCTGAGATCTTTCCTCCTTCTTTAGGAAGGCCTGGATTGCTATATACTTTCCTCTTATGACCACTTTTGCTGCATCCCAGAGGTTTTGGGTTGTGGTTATCATTTTCATTGGCTTCCATATACTTTTTAATTTCCTCTTTAACTTCTGGTTAGCCCATTCATTCTTTAGTAGGATGTTCTTCAGTCTCCAAGTATTTGTTACCTTTCCAAATTTTTCTTGTGATTGATTTTGAGTTTCATAGTGTTGTGGTCTGAAAATATGCATGGTATGATCTTGATCTTTTTGTACTTGCTGGGGGCTAATTTGTGTCCCAGTATATGGTCTGTTCTGGAGAACGTTTCATGTGCACTGGAGAAGAATGTATATTTTGCTGCTTTAGGATGAAATGTTCTGAATATATCTGTTAAGTCCATCTGGTCCAGTGTGTCATTCAAAGCCATTGTTTCCTTGTTGATTGTTTGATTTGATGATCTGTCCATTGCTGTGAGTGGGGTGTTGAAGTTTCCTACTATTATGGTACTGCTATCAATAAGTTTCTTTATGTTTGTGATTAATTGACATATATTTGGGTGCTCCAACATTTGGCACATAAATGTTTACTTCTTGGTGGATAAACACCTTAAATGATATAATGCCCTTCTGCATCTCTTGATACAGTCTTTATTTTGAAGTCTAGACTGTCTGATATAAGTATGGCTACTCCAGCTTTCTTTTGTTGACCATTAGCATGATAGATGGTTCTCCATCCCCCTACTTTCAATCTGAAGGTGTCTTTAGGTCTAAAGTGGGTCTCTTGTAAACAGCATATAGATGGATCTTGTTTTCTTATCCATTCTGTTACCCTATGTCTTTTGATTGGAGCATTGAGTCCATTGACATTTAGAGTGAGTACTGAAAGTTATGAATATTGCCATTATGTTGCTTGTAGAGTTGGAGTTTCTGGTGATGTTCTGTGGTCCTTTCTAACCTTTGTTGCTTTTGGTTATGTATGTATGTATGTATGTATGTATTTATATTTTCATCTCTTCTCCCCTCAGAGGGTCCCCCTTAAAATTTTTTGCTGGTTTAGTGGTCACAGATTCCTTTAATTTTTGTTTTTCTGGGAAACTTTTTATCTCTCCTCTTTTGAATGACAGCCTTGCTGGCTAAAGAATTCTTGGCTGCATATTTTTCTGATTCAGCACGTTGAATATATCCTGCCACTCCTTTCTGGCCTGCCAAGTTTCTGTGGATAGGTCTGCTGCAAACCTGATCTGTCTTCCCTTGGACTTTTTTTTCCCCTTGCTGCTTTCATGATTCTCTCCTTGCCTGAGTATTTTGTGAATTTGACTGTGATATGCCTTGTTGATGGTCGGTTTTTGTTGAATCTAATGGGAGTCCTCTGTGCTTCCTGGTTTTTGATGTCTGTGTCTTTCCCCAGGTTAGGAAAGTTTTCCTCTATGATTTGCTCACATAACCCTTCTACCCTTATTTCTCTCTCTTCCTCTCTGGGACCCCTATGATTCTAATGTTCCTTTTAATCAGTCACTGATTTCTCTAATTCTTAAATTGTGCTCTTTTGCCTTAATCTCTCTCTTTTTTTCTGCTTCATTATTCTCCCTAAGTTTGTCCTCTGTGTTGCTGATTCTCTGTTCTGCCTCATCCATCCTTGCTGCTGCGGCACCCATTCGTGATTGCAGCTCAGTTATAGCATTTTTTATTTCATCCTGACTAGTTTTTACTTTTTTTTATCTCTGCAGAAAGGGATTCTAATCTGTTTTCAACTCCAGCTAGTATTCTTATTATCGTGATTCTAAATTCTGGTTCAGACATCTTGCTTGTATCTCTGTTGGTTAAGTCCCTGACTGTCGTTTCTTCCTGCTCTTTCTTTTGGGGTGAATTCCTTCATTTCATCATTTTGAAGGAAGAAAAGGAATTAATGAGGTAGAAAAAATTAAAATTAAAAAATATTAAAATTAAAAAATTAAACACACACACATACAAAATCGAATAAATGATGCTAGATCCTAGGTGTGTTTTGGTCTGGGTGTTGAAAGTGGCTTGAAAGGGGCACCTGGGTGGCTCAGTGGGTTGAGCGTCTGACTTTGGCTCAGGTCATGATCTCACGGTCTGTGGGTTCAAGCCCCGCGTGGGGCTCTGTGCTGACAGCTCAGAGCCTGGAGCCTGTTTTGGATTCTGTGTCTCCCTCTCTCTCTGACCCTCCCCTGTTCATGCTCTGTCTCTCTCTGTCTCAAAAAATAAATAAACATTAAAAAAAATAAAAAAAAAAGTGGCTTGATAGATTAGAGAAAAAGGGGAAAAAAAGAAAAAAAGGAAATAGTTTGAAAATTTGAAAAAAATGAATGCACTGAAGTAGACTAAATTGAAATGATGGAAGTAAAATAGAATTTGAAAAAATATACACAAAAATAAAGAATATAGTAGAAAAAAATGAAAGAAAAATATTTTTAATAAAAATTAAAAATAAAAATGAATTTTTTCTCTTTATTCAAGAAAAAGAAAAGAAATGAAAAAGAGAAAAATGAAAAAAAAGGAAATTGTTTGAAAATTTGAAAAGTTAATACACTGAAGTAGACTAAAATAAAATGATGGGAGTAAAATGGAATTTCAAAAATTTACACAAAAATAAAAAATACAGTAAAAAAATTGAAAATATTTTTAATAAAAATTGAAAATAAAAATGAATTTTTTCTCTTTTTTTTGCTGAATTCTGTGGTTCAGGTTGTGCAGATAGTTTTGTTAATCATCAGATCAGTTTTATAGGTGTGCAGGATGGTTTAGTGTTGGTCTGGCTGTATTTCATTGATGCAAGACACACAAAAAACTTCCATGCTGTTCCACCATCTTGACTCCCTCCAAGTCTGGGCACTTTTTAATCTGGACCCTGGTGAGGGTGAGTCCTTTAGAAATGTTTCTCAGTTTGTACTAAAGCCTTGTGGATCTCTGGACACGAGCCCTATTGACTTTGAAAACACAATGTTTTGGAGGCTCATCCTTCAGATGCAGGTCTTAAGATTTGGTGTTCCCATGGGGTGCATGTGTGGCTCAGTCAGTTGAGTGTTCAAGTTCAGCTCAGGTCATGATCTCACAGTTCATGAATTCGAGCCCTGCATCGGGCTCTGTGCTGGCTTTAGATTCTGTGTCTCCCTCTCTCTCTGCCCCTTCCCTGCTTGTGCTCTGTCTGGCTCTCTCTCAAAAATAAATTAAAAAAAAAGATTTGGGGTTCCCAATATTGGTTTCATACCTTTTGCTCCTCAGAGAGAAGCTCAGTATTTTGAGCTCCCGCACCGTTGTGAGTTGCCACCCCAGGGTGTGGTTTATGGTGAGACTGTCTTCTTCTCCCTGCTTGGATGTGGGTTTCTTCTCATTTGCTGGATATGTAGGAGTCTCTCAGCTAGTTTTAGCTTTGTTTGTTTGCTTTTTTTTTCCAGAGGAAATTGTGCCACATGTAGTTGTAGATTCGGTGTGTCCACGGGAGGAGAAGAATTCAGGATTTTTCTTTGTGGCCATCATGAACCACAGCATCTTTAGTGAATTGTCCTTCGTGGCCATCATGAACCACAACATCTTTAGTGTATAGACATGTTTGAACCCATAAGGATCAGACTGTTGAGCAGTTGTTGATGCCAGCCATCAAATCAGGATTTAAATAGCTTTGGTGATGGGGTGCCTGGGTGTCTCAGTTGGTTGAGTGACCGACTTTGGTTCAGGTCATAATCTCAAGGTTTGTGAGTTTGAGCCCCACGTCAGGCTCACTGTTGTCATCATAGAGCCTGCTTGGGGTCCTGTTTCCCCCAGCAGCCTCTCTCTGCCCCTCCCCCACTCACACTCTCTCTCTCAAAAATAAATAAACATTCTTAAAAAATAGCTTTGGGGGCACCTGGGTGGCTTGGTTGGTTAAACTAAATTCAGCTCAAGTCATGATCTCACAGTTCTGTGAGTTTGAGCCCAGTATCGGGCTCTGCACAGACAGTGTGGAGCCTGCTTGGGATTGTCTCTCTCCCTCTCTGTGTCTCAAAATAAATAAGTAAAGTTAAAAAATATAGCTTTGGCAAAACATCTTCCATGGAACCTATTTCAGCTTAAGGTGGTTAATCAGAAATTTTATATTATAAGGGCTTACCCTTCTTTGGAGGATGTGATGCATTGCCCAGACCCCTGCTTAAGGATTAAAGGGCTCAGTCCCCTAGCTACTGAGAAGGTTGTTGGCTAATATCTGTCTTTGGGAATTGCCACCTGGTGGAGCCCAAGGTTACACCCGCCCCCTGGGGGCAGCCTTCATCCCATGGTGCTAAAATATAAAAGCCCCTCCCCCTCTCCTGGCTGGGGAGAAGAACTCGGAAGGGCCATTCTTGGTCCAGACTTCCCTCTGGGATTGGCTGAGACTTGTTGTACCTGCTCCATAGCCCAGCTTCCCCCTCTGCCCTATCCTGCTCTGTTCCCTTTCTCCCATGGGCATTGAACCAAGGGCACTCCCAAATACACCTCTGTACCCAAATCAGCATCTCAGAGTCTGCTTCCTGGGGAACACAGCCTGCGAAACCAGGTCTCAGTAGGAGGTGAAAAAAAAATAGTTCTCAGATCCTTATTGTGTGAGAAAAGACTCACTTTTGAGATTTTCTGCCTTTGATCATTAAAAAGGAAAGAGAAAAAAATGACCCTTTTGGAAATTTGCTCAGTCTTTCTGCTGAACCAGACACTCTGCTCTATATTGTTTCCCTTTATTTACTAACTTTCACCCTGATTTTAATTTATCTCAAAATAAGAAAAGCCAAACCTTCTTGAGCCCATTTTTGCAAGTGTAATTTGTTGCAGAACAGAAAATGACAGGAGGACCTTGAAGGACAAGGCATTTGTTGGAACAAGAAATGCAGAACATTATAGCAGAATGGAGTACTTTTGGTAATGATGCATGGGGTTGAAATGATGTGAAAGGGAGGTCATTTAACCATGTAAATTGAATGAAGGAGCATTCCATGAGAATGACCCCAGGCTCCAGTTTTCAGAACAAGAAGGTGGTAGGTCTCAGAATGAGGTCACCCTAGCACACGTGGCACTGAGTCCATCCGTCCACTTGGGTTTGGCAACCTGGTTTAATTCTCTGCTGGAGCATGGATTAGTTTTCATCTCAACAGTCCTTCTGCTTCTCGGAGGGTAAAAAATAGGCCCATTTTACAATATACTGCAAGGTATCTCAGGGTAAGAGCTATGTTAGGGAAGGAGGATTTTCACAAACAAATTGGCGACTCAATTGGAGCTGGAGTTGCTGTTGAAGGTCTCAGGAACAGGTTAAAACAGTTGCATTTGCTGGAGAAAAGGAAGAGGAGGAAGGGCTGTTAACCGTTGTCATTGTTTTTTCTCCAGTATTTCCTACCAAGCAACTGCTTTGGGATAATAACAAAATGATTTCACTATGGAAAAAAAATGCAGAGAAAAGGAACTGGAGCTGTTTGATTGGCTAATAATGAACATAAAGGACTTCATGCTTGTTGAATGGCAGATTGAAATCCAGTGAGTATTCATGCAGATCTTATGGGGGTGGTATTGGATGGGACCACAAATTAGTGCTGGCATTAATGAGATGGAGGCTGTAAAATACAGAGAGTTCCAATAACCAGGATCTCTGATAAGGCCCGATTGAAAGCACCCAGACCTTTCAGACAAGTTCTGTGCGAGAGCAGAGCAATAAACAACAAAGACATTCAGAATGGGGGAAAACTGGGGATTATATAATGGACTGAAGTGGTGTTAGAACGCTTGGTTGAAATGACACAGCGCAGCTGAGTGACAAACATAGCCTTGCCTAGAATAATGATTTTTAGAAACAGACATTGTTTAGATGCTACTCAAATGATCAGAGAGAAAAATTCTGCCTTTTTATTGTAGGGAAGTTGGTCTAAATGAGGAACAGCCCTGTGACAATACCACTACTGCTGCACCTTATATGTGATGGACATCGTGGTTTGTGGTTCATGGCACTGTTAACACTTGTTATCTGGTCCCGTCCTCACAGTGTTTGCACACTGATAGTTGAATGTATGTCTGTGCACCCAGTTAGCTTTGGAATGCCATGACAGGAACCGGATCATATTCATTCTATGAGGCTTCTCCTCTTTCCATTTAATTGTTTGTGAATTCTCCGAAGTAATTTGTTTCAAAGAACACTGCCTCGTAGAAAATCTCCCTTTCCCAGCATTCTGGGATTATCTGGCATATAGAACAAATGCTGTTGTGGCAAAGTTATATTACATAATGGCATTAAGTTGATAAATGAGTGGAAGACACCATGGAACATTAACATGGGTGGCTTGTGTTTGCATGGGTGGAATTCTCGGATAACTTCAGTCTGCAAAACTCATCCACAGCTGCTGTAGGTATATTCTCTTTCCCAAGCAGGCTAATAAGGTTTTGCTGAGCATGTGTGCTCTTTATAGAACCTTCTGGCTTTCTAGAACTCCATCAGTAACTTTTTAGGAATTTGTCTCCATTTTGTCTCAGGTAAACCAGCTGGTGCCTCTCCTGCTGGTGCCACTCATGCTTATTTGTTGTTCAATCTCCAGTCTTCTATTTCCTGTCCCTCTCGGGAAGCCCTAGGTCCTAAAATAGCTATGGACTGTCTTTTGTTCAAGGCACACACAATGTTGCTGTGCTGCTATAGGGGACACAATTGGTGGGAGAACTTACTTCGTTTCCCCGATGGCCACCATCTTGGTTTTGTTCTTCCACATCCTCATTTTCCATATTACCTGAGTTATTTCAGTGCCTTAAGGTCTTTTAAGGGCCTCATTGTGTATGCTGGCTTTTAACCTGCTTTTTTGTAGTCTCTCCTTTCTATTGAGGTTTGATATGTGTTCAGCATAGAGCCTGACATACAGTGTATGTTTATTTAGTAATGTTGAATTGAACTACCCTGTGTGAGAGAGGCCCTTTTGTATTCATTGTATATATAAGAACAGTTAAACCAAAGAAGTTATATCTACAATCTTAGATAAAAATTTACAGCTGCGAACCCCCTTGGAAATCAATTAAGCTTTTCCATCTCATCCCCATTGTTTGTATTGATAAGAAAATTAAATTAGAAGGAAATTGACTTTCCCAGTATCTAGTAGTTAGTGGGTGGTTTAATAAAGGCTAGAATCCTGGGCTGTGGTCAATGTCTGTGTCCCCATATGTCTTCTCAAGGTTAAAGACGGTAGACACAGAGATACTCCTGTGTGCATCATATTGATCTTTTAAAAAAATTTTTTTAGTTTATTTTGAGAGAGATTGAGAGCAAGCATGAGTTGAGAAGGGGGGGAGGAGAGAGAGACAGAGAGAGAGAGAGAGAGAGAAAGAGAGAGAGAGAGAATCCCAGGCAGGCTCTGTGGTATCAGCACTGACACAGAGCTCCATCTCACAATATCATGACCTGAGCTGAAACCAAGAGTTGGAGACTCAACTAACTGAGCTACCCAGACGCCCCATCATATTGATCTTAATTTCAACATGTTTATGCCAGGCCTGGCATGCCAGTGGCTTTTTATTTATTCCTTGATGATTTCATGTCTTTCCATACCAAGAATTTAAGAAATGCCAGGGAGAGAGAGCCTGGAAGTCTTCCTGAACTGGCTGGTATGGAGTCATAGAATATAAAGGTCAAACGAGGTTGTACAGGTTCCCTACGTCAGTCATGCTCTAAAATTTTAGTCTCCATCTATACCATTCTGCCAAGTGGTCAGCTAGACTCTGTCAGAACATTCCTGGTCTCTCTCTGGAAAGAGCTGACTCTTGGGGTTTGACTGAAAGCCATCTCCCTGGAGCCTTCACTTGAGGACCAAGTCTACCCCTTTGAGGATGCTCAGAACAACTGAATTTATGGCCTCCATATCAGTTCTTCCAATTTGGTTCTCTTTCTACATTAACGTTTTTTTCTCTACCAGTGTCTCCTAACCTTTTGAAATCTAAGGCAGATACTGAAGATGATATTTGCAGAGTACCCTAGGGTGAACCTGAGAGGAATTAGGAATGTCTGTCTGGGGATTGGTGAAAAATTCATTACATTTTTTTCTTTATAATATATAATTATGAGAGGAAAATAAAATATAAAATACTAGGGAACATATTAAATATTGAAACTGTAGAAAGCTTCCAAATAAAATCTTTTCAAAGGTTTGAAAATGAAAGCTTAGTTTGATTCCATGAACATAACCTTTAGTATCAGGTTTTATGTTTGAAATGGCTACTTATAATTCCTGATCAAGACTTGTTAATGATGAATTCTTCAAATTCTCAATAGTTGTGATGGACAAGAAGCTGTGATTAAAAATTTAATACCATTTTTTCAGCCTGTAAAAGACATACAGCAGTTGAAATTATAATTATAGGCTCTAATAGCTCTTTCTTCACTTTCATTGACAAATATAATGTTGAAATTTCTAATGTTGGTGAGAAAGGACTACTAATCCAATTGAATGTTTTCATGTTAAGTATCTCAAAATATGCTGAAGCTCTATTTTGCAGAATGCATGTGCATTGTTAGAGCAGACGCTCAGCAGTACGGATATCTCCTGGAGGGGTATATCAGCTATACGCAGAGGGAAGTGGTTGTTCTATGTGAAGAAAGAGGCTCTGGACAGCACAGTGGTCACACCCACTGGAGCACTCCTTCTACTCCCCGCCTCCACCTGGCATCCTTAGGGTAACTGTGCCCTTTGGGCACCTGGAATAGGGACTGACTACTTCAGCAGCAGCTTCTCCACCCCACTTTCAGGATGGGGAGATGTGCTCTGCCTCTGGCTGCCAAGGTAGAGGTAGAGGTGATAGATCTTGTTTAAGCTCAGTACATCCAGGCCGAGTAGCAGGTGCCAATGTCACTTTTCATGTCTTCCTCCTGGGGGACCGTGAAAGGCATCCACAGACCCCACAATGCTTGGACAGTTCTTGCACAGAACCTACCAGAGCTTCCTGGGCCAGAGCTGGCTGGCATGGGTCTTCAGCTGTCCAGGTCCTGCTCAAGAGCTGAGTGATCCAGCTCCGGGCACAGCTTTAGAGAATTCAGAGCACAGCACAATGCCAAGGCACATGGACTCGGAAGATCTTTCGGTCATTGCTTCCATGATGTGCATTCAAGTTCTTTCATCATGATGATCTTTCTCTGAGGTCATGTCTGATTGATTTCTATCCTTTTCACAGCACGATGACCAGACCTGAACCCCAGATGCAATCTAATCAGCAAAGAAGACCCCCCCAAGGATTTTCACCTTTTGAGACATAGATACAGTGCTTCTGTGTCACATCCCTGGTATCTACGTCATGCCGTCTTGTATTACGTTTCTTGGATATTTTAACCTTTAAATGGCTAAACTTGTCTGCAAAAAAAGCCTGCTCCCTGGCCACAAAGGTAATTTTTGTGTGAGTCAAAGGCAAAACCTTGTTTGAGTATAGGGAGACTAGCTGCCTCTAAGGTGACAAAACTCTGCCACATAAATGGTGGCATGTCTGCTTGCTTTGGTAAAGGACAGTGAGTGCAAATGCTAGTTAAATGAGAAGGCATGTTACTCCTATAGGCAATGGTGGTCATTTTAAGTATTTGAGAAGGCAAGTAGCCTAATCTAGTTGTACCCTTTGCGTTAGGTTAGGATTTTTCTTTTTGTAATTTCTCTTCCTCTTTTTATTATTTATTTTTTAAAAAATGTTTATTTTGAGAGAGAGACGGAGTGTGAGCAGGGGAAGGGCAGAGAGAGAGGGAGACACAGAATCCGAAGCAGGCTCCAGGCTCTGAGCTCTCAGCACAGAGCCAGATGTGGGGCTCAAACCCACAAACAATGAGATCGTGACCTAAGCCGAAGCCGGATGCTCAACCAAATGAGCCATCCAGGTGCTCCCTCTTCCTCTTTTTAAATAAGCCAATTATATTGAAATACGTATAAAGAAAAGTACATCAATCATAAATGTACACCTGAATGAATTATAAAATAAACACTCAAGTCAAGAAATAGAACATTACCAAGAACCTAGAAGATTTCTTACTTCCACTTACCAACCACTTCCCCTCCTTCTTGTCCAGAGGTAGCCACTGCCTTTACTTCTAATGTATAAGATTAGTTTTGCCTGTTTTTGGAGTTTATAAATGGACTTATGCGGTATATATTCTTTTGTGTTTGGCCAATGTTGTTCAGCATTGTGTCTGTGAGGTTTATCCCCATTGTTGAGTGTATCCATAGTTTGTTCTTTTTCATCATTCTGTAGTATTTCAGTGTATGAATATGCCACATTTTATTTATCAGTCTATTATTATTTGGATATTTGGGTTGCTTCTAGTATTTGGCTCTCATGAATAAGGCTACTAAGAGCATTTGTGTATGTGTCAGTGGCCCATATTTATGATTTTAAGGGATGATCATGCTCTGTAGCCACTTGGAACCGATCTGCCCTGCAGGGGAGCCTAGGCATTCTTCTCTCTGGGCACAAAAACAAGTAGTAGAGATTCCTTCTCAAACCACTGATGAAAGATATCCTTCCTGATACATATCCCAAAGTTGTCCTCTGTGAAATAATAACTTTGAATTTCTGGGTTTTTTTCTTGATGAAGTATGTAGGTATCTATGTATTGTAATTTCAGTATAGTTAACATACAGTATTATAATAGTTTCAGGTGTACAGTATAGCAATTCAGCAGCTCCATATATTACTCAGGGCTCATCAAGATGAGTGTACTCTTAATCCCCTCCTCTTTTTTAAAGTACTTTCCTTTCTTTGAATTCCAAGTGTGCAGTCCACATCCATGCAAGAGAAGAAAACAAAAGATTGAGTTGTGAGTGAGTTTCTTAAGGTACAGCCCATGGGACTTCCACAAAGTAAAGGTTGGACTCCACTGGTGACATTGGAGGTGACTTCCCACTCTGAGAGCCTATAAACTAATGAGATATTTTAAAGGAAGCAGTAAGAACCCAGGCAACTTTATTATTTCTAGATCTGTCTCCATGGCAATTGAAGCACAGCCCTTTCTTACCCTGTAGCATATCGTATCTCAGTTATTTGTTCATGCCCATCTCTCTGTCTTAGTAGGGTCTCCTCAAGGATCCAGATGAAATCTTTTTAGCTTCTGGCACAGTGCTTGCACACAATAGATTCTCTGCTTGAATTCTTTCCTCAGGGTTAGCACTGGAGAGCTGCAGAGAGGAGGCTGGAGATTGGTCCTGAGAACACACCAGAGCTTTTCAGGTACCTCCAGATTTTTCAAATTTGTTCTTCGTGTGGATGATCCACTATTAGCACCAGAGGCACAAAATGGTTTAAAATAATAAAAGATAACGTAGTTAATGCTGATTGAATCTTTCTAGTGACCAGGCACCATTCTATCTGTTTTACATTTGTGGACTCACTTGATCCTAGCATATCATGCCTGTTTTCAGGTGAGGAAGTTAAGGCTCCAACAGGTTAAGTAACTTACCTAAAGTTAACCAAATAGAAGGACAAAAACAGGATGGGAACCCAGGCTGCCTGGCTGCAGACCCCATATGACAACCATTCCTCAATGTTGCATCTACCAAGAGATGCCCAAGACAAGTACCTATTGATTAGTTTTTGGTGGAGATTATTCTCACCTTAAGAAACAAGACAAGTTCCTATGCTAATAGTTCTCTGGATAAATTAAAACATATTCTAAATGGAAGCCTTACATGATAGTTGGGTACAGAGTCCCAAACCATGGTGAAGGGGGTGAGAGCATGGGCTCTCAGATGGATTTGAATCCTTACTCTGCCTCATTCCTTGTGACTTTGACAATTGACATAACATCTCTGAGCCCCAGTTTCCTTATCTACAAATTAGACATAGTCACTTTCACTTAAAATTTTTTTTTGAAAATGAAAAAATTACATAGAATACTTAGCATTACTAAAACAATAATAAACACTCGATAAATGGTAGTAATATTGGTAGTATTAGTATTTCTATTAGTGTTATAAGCTACGGCATGACAACGGGTCTTTTCTTTCTAGGGATGTTTCTTTTCTGAAAAACTGTTCATCTCTAGCCCTCTACAACCAGAACCTTTTCTCTCTCAGGCAATCTTAGAAGAAAATAGACTCCATCTTCTTCCCCAATACTCATTGTTGTATTGTGGCAAAGTATACATAACATAAAATTTACCATTTTAACCATTTTTTAATATACAGTTCTCTGGCAGGAAATAAATTGTGCAGGCACCACCACCATTCATCTCTAGAAACTTCTGCTTCTTCCCAAACAGAAACTCAGTACCCACTGGATAATAACTCCCTATTCCTCCTTTCCCCAGGCTATTGGCAAACACCATTCTATTTTCTCTGTCTATGAATTTGACTACCCTTGCAGCCTGGTGTAAGTGGAATCATACAATATTTGTCCTTTTGTGACTGGTTTATTTCATTTAGCATAATGTTTTCAGGGTTCATCCATGTTGTAGCACATGCCAGCATGTCCTTCCTTTTTAAGGCTGAATAATATTCCATTGTGTATATATATATATATATATATATACCACAGTTTCTTTATCCATTCATTTGTCAAATGGTTGCTTTAGCCTTTTGGCTATTGTCAATAATGCTACTAAGAGTATGAGTATACAAATACCTGTTTGAGTCCCTGCATTCAATTATTTTTGGCATATACTTAAAAGTGGAATTGTTGAATCATATGTTAATTCCATATTTAATTTTTTGAAGACAAAATTTTTTTTGCCACAGTGGTTGCACCATTTTATATACCCATCAGTAATGGCTTGGGTCCCAGTTTCTCCACATCCTCACCAATACTTCTTAGTTTCTGTATTTTGTTTTTGTTTTTGTTTTTGTTTTTTAATAACAGCCATCCTAATGGGTGTGAAGTGGTATCTCATTGTCGTTTTGATTTGAATTTCCCTAATGATTGGTGATGTTGATCATGTTTTCATGTGCTTATTGGCCATTTTTTTCCCAATACCCATTGTTATTCTTTTTTTTTAATTTTTTTTAATGTTTATTTATTTCTGAGACAGAGAGAGACAGAGCATGAGTAAGGGAGGGGCAGAAAGAGAGGGAGACACAGAATCAGAAGCAGGCTCCAGGCTCTGAGCTGTCAGCACAGAGCCCAATGCGGGGCTCGAACTCACAGACCGTGAGATCATGACCTGGGCTGAAGTTGGACGCTTAACCGACTGAGCCACCCAGGTGCCCCAACCCATTGTTATTCTTAACGAAAAGCACACACACCCACTCAACTCTGACAGTCCATGAATTCATGCCAGGCAAGTCGCCATACAATACAGTAGGTGGTTGTTTCATGTTTTCATACTTCAGTGTCCTCCTACTGAGCACATTGGTGGGCCATTGTAGGCTGACTTACTTGCAATAGATGGCTAATCTCAAATGCTAGGCATTGATCTTTTCTGCCATCAGTTTCAGAGGGTGCTTTTTCATCCATCTTTTGCCTTATTCCAGTGGGCAAGAAAGTTTTCAGTAGGTATTACATCAGTGTGCAGGTAAACCCCATTGAAAGAATAAATGATGCCTCTCATATCCAAATAAATGTAATGAATATATATGAGCAGCCTTGACAATGTTGACCACTCTGTCCTTTTTGAACCTGTCTTCTCCTGTGGCCATCTTGACAGCATCCTCTCTGGTTCTCAGCCTGTCTCTCTAACTACCACTCCTAAGTCTTCCTCCCTTTTCTTTGTTCTCTGCCCGTCATTAAATATTGGTGTTTTCCATTTCTGCTTTGTTTTTTTTTTTTCATCTGTGTGGTCTTCCTTCTTTACCCACCATTTGTACCTCCATTTATATATGGGGAAATTCCCAAACATGTCTCTTGCCTAAAACTCTGAGCTCCAGACTCATTTATTCAACTGTCCATTTCTACACAAAAGTTCCATGAGCACCTCAAACTCTACATATTGAAAATGGAACCCATGGTATTTTCCCGAAATAATATTCTTCCTTGAATCTTCCCTAAATGGATCAAAGACACTGCCATCAACAAGTCACAAAACAGGGAAATCATTCTACGTTCCCCTCTCCTTTACCTCCCCACATCTAGTACATCACTGCTGATCCTCCCACCTATAGTCTTTCAACACCTCCCCCCCCACCCTCCCACCCCATCCCCCCCCACCCCGTGGTTTTTCTTGCCCTAGGTCTCTGAATTCAGTAAGATAATGCTTACAATGTGTTGGCTCTGTGCCCTGCACACTGTAGCTTTTCCTACTAGTAGTACTTGCTTCAAACCCTTGTTACCATTTACCTAGGCTATTGCAATTCTCACCTCTTCTTCTGCTTCTGGTCTTGTCTCCATCAAATCCATCCCTTAAATTCTCTCAATCATTATTAACTTTTTTTCACAGTACACATCTTGTCATCTCACTTCCCTGCTTAAAAATGCTTTAGTGACTCCCTATTGCAATTACATTTGTAAGCTCAGCGTACAACGTCCTCCAGCATCTGGCTCCTGGGTAAAGTTGGATCCATATTTGGCTGCTTCCTCATAGAGCCCTATGTTCTGCCCAGAGCAAATGCCTATGCTTCCCTGAACATACCACACTGCTGCGCAAGTTTATGACTTTGCACACACTCCTCCCCATGTACAAAACATGTTCTTACCTCCTTTTCCTCAACCACAGTTCATCCCTTAAAACCTCACCAGGTGACTTTTCTTACCTGTTGTCTTCCCTGAGCTCAGGTTTTCCAGGATGGTTGACCACCCTCTCCTTTGTGCTATTGTAACGTATACATTGTCAAGGCAATTCAGGACTCCAATGAATAGGACAGAAACTGCTGACAGCATCTTAGATGGAAGTTTTTCCAGCTTTGAAAATAAAATGAAATGTCGAGGTCTAGTCTCCACTGGAAATCCTGTCATAGTACCATTTTTCCCCCAGCTAACTTTCTAGTTATTTCTTTAAAAATGTCTGCCTCCTGACTAATGTAAAACAAGGGGAAAGGCCTGGGTTACAGTCTCCTTTACCTTCACACTGCCTGGCATGGTGCATCATACCAGGTATTTATTGAGCGCTGTCTGTGTGCCAAGCACTGCTGTAAGGGCTGTAGAGATTGTAAGGAACAGAATTCCTGCCTTCCCTGAGGAAAGTCTGTGCACTGCCCACCATTTTCCTGTTCCCCCCCCACCCAAAGGCTGATGTTATTCACAGAATTTTCTATGATTAGTAATATAAAGGGGGAAAAATCACTCAGAGAGAAAATACGAACTGTCAGATGAGAATGAAATTATAAGTGGTAAGAGGAGAATTAAATTAAGAACAGTAAGCATCATGGATTTATAAAAACAAGTCATGTCAGACAAACTTAATTGCTTTTCCTGATAGAATTACCAAATTAGGGGATGGCGGGGTACAATATCCTGAGAGCAGTTTCCTTCAACGACCAGGTAATGAATATTATTTTTGAAGTTAGCAGAACCCTTTGAAATAGTATCTGTTGAAATTGTTCAAAATGAATTCAAATTGACTTTGATATGAGTCTGGTTCACTGACTTGACAGCAGATTGAAAAGGGGAAAAGCCAAGGCAACTACAAACAAGATGGCCCTAAGCTTAAAGATATTGCCTAGCAGGAGCTTGGGGGGGTCTTTTTATTCAGATGTGTTTATCATGATCATTATCGGGGTCAAGGTATGATTTTGTGGCATTTAAAAGACATTGAGAGAAAATCACAGTACTTGGGGGAAGTCATTGCATGGAGCACACAAATGAGATGGTTCTCTATTACCATTATGATGGTATGGCCCTCGGAGTGATAACACTCAGTGTTTTGCATAGTGCTTTAAACCCTTGCTCCTCAAAGTGTGGTCTGTAGACAGCAGGAGCCCGCAAAGCTGTCAGGATCTGGGAGCTTGTTAGAAATGTAGAATCTCCCACCCCAGTGAATCCAAATCTGCATTTTAACAAAAAATCCTCAGGTGATATTTGCGTGCACATTGGTTTGAGAAGCACTGCTGGGCTTGTTTCGTATTGTCCTTTGTGATTTGATTTTTAGACCCTTCTCAGAGGCGCAAGACATTGTGTTGATCTCATAAATGGGACTAAGCCCCAGTCTCAGTAATTCCACTTTTTGCCCTTTTTACTTTGCTTAAAAGCAAGCATATGGGGGCACTTGGGTGGCTCAGTCAGTTAAGCGTCCGACTTCGGTTCAGGTCATGATCTTGTGATCCGTGAGTTCAAGCCCTGCATTGGGCTGTCTGCTGTCAGCACAGAGCCCGCTGCAGATCCTCTGTCCCTCTCTCTCTCTCTTTCTCTCTGCCCCTCCCCTGCTTGCACTCTCTCAAAAATAAACATTAAGCACGCGACTATATGAAGCTGATGGAGTTCTATCCTGGGGGCAGTTATTTTAGTGGGTCACACTGTCTTCTGTAAAGTGGCATTAACTACCTGTGCCTCCTCACAGTGTTTCTGTGTGCCACACATGTACACCATCTGTTTCCATCCTTTAACATCATTGAGAAATGTCTTACTATTCTCATTTCACAGGTGTGGACTCTGATGTTTGGAGTGTTAATATAAATGGCTTTGGGGCACCTGGGCGACTCAGTTGGTTAAGTGTCTGACTTCAGCTCAGGCCATGATCTCGCAGTTCCTGAGTTCGAGCCCCACATTGGGTTCGCTGCTGTCTGCACAGAGCCGGACTTGGATCCTCTGCCCACCCCCCTGCCCCTCCCCAGCTTGCGTTCTCCCTCTCTCATGCATGTTCTCTCTCTCTCTCTCAAAAATAAATAACCAATAAATAGAATAAAAAATGATATATGTATAATTGGCCTAAATTTATATTTTTAGTAAATGGCAGAGCCAGAGCCAGGATTTAAACCTTGGTCTGTCTGACTCCCAAACCTTGCTATTTCATATCTATGTATGACAGAGACTATGTCATGGCTATGTGTGACAGGGGTTTCAGACGCTGGCACAGAGAGGGGGATTCATCTGAGAACTGTTTATTGAGCATCTATGATATTGTAGGAATCACTGAGAGTATTCATTAAGGAATGAAACAGACCTGGGCCCTGCTTTTGTGAAGTTTATAATCTAGTAGAGATGGGAGTGTGTGTGTGTGTGTGTGTGTGTGTGTGTGTGTGTGTGTGTGTGTGTGTTTAAAGTAGGAATAGTATGGGGGATATTGCTTCCAAACTTGTGCTATTTGTTGGGATAATGCAGATATCAAGAATGATGGAAAATTGCTTTAAATATAAGGTTAACTGGATGAATGGTAAACATGGGGGTATGGAAACATTAAAATATGTAACAGACTATCGAGTTATTAATGACAAATTTTAACTAACCATTTTGCTTTTTAAGGATTTCTTCCAACTTTGTAAGGAACCTTGTTGGGCCCTTAGAGAAATCCGTGATTCAGTGAATGCCAGTGAGAACTCTGGAAAGGAAAGGTGATGGAGGAAACTAACATGCCATCTCTTGCATTGCTGACCTTGGCCTAGTGTCTGGGTCCCAATGCCTTTTGGTATTTGAGACTGAACTAAGAGAGGGATGTTTGTCCTCCATGTGAGCCTGGTCTCCAGAAAACTGCCGGATGATAAGCATTATGGAAAATCCAGAATCCAAGAGTCCTTAGTGGGGAGATGGTACATTGACACATGGAGGGCTGAGCATGTTTTTAGAAGCTTTTCTCCTAGTGAACTGTCCTTTATCCCTCAAGTTTCTGATCCTGCCGACGTGGTTAGGAGGGTGATATCTGCCAGATGGTCCTGCACAGCGTTACCTTTTGCTTTAAAGTTCTCATCAAATTGTAATTTAAAAAAAAAAATTTTTTTTAAGGTTTATTCATTTTTCAGAGACAGAGAGAGGCAGAACATGAGGCGGGGAGGGGCAGAGAGAGAGGGAGACACAGAATCTGAAGCAGGCTCCAGGCTCTGAGCTGTCAGCACAGAGGCTGACATGGGGCTTCAACTCACGAACTGTGAGATGTGACCTGAGCTGAAGTCAGGTTCCCAACCAACTGAGCCACCCAGGCACCCATCAAATTGTAACTTTAAAAATGTTTATTTATTTTTTAGAGAGATAGAGACAGAGAGCGAGTGAGTGGGGAAGGGGCAGAGAGGGAGGGAGACACAGAATCTGAAGCAGGCTCCAGGCTTCGAGCTGTCAGCACAGAGCCTGATGTGGGGTTCAAACTCAAGAACTGTGAGATCACGACCTGAGCTGAAGTCGGACGCTTAACCAACTGAGCCACCCAGGTGCCCCGGATTGTAATTTTTTTTAATATCCATTTCTTTCCGCAAGTTCTCAGCTCCATGAGGGTAGAGTATTTGTCTCTTGCAATAAATACACTATCCCCAGGATCTTGCAGAGTGCAAGGCAAATAGTAGGCGATAAACCAATGACTCAATAGTTGTTCTATTAAAATTTGAAAAGCTGGTATTTTTAAAAGTCCTTTTTACTTTAAAAAATGTGGCTCAATAAATATCCTTTATTTTCTTGTGTGTGGCAAAATACACGTAACATAAATTTACCTTCCGACCATTTTAAGCATACAGTTCAGTGGCGTAAAGTACATTCAGATTATTATACAACCATAGTTACTATCCATCCACAGATGGATGTCAAAATGAAACTCTGTGCCCATTTAACACTAACTCTCTGTTTTCTCCTCCTCCCTTTCCCTGGAATAATTTCTGCCTCTGTGAATGTGACTATTTTAGGTACTTCATACGAGTGGGCTCATGCAGTATTTGTCCTTTAAAGACTTTTTTACTTTTTTCTTTCTGAGTTATAAAGGGGCGCAAACTCTGTGGTAGTGTTTATTGGAGTGAGTCTTCCCTTCATCTGACTTAAAAAGAAATATGCTTATTCTTGGCCTATTCATATTGAAAGAATCAGAGGATAGTAGAAGAGGAAGAGATGTGGACAGACCATCCTCTCTAGGCTTCTTACTGTTAAGCTTCAAGTATAAGTTGCTAGCCTAAAATTCAGGGAAGTGAGAATAGGGGATCAAGTATTTCCTCCCTGTCTGTTGACCTATTGAATGTGAGAATCCAAGGCAGTGTAATTAAGATAGCATTTCCCCATCATTACTTATTTTCACATCTGACCCAGACTCCCGACATAATACTGAAGAGAAGATATGAAATAAATATGAAATAAAACAGATACGAAATAAAACAGAACAGATGTAGCAGAGATCCTTGGGTAGTAATTTAATACCTGAATCTGGGGCATGGAGAAGGGACTGGCTCTGGTCTTTTTGATCTAACAAGGCCAAGCAAGTTACATGATGCCTGCCTGTGCTTTGACTGGAATACACTTACCACACACAACACACACACACACACACACACACACACACACACACACACACATCAATGGTTTAGAGATGACAGAGAGGGCTTGCAAAAAGTCACATCTACATATGCAACATCTCTTGACCAGCCAGTGAATTGACAGCAAATAGAAAGTAAAGATGAGACTTCTGAGGTCCACGTTTAGGCCAGCTATCTGTATATACTATTCTGAGTGGCCTCTCTGGTTCAGAGATGAAGACAGGAAGGGGCAGTGGTGTTTGGTGGGGCTGAGTATTTGGCTGGGGCAGGAAATAGGATTTTCTCAAGGCTTTGGACATCAATCAGATTCTGGGGAGCTCACGGAGCCAAGAACTGAGTAAGATACCAGTAAGCCCATTTGGGAGCTAGGAAGGGCTGCAAAATGTGAAGGGAGTCAGAGATCATTATCAGAACTAAGAACTTGAAAGATAAGAAATTAGCATTTAAAAAAGCATAAGTGGGTTGAGGTGTGCGGCAATAGCCTAGTTGGAGCGTTTTCTGTGATCATGGTCCATCATGAGGATAATACAGGGAAGTTTAAAGGGCTAGGAAAAGTACAGACATATTGCCTGAATTGTTAAACAGGTCACATTTATTTTACTGTGTGGATGTGTCCAGTGTGCCATGTTGATGTCTCTTTTCCCTAAAACCCAACTCCTCCACATCTTAGATGTTAGCTTTGTGGCGAGCTTTATATCCCTATTACAGATCAACTAGTTAGATGCCAAACACTGTACTGGTTATACTGGTTTAGGGGGCTTCTAGTAAGATAAGTGATTTGCCTGGTATTAGAAATGTGTATCCCACTTTGAGGGTCCTGCAAGTGTCTGAGAAGCTTTGGGGCATACACAAAACCATTTTCATGTCTTCAATACACGTTTAGCTTTTACTTGTGCCAAGATGATAATGGGCTTCCATTCATTCCTTCAACTTCTTTTGACTATTGAAAGAAGTAGTTAGAGTTTGCTGAGAATCTTTGCACCCCAAGTGCACGTAAGAATACATATATCATGGAAGTGTATCTATATCTATATCTATATCTATCTATCTATCTATCTATATATATATATGTGTGTCATGTATATTTTTATTCATGAAAAGATGGCTTCCAAAATCATTGAACATATTTATCTTAGCTTTTGCGGTCTCAGGTCCTACTGCCAGACCAGGTAATGCTTTTCTTCTTGGATCATATAGTATGTGCTTCAGTCTGAATAACATTAAAAATATTTCTCTTAGCAGGATGTGGTGGAGTTGTTTTCTTTTTTAATTTCAAATAACACCACTCCTTGAACTGGGAACAAACAATTCACTTGCAGCTCAGCTCTGCATTTATTTGTAATTTTCACATAAATCAACTTATATGAAAATGTATTCATAATTTGAGCTTTCTCTATAGCGATAAAATGTTTCTGCTTCTGTGGTAGAAAATAGCTTATTATGCAAACAACATTGCCACTCTTACATTATGCATGGGATTTACCTGGAGAACATCACAAAAGCTTTAAAAAAAAGGCCAGGGGAGGGTGTAGGGTACTTCATTTACTGCACCATTTACCTATAATAATTAGCTACAAATGAGCTAATATCTGTATTTAGCAACTTATTTAATATTGCTTTGGTTAATTCAGGGAAACAATGGAGGAAAAAGAAAAAAATACAAGGGAGGTCTCCTGATAAATGGTGCCTTTCAGGATGTCAGCCCAATGAAAAATGAGATCTGGTGGTTTCAAACTTGGGCCAGTGGTGGTGAGTAATTAATGGCCAACTCATTTGAACTTGTGTGCTTGATCTAATTTGGGATATTGAGAGTTCACACTGATTTGCCTTTAAAAAGAATGTCACTGTCAAATAAGGTGATTGTATAAGATTGATATGGAGAGCCCTGACTTGGATGTATAGCACAATTTATATTTAGAGAGGCAGGAGCAGTGTTATTCCTAAGCGTGTGTGTAGCGGTGCCACCATATCTGGAGGGAAAGCTGGTGTCCTTTCTATACAGGATTTAAACAGGGATCACTTCAGGTATAAATGGTAGATGGTATTTATTTTTTCAAGCACATCACAAATATGTCTTAAATGTCTTTTTGCTGTGTTCAGACCTGTGGATAAAACAGTAATACAGTATGGCCTCTGCTTTTGTATTACCTCTGTTGTGGTTGGGGAAGAATGGGAAGGCAAAGAACAAATAGCACAAATCAGTACAATAATTGCAATAAGAATGATAAATGCTGTGAAGGAAACATACAAGGAGCATGATTTAAGGAGTTACGGGGTGGTAGATATAATCTTTAACAAGGGACCTAACCTTTTTGAATATACTCTTTGTAAATTATAAAGGACTGTATATACATGAATTATCATCACCCAGTTATGTGCAGTCCTACTGGTTGCCTCAGTGAATCTGCCACCTTGAATCACTGTTAGTGGTCCATCTGGGTGATCCCGTTTCGAAGAACCAAATACCAAGAGGATTGCTCTTTGGTTGTGGCTTCTCAGAAGCCTTTGCAAAGCTTATTACTGCTCTAATGAGTCCAAAGGGTGGCTTTCTTTTCTTGGGCCTGCTATGGGATTTCTGCTAACCTTTGTTTAGGTCTAAAATTGAGGGTCTTACCTGGAGACATAAGGTGGTACAGGGTAGATCAAGATCTAGTTCTGGTATCAGAAGTCTGGTGTTCCATTCCTAGCTTTACCCCTTACTGGTTTCTTGACTTTAGTCAACTTACAGATTTTTCCAAACATCTACTCCTTGTCATGTTTATTTATTTATTTATTTTTTATTTTTTTATTTTTCAACGTTTATTTATTTTTGGGACAGAGAGAGACAGAGCATGAACGGGGGAGGGGCAGAGAGAGAGGGAGACACAGAATCGGAAACAGGCTCCAGGCTCCGAGCCATCAGCCCAGAGCCTGACGCGGGGCTCGAACTCACGGACCGCGAGATCGTGACCTGGCTGAAGTCGGACGCTTAACCGACTGCGCCACCCAGGCGCCCTTCATGTTTAAAAACCGTATAACAATAATATCCTCCCTAATAATATCTGACAATGCTTTTTCCAAGTTATTATAAAGTGAAAATTTCTATGTTATTTAATAATTTCAGGCCATGGAAAGAAAGTGGACCGTTCCTTAGTTCATTTTACAAAGCCATTGTAATCTGATATTTATGTATTGGTTTCACTTAGAAATATGGTTGCAAAAAGTCTAACTAAACCTTAGTTTACTGAATCTAGTCCTGTATAAAATGAATAACACACCATGACTGAGTAGGATTTATTTCTGTAATGTAAATGTGTTTTAATATCAGAAAATCTACATGATAGTTCTTTAAATCAACAAACTAAAAGAGGGAAAAAAATCATAGGATTATTCGATCATTAGATACTATAATATAATTTTATAAGATTAAATAGCCATTCTTGATAAAACTACAAGCAAAATAAGAATATAGGAAAACTTACTTACACATGAAAAGATTATCACATTCTTTTAGCAAATGTAATATTCCAGTGATGAAGTTATTTTGCTTAAAATCAGGGACAAAATAGGGCTCCCGTCTATGACCATAGTTATTTACATTGATTTGGAGGTAGTAGCAAATGAAATAAGATGGGAGAAGTAAATGATAAGTATAAATATTAGAAGAGATGAGATTGCTGTATTTGGAGATGGTATGACTAGATATTTAGCAAACCCATGGTACTAAAAAAAAATACTATGTTATATGGGAGCTTTTGGTGAGGTGTTTTGTTATTTGATGAATATACACAATATATATTTTTTCCTTTAATTCGTATTAGTCAACTAGAAATAGACTTTGAAAAAATCTTCCATTGATAATAGCAACAAAAATTCAGACTACATAGGAATAATTTTATAAGATTTGTACCCCCTCCTTAAAAAAAACCTAAAAAATCTTATTGAATAAATGGAGAGGCATACTTCAAACTGTAAAATTTTCAATTCTTTCTTTTTTATTTTATTTTTGGAGAGCACGAGCGGGGGGAGGGGCAGAGGGGGGGAGAGAGAGAGAGAGAGAGAGAGAGAGAGAGAGAGAGAGAGAGAGAGAGAGTCTTAAGCAGGCTCCACATTCAGCACAGAGCCCAACACAGGGCTTGATCCCATGACCCTGGGGTCATGACCTGAGCCAAACTCAAGAGTCGGATGCTCAATAGACTGAGCCACCCAGGTGCCCCAAATTTTTAATTCTTTGGAAATCATTGAACACATATTTGCAATTTCATTCAAAAGCCTAATGGGATTTTTAAAAAGAGAATAATTAAGTTCAAATGGCAGAATAAGTATCTTAAAATAGTCAAGAAAAATTGTGCAAAAGAATAATAAGACATACTTACTAGATATTAGAACTAATTTCAGAGCCATGATGGTAAAAAATTGTTTGGTGTCAGCATCAAATCAGATAAATAGATCAGGGAAACATAGTTAAAAACACCAGAAAAAGATCCAGGTGTTGATGAGAATTTACCATGTATCAAAAGTGGCATTGCAGCTTATTAAAAGCATGGTTTATTTAATAAAAGGTCCTGGCAAAAGTGACTACCCATGTGGAAGACAACAAAATTTATAATCCCTACCTCGTCATATAAGAAATCAAGTCTGGATGTATTAAAGAAAGTAATACGATCTTTATTAAAATGAGTAATGCACTTAAGCTTTGACCTTGCAAAGTGAGTGGGCTTCTAGCCAATAGAAATAAAGCACTGGTATATAAGGACATGTATACTAATATTTATTAGAGCATTGCTTTTATTGGCAAACAAACAAGAAAACTGGAAACAACATCACTTTTCATCAATAGGACTATTGAATAAGGAGATCCATATATTGGAATTTTATGCAACCATTTAAAAGAATGAATTCCACCTCTATTTATTGGTTTGGAAGGATGTCCATAATGTAATTCAAGAAGGAAAAGCAAGCTGCAAAATTATGTGAAGAGTATGATCCAATTTCTGTATCTATATTTTATATAAACCAAAAAAGGAATAAAAGGGCTCATCTGGCTGTTACTATTGGATTTCTCTGTGAAGAAGGTAAGGATAGAAGGAAATGAAGAGGGAGATGCATAATTTTTAAAAATATATTGTAGATTGTGTCACTTGTTACAGTGAGCACTTACTCCTTTAAATTAAAACAAATTATTTAAAATGTTAAAAGGCCAAATAAGTTAGTGCACTGTCAGATTGGCATTACTTCTTGCTTCTGCCTAATTTTTTTTTTTTTTGCCTGAGAATAGAAAACCACCTTTAAAAAAAAAATTTTTTTTTAACATTTATTTTTGAGAGAGAGACAGAGACAAAGTGTGAGCAGGGGAGGGGCAGAGAGAGAGAGAGACACAGAATCCAAAGCAGGCTCCAGGGTCTGAGCTGTCAGCACAGAGCCCAATATGGGGCTTGAACTCAGGAGCCATGAGATCATGACCTTAGCCAAAGTCTGACCCTTAATCAATGGAGCCACTCAGGCGCCCCTAGAAAACCAGCTTATTGAGGATGGGTCAATTCTCATCTAATTAGGTAATATTTTTCCAAATATACTCTGGGAAGTAAGCCTTCCCAAAGATCCCAAAAACCCAGATCCCCAAATCCCAAGCACTTTCCTTTCTACTCAAATTACCAATGTTAAAACCAATTACATTGGACAGTGAGAACAATTTATAAAAGTTAGAATAAAAAAGTCCTTTGGCTGGGAAATTATATGGGGTCAGCCTCCAAAAAGAAGAGGCCTAGGGCCTGAAAGTTCTCAAAGGACACCAGTCTCACAGCCAGTAATGCTATGCTCCAACTCTCATATCTGACTTGGAATATGGTATTCTTCCTACTGCTCCACAATATTGCCTGTCAATATGGGCAAAGGGCACTAAACCTATCCCAAATGGAAATGTTCTTTTCTCCCACCAATTTAGAAGACCTTTGAGGGCTTTACAGGCTGTTGTACTGAACCATAAGTATCATATAGCTCTAAGTATCAAAATGTTCTGCTGTTTTGAAATCTCTGGTTTTCAAGATACTCAATGATTAGAAATTTTCATAGGCTGGCCCTGACCATTTCCTGCCAGAGTTGGCATGACAACTAAAATCAAATTGATGCCAACTTCTACCTGTCTCATTTTTCATGTTACTGCTGTCCTAGTAAAAATTAGAGTTGGTTTGGTATCCAGTAAGAACTGGGCATCTCTTAGTACAGCGCCACCATTCCCCATATTCACTATGCCCCTGGTGTCTGATGTGGGGCGAGTTATTTAGGAGAGGCAAGCTGGTGGCATGGACAAAGCACACGCTGGGGAATTAGCATAGTAGCCCAGGCCTTTGGGGTGTGTGTGTGTGTGTGTGTGTGTGTGTGTGTGTGTGTGTTTGCAGGGCTTAGAATTGCCTCAGTAATGATCACAAGCACTTTTTGATGTTTGCAACCTATGAATGCATGCCAACAAATGACTGACTGGCTGAGCTGGATGAGTGTCCCAGAGGATGGGTTGTTGGCAGCTGTTCTTGGTGTATCTTCAAGCATAGTTACTTGTGAGAGAAGAAATAAAATTGGAGCAAGAGAACAGCTTGGCTTCATTTCTCTCATAGTGAGAAAAGGTTGTGACTTGAAGTCATTTGTCTGTATCCTGATGTTAAGAGTAGCTCAGATGTAAATTTCAAATTAAATAAGAAAGTCTAAGAGAATGCATTATGAGCTCAGTGCTCAATGAACAAAATAAAAATGATTTCCGCCAAGGGAGCTAATTTTACTCTGGGGATGAGTTTATATTTTTCCCCTTTAAGTGTGCTTAGGATTCAGTCTTGAGGGTCAAATATTGACACTTATAAGACAACTTCTTATCCTATACAGCAATGATAATGAAGAATTGTAAGTACATGAAACATTATGAACAAATCTCACAACATAATGTTAAACACAAGAAGCCAGGCACCAAAGAGTATACTCTATGATTCCATTTACATAAAGTTCAAAAGCTGGCAAAACTCATCAATGGGGCTGAAAGTCAGGAAAGTGGCTGCCCCTGGGGGCAGGAGTAACAGGAAGGAGCATGAGGGGAGGTGCTTGTCATGCTCAATTTCTTGATCTAGGTGCTCAGTACAAGAAATTTGAAAATTTCATTGACCTGTATGATTATGATAAGCATACTTTTCTTATGTATATGTCAATAAAAAATAAAAATAATCAGGGGCGCCTGGGTGGCTCAGTCAGTTAAGTGTCCAACTCTTGATTTTGGCTCCCATCATGATCTCACGGTCGTGGGATCGAGCCCTGTGTCAGGCTCTGTGCTGACAGCATGGAGCCTGCTTGGGATTCTTTCTCGCTTTCTCTCTCCCCTGCTTGTGTGCTCTCCCTCTCTCTTAAAATAAATAAATAAACTTTAAAAAATAAATAAATAAAAATAATTTCTCGTGTCTTTCTTACGTGCTCTTTCTTTAATTGGCTTATTTAGCATCCTTGGTAGATGGCAACCATTCTTCCTCCTTTGTCTCACTTTTCATTCTCATTTATTATAGTCTTTTCCACCTGATACTTTACTGAGGGGAGCAGACTAATAAAACAGGTGCAGACAGCTTGAAATAAATGTTAGACATGAGGAAAAGATGGCCCATTAACCTCACACAGTGAAGGGTACTACAATCGTAGGTAGAAAGGCAGCTTGCACTCCATTCACAAATTTACTTAGGGCATGGTCATCTAACAAAGCTTTTAAAACTACAGGACAGGTAAAACTACCCTGTCCTGGGTAGTTTGTTAATTTATTCTGTCTAGAGGTGGGGCATTGATTGGGAAACCTCTGGAGATGTTTTCTGGTTGTTTCATTTCAAGTAATTAAGTCTATCAGGGAGCATGGTAAGAGATGAGGACAACCCCGTCATGAAAGTAAAACCTCCAGCATCCTGGGGCTGTGAGACGACTTCTGCTGTGAGTGATCCCAAGTAAGGGTCACTTAAGAATGAATGAAGGAGGTGATGGAGTCTGGTTGGCCTCTAGGTCAGGACCTCCTGCCTTCAGGTCAGCAGTGTCTTTTCAGACCATACCCCAGACCCTTCCTCCTGAGTCCACCCAAGCTGCCAATGGCTGCACTCACCTTCGGTTTGTTTGCAACTCTGCTGTCCTGCCTCTACTTCTGTTGTGATCCCTTGGTACCCACACCCTGCGCTCATCTGTCTCTTGCCACTGAGTTGTGTTCCCAGGCATTATCCGTCTCTGTGAGGGATGGCTGTCCACTCCTTGGCAATTGCCTACCATTATTCTCATCTCCTCTCTGCAAGGGGACTCCACCTGAGCTTACCTTGGAATGAATGTTTTCTCACCGGGGCTTGAACTATCCCTTCCTCATGGATCAGTGGCTCTTAGCTGCCAGTGAACACATAAAAAAAGAGGGGGGAGAAGGAGAAATAAGGAGAAACTCCGATTAAAGTTACCAGTCTTTAGGGTGCTTCAGTTCAAATGTTACTTCCTTACAGAAACCTTCTCTAACTTCCCTTTCTAAAGTGACCCCATCATTTTCTATCATATTACTCTCTTTTATTTTCTTCCTTACTACTGAAATTATCTTGTTCATTTGTTTACTGGTTTGCTATCAAATTCTCTACTCCTGTATGACTGTGATCTCTGTAAAGAGTCCCTTACCAGTCTTGTTTGCTGTGATATCCTAATGTGAACAGAACTTGGCACTATGGTACGACTCAACTCATAATTTTTGAGTGAATGAATGAATGAATCTTTAAAAACACTCTGAAACTTGAAGAAAGTTTGAGTGACTCCCATTCAGAGTATAATGTATGAAAGTAAAATAGTCTCAATTGGTCCTCCACGTGATTTTGTCTTGCAAAACCCGACTGGCCAAAGACTATAGAACACCCACTTGGGACAGTTACACTGTGATGCTAATATAGTCTTTGTTGGGCTAATTTGAGGTCATTGGACTATGATGGCCACAGTGCTTACATAGGCTAGCTTCTGGCTATGGAGAGGAATGTGGCTTTTAGTTACAGAGTCCGGGAAGGCATGCAAGGTTAATTCTGAGTTAAACTTCAGGATTTGACTCCCCTGGGAGACCTAGAAATGGCTAAGATCTCACATTAATATGTAACCAAAATTTAAACTCATATTTCAGCAACAAGGAATAGTAAATAATGCATTGCTTCATGAAGATTTGCTTAGTTTATTTACTTACATTATTTATAGGTTATGTTGGGAATAGACTTGGCCTGCTCTGCTTTGTTCACAGTAACATTCCATAAATATAACAGCAAGCAATAAAATAGCATTGATTCAGAAGTGAGCTCATTGCTTTGTATAACATCAAACAGAAAAGCTGTGTTACAATGATAAATACTAAATCTTTAAAATATCTTTAAAATATCATTGGCTTTTTACTGTCATTACTTATGCAGTGTGTATTTCAGATTTTCATATTCAGTCTTGTACTTTTTTACATGTGAGTTATGCCCTGAAGCTTTTGGTATAGTCTGTACAAAACTGGCATTTTGAAGTTTTGGTTAGATGGCAGAAGAACTTGATTCTGGCTCAAAAAAACCATCGTGAACTGTCCAGGAAGATCTCAATAAGAGAACAAATGGCAGTAAAATGTAGTGGCTTTTTTTTTCCTGTAATGTGAAGTTCAAGCAATTCAAAAAAGTGAGGGTTTAAACAGAAACGACTTTTTATTCTTCCTGTGGTACGGAATGTCTTTGTTTTCCTACTTGGCATCTCCTAGAATTTTCTCAAGATTGTGGAGTCTCATGACCTTATGTTGGTCAAAGGAAGCCAGGATGGTGCTTTGCAGACAATGGGAAATAGGTATGTAGTTAAGATCTGGACTATGGAGTCAGGTAGCTCTGGCCTTCTGTCTGGCTCTGTTACCCTATCAGCACGTTGTGTTGGGCACACGTTGTGTGTCTTTGGGCAAGGGACTTAAGCACTTGAGCCTCAATTTTTTGTCTGTAAAATAGAGATAATACCATATACTTAATAATGTAACGAATATCCAATAAGATAATGTTTCTGGAGCACAGTGCCTGACACATATTGAGGGGACCATAAGTGTTGCATCACTTTGGGGAGGGGCTGCTGAAGAGGAGGGGGAGATTTCCTGACTCTGTAACCAAAATTGAAAGTTGCAAATCACCTGATATTTATGATGGAAATGGATTGTATGAAATAGTCATAATTATATATTGAACCCCCACCTTAATGCTCTTTGGCATAAGGCATGTCTGTCTTGGACCCTTTTCAAGGAAATTTATAAAAACTGGTATCACAAAAAAACCTCTCATAAAGTGCATTTATACACATCTATTTCCTTGGCAAAGGCCTGAGGGCAGTGTGAATATGTTTTAAAAACACAATCTGCAATGTTGCTGAGTCTGTTGGGTAATTTTTTGATTTTTTTTTTTTAATGCCCTTATGAAAGCACAGTTGTATTTTTAAAACATAGTGACAAACTGAAGGAGGGGTGGGGAAGATGGAAGGAAGCAAGCCCAGGGAAGGATGGAAAATAAAGAGGGCTGACAAATGGCCCCCAGGTGGAACAAGTTGGATCAAGTCTTAATTTATGGGCCACCACTTTCTACCCTGGGTCTGTTTTTGACATGCAGATTGGAAAGCAGTGGCTCAGACAGATCCCCATGTGAGGTGACCTAAATTACAGCCTCCGTACACTGAGACACGGGGGATTTGTTACAAAATGATTTTCTATCTCTTACGGTATCCTCAAGACTTATTTAATCCTCTCTCAAAGTGTGAAGAATACGTAAGAGTTATGGTATCTTGTTAGGAGTATCTTTTTTTTTTTTTAATTTCACCTTTTAATTTGAAAAGTTTCCTATCTGCTGAAAAGTCGCAATAGCAATATAATGAATTGCCATGTATGTTCACCTAGATCTACCTATTATTACTATTTTGCCACTTTCATTGTATCTATGCCTATCTATGATATGATGTATGGTATATAACGTATTTTATTTACTTATCTTTTGCTGAACCTTTGGGAGTAAATTGCAGAGATCATGATGGTATCAGTGAACATTTTCTTTTTTTTTTTTTTTAATTTAAATCCAAGTTAGTTAGCATGCAGTGTAATAATGGTTTCGGGAGTAGAATTTAGTGATTCATCAGTTACATATAACACCCAGTACTCATCCCAACATGTGCCCTCCTTAATGCCTATCACCTATTTAGCCCATCCCCCCACACAACACCCCTCCAGCAACCCTGTTTGTTCTCTGTACTTAAGAATCTCTTATTATGGGGCGCCTGGGTGGCTCAGTTGGTTAAGTGTCCGACCTCGGCTCAGGTCATGATCTCGCGGTCCGTGAGTTCGAGCCCCACGCCAGGCTCTTTGCTGAGAGCTCAGAGCCTGGAGCCTGTTTCCGATTCTGTGTCTCCCTCTCTCTCTGCCCCTCCCCCGTTCATGCTCTGTCTCTGTCTCAAAAATAAATAAACATTAAAAAATAAATAAATAAATAAAGAGTCTCTTATGGTTTGCCAGCAAACAATTTCTAAGAACATTAAGTGCATCAACATCATGAACTTATTAAATCTAGTAAGTTTCACGTTGATACAGGGCCATTATCTAACATGCAGTCCATATTCAAATTTGTCCCTTATCCCCAAAGTGTCCTTTCTGGCAATTATTTTTTTTCACTCCAGGATCATTCATTGTATTCAGATGTCAATGTTTCCTTAGCCTCCTACTGGAGGCTGCAGGCATTCCTTGGTCTTTTCTTTGTATTTCCTGACATTGACATTTTTTAATAGGACTGGTCCCTTATTTTTTAAATGACCCCCAATTTGGGTTTGTCTGATTGTTTCCTTATGGCCTATTTCAAGTTTTGCATCTTTGTTAGGAATACCACTGAAGTGATGTTGTGTCCTTCTCAGTGCCTTAGTGCAGGTGACGTGCGGTGCTGATTAGAAAATTTTCATCAGCACTAAAATATATCTTTAATAGTCTTCTTATTTGTTAAAATGAATACTCTGGAGGATTTCTTAGTTGGAAAAATCTCCTTGACAATCTTACTACATGAAACATTTGCCACTGTTTCTTGGAACAATGGTTATGGAATCATCTTGCTTTATCACTTACTTTATCACTAGATAGAACGGTGCTGATGTGTTTGAATTTTGAAATCTTAGGGACTTCCCTAAGATACCTTATTATCAGGAGATTTAAACTATGTTGGAAGTCTGAGGGTGCTAATTAATCCCTCTTCCCTTTCTGTAGGTTCTTAACCAATTGAGAACACAAGGAGCAAAATGATGATCAGCTTTATTACTAGGAGAGCTGGAAGGTGTGGCAAAGCCTTTTCCTTCTTCTACAAGGCAGAACCTTTGATACTTTCCCAGTCCTGACCTAACCATTCTCAACCCACATTTACAAAGGTCGAGACCTGGCCAGACCTGCCACAAACTGGTTGGGAGAGGAAACACAGCTATCCGTGTTGTTGAGTACATGCAGATCTGAGAGGCCAAGTGCAAAGGGAAAGGGAAAGCGTGGGACGTAGCTGGCCCCCACTGCCTGGAATGGCCCTGACTAATGTGCCCATGACTGCCCTGCTCTTTCCGGTCTCATCCTCTTCTGTGGAGAGGAGCCAGTGATAGAGGAGAGAGACAAAGTGCAGGTGTTTTCCCTAATGCTCCCCTAGACGACAAGAGATGAAGTCTTGACTCTGGTGTAGAGTGACAACGTGAGGATGGATGGAAAAGGGCTCTTCCTATAACAGTTATTTCTTGGGTTGCACCAAGTGGAATGGAAAAATGTGAAGTCTAATTGCAAAGTGAAATCTCATCTTTCTAATTAATGCTGCAGACTGCCAGGGACATCAGCCTTCTTTTTCAACTTTGGAAAACCCATTGAAGAGCAAAACATTTGTCAACATTGCCAACCTAGACTAGTCTCTCCCACACTGTTCCCCATCCCCCCTTTTAAAGAAATAATACATTCACATGGTTAAAATTTTTAAATTTACAAAATCTCCTTTTCACCTTTCCCTCTACTTCTTAAAATCTATTTTTTTTTTAATGTTTATTTTTTGAGAGAGAGAGACAGAGCGCGAGCAGGGGAGGGGCAGAGAGAGAGGGAGACACAGAATCCAAAGCAGGCTCCAGGCTCTGAGCTCTCAGCACAGAGCCTGACACGGGGCCCGAACCCATGAACTGTGAGATCATGACCTGAGCGAAGTCAGATGCTTAACCGACTGAGCCACCCAGGTGCCCCTTAAAATCTATTCTTGAATTCTGTGGCTCAGGCATTCATTTTTCAGACAAATCATTATCACGTGAAGCTTCCTTACCCTTCCATCTCTCCTGTCCATCTTGGTTCCCAGTCTTTTGATATTAAAGCCAGATCCTGGAAAGGGGTCAGTGCTAGACAGGGAGAAGATTCTAGACATATGTGTATGCATATTTATGTGCCTGCATTTCAAAGTCAAATAAAAATGATTTAAGAATTGCTCATTTAGTCAATAAATCAAATCACATTTATTATTTAGTTATCATGTGCCGTGGATGACACAAAGAGTACAAAGAATGGTCCCCTGAATTCAGAAAGCTTTGGAGTTTATTTGTGGAAGCAAAATTAATAAAGATACCTGCAGACAACTTCTAAGCTGTGTGATCTCATTTGTGGGTACTGAGGTCTTCTGGAGAGAAGACTAGTGTGAATGGTGGGCTCTGGGGAGAGCTTCATGGAGGAGATAGGATTTGAATGGAGCTTTGGAGGACAGGACTGAGTGGGTGTTGGGGAGGAGGGCATTCTAGGCCTGACTACTTAAGTCACACCTACCTCTTTGCTATTCCTTCAACATGCCAGGCTCATTGCTGACTTAGACCCTTACTGTTTCCTCTGTCTGAAACACTATCTCCTAATCAACTTAGCTAATTTCTCAACTCCAACTCACTGCTCTAACGTCACCTACCCAACGAGACCCCCCTGGCCACCCTATTTAAAATTGGAACCCCCCTCCATGATCTGAATGCCCCTTATTCTGATGTCATTTTTCCATAGCTATTACCAGTTTGTAAGACATTGTACCATTTAATTGTTAAAATTGTATTGGTTGGGGTGCCTGGGTGGCTCAGTCAGTTGAGCGTCTGACTTCAGCTCTGGCCATGATCTTGCGGTCTGTGAGTTCGAGCCCAACGTTGGGCTCTGTGCTGACAGCTCAGAGCCTGGAGCCCGCTTCAGATTCTGTGTCTCCCACTCTCTCTGCCACTCTCCCTTTCTCTCTCTCTCAAAAATAAATAAACATTAAAAAGAAAATTTTAAATTGTATTATTTATTTTCTGTCTACTCCCACTAGAAGGTAAGTACTGTAAAGCAGAGGTTTTGTTTTCTTCCCTGTTTTCTGCTAACTTAAGCAGCTAGAAACTGGCCCATCATAGGCAATCAGTAAATGTTTGTTGAATACAAGAATGAATAAAGCTATCCCTTCCTTTCCCCCACATAGAAATTGAGGGGAGAGAGAGTTCATGGGAAAAAATTTAATCAGGTCATCCCTGTGAGCGCAAGACCTCTTTGCATTTCTAAGGGACAGTTATTGAAAGTATATGGCTCATGGCTGGGCCTCTTTCTTATTTTCTGCAGGCCTGAAGATACACAATTTGGAAATAGAAAATGAAGGGAGGAAACTAAACATTGTTCTGCATATTAATGTGACACAGTGATGCTCTTGAGAGAACAGCACCTTGAAATTTATGAGCAGTTAGAAAATGATTTTTCTTCATCTCTCCAGGTTTAGATGGTGTTGAAGAACTGCATTCCCTCCCTCAGTCAGCTTGTCCAGCCCCTCTGCGTTAAATCCCCCTCTATATGCTGACAACACCGACACATCTCTTAGCCTGACATCTGCGTTTGCATGTCTGATCTAAATTGTCCCCCTCCCAGGGCACCTGGGTGGCTCAGTTGGTTAAGCCTCTGACTTTGGCTTGGGTCATGATCACACGGTCTGTAAGTTCGAGCCCCTCGTTGGGCTCTGTGCTGACAGCTCAGAGCCTGGAGCCTGCCTCGCATTCCGTGTCTCCCTCTCTCTCTGTCCCTCCCCCACTTGCGCTCTGTCTTTGTCTCTGTTTCTCTTTCTCTCTCTCAAAAATAAATAAATGTTAAAAAAAATTAAAAAAAAAAAAACCTGCCCCCCTCTCTCAGCTCCCAGTCTTTACCACCTCCGTTAATGGCTCCATCACATACATAGTGGCTTCAGCCCCAAACCACCTGGTCACCCGTGATTCCTTTTTTCCTCACTCTTGACATCTCATTCACTGGGAAGTCCTGTGAGTTTTTCCTCCAAAAGGTATTATATCCCAACACTGTTGACTGTCCATTTCTACCACATCAACGCTAGTCCAGGTTCACCATCACTTCTCTGAACTGTTGGCCAGCAACTCCAATGGAGTCTTCCTGCTTTCTCCCTTGTCCCCAAGTACCTCTTCTCACAGATCAATTGAGGGAATTCTGTCAAAGATGTAACTCCGATTATGCCACCCTCCTGTTTAAACCCCTTTAATCTCATTCAATTTTACTTCAAATGGAATCTAAACTCCTTAACCTGGCCGGGGCTCCACCTGATCTGGCCCTTGCCTGCTTCTGCATCACCGTCCCACTTCTCCTTCCCTACATTGGCCTCATTTTCCTTCTTTGAATATACAGAGCTCATTCCTGCTTTGGATCTTTTGCACTTGCTTTTCCCTTTGTCTGGAAAGCTCTGTCCCAGAGCATTGCTGCACTCTGTTCCTTAGTCAGGTCACCTTCTCAAAGAGCCCTTCCTGACTACCCTGTATAATGCCTTTCCACCCCCACCCTATCTCCTCCTATAATCATCTAGGTTTTATAAGCAGTATCAGGAATGGTTTTGATTGTGTGTCTTGCATCAACAAAGTCCCACAAAGAACGTCCCGTTCGCGTGGGGTAGTTGAAGAGAGGTTAATAAAAGCACCATTTCCAAAGATTTAGGGAGGTGAAGGGGAACCAACCAGGGAAGGTAGTACTACTTGCAGCAATAATAATAGAGAGCTGTTAATACCCCAAGGCCTGAATGGCGCTGGGCTGGGAGCAGCTACTTGAGCCTGGAGAGAACAGCTGTAATTTACAGGAGAGGCCATTTGGCAGGACTGTGGCCCAGCAGACAAGGTGTCAAGGGAAATAAACACTCAGACCTAACTCTCCTGCTTCCGTCCAGACTTTGCTGGTGCTCCTCATTGGCCTAACCCAACCAGAAGCTGAAGGGCAAGACTACCAATTGATGCAATCCATAAAGGTCAGTCTCCATGACATAAAGTTGGCTTGAAAAGAGGGGAGAGAGGATATGGTAGGGCAAACAGGAGATATACACCACACCCCTTTACTGGAATGCAAGCTTCATGGGAGAAGCAACTGTCCCCCAAATCTAGGAGAGTTTCTGGCACACGTAGGTGCCCAACAGGTATCTGTAGAATGAATGAATGAGAATTCCTTGTCTTTGGAGGATGTGTCTGCTTAGCCCAACTGTTATTAGCTTATAAAATTAGGGAGAATAAATAGATGTGCTTTCAGTTCATAGTGATAGAGCAGGAAATCAGGAATGGATTGACTTTGGTAGATGTGTGTCCCCCCGATGCTGAGCAGTGCTATGCAGCTGGGAGCCTGCCCCTACTAACCCTCCCTCTGAAGCCCTGGTCAAGGTGCTGCTGTATGCTTCACTACTCAGACTTGGAGAAACATACCTTGGATTAGGGTGTGGTGGGGGATGGATTTGCAACTGAGGCAAATCTCCAGAAGGAGAGGCTGAGGTTTCCCAAAAGATGGGTTGAGATTCATGGGGAAGCACGAGGGAGGTACTTTAATAAGGGTGTGCAAATCTGAGAGTAGAAGTTCCTCGAGAAGGATTTAACTTGTTACCTTCTGTATGTGGCACCTGAAACCTCTTAGCTGTCTGTTATGCAATTGTTCTCCTTCAACTTGGAAGAGAGAATATTAATATAAAGACCATTTTTCTTAAGGAAGATACGCTAAAGGATCACTGCACATGTTCTTGTATTAAGGAATAATGAATAGTATATGTAGATTTGTTATCAGCAGTGCTCCTCTCTTGACACCTCCTAATATATATATAATGAGAGACTTGTTCCTTTGTTTAAGGCCTAATGGAATTTCACCTGGCCAAGATCTAATGGAGCTTTGTCTTGAATAAAGGCCTAATGGGATTAGGCCTTGGGGAGAGGAAGTTCATTGTGGGCCTCTCAATTTTTGCCTTGGGAAAGGTTAGGGGTGGGAAGAGAGAAAGGAGGAGGAGAAAAAGAGAGAAGGAGGGAGAAATTGAGAAAAGGAGAGGGAGAGGTAAATGGAGCAAACTTTTCAGAAAGTGGAGATAAATTTTAATACCTTCTTTGTGCCATGTCACAGATACATAATTTCATGTATTCATTATGACAATACTATGATGTCAGCAGTATTATTGTTTCATTTCTACAGATAGGTAAACAGATTAGTCAAGAAATTAAGTTGCCCAAAGTCACAGAGACAGGAAGTATGGAAACAGTCCCCTGCGTTTAGTCTTATACTTCTTGAATCCATTCTGTCCACTTTTAGAAAGAATTAGAATGAAAGATTGCTGGGAATTCGGTCGCGACCTGAGGAGTTCTCCTTTTCTTCCTCTTTGCCTTGGCGTATTTCTGACACAGTAGACCCTGCTCTGTATGAGCTTCTAAGTGAGAATGAAGAGTTGAGGGGGCTCAAAAGGGGTGGGAGGAAGGGAGTTAGTACATTGGTGTTTCATACTTTTTCTGATAGGGAGCATACAAAATCTGTTTTGGTTTAAGAAAAAACCTTGCATAAGAAAAGTCCCTTTTTTTAAAAGAAGAGCTAGTGTGTGAATTAATATGAAAAATATCTTCCTAACCGAATAATATCAACAATGATTAACAATGCATATGGATAATGCATTGGTGGGTAATCAAGATTGAATATCACATAAGTCAGAGTAATGATCATCATTTCTTGAATTTCAAGGAGAGGACAGAACTTTCTTAGAAAGCATGGAAATATTGGCTCAATGGATTTGCCCCATCGCATGCTGTTTTTGTAGTCAGAGAACACTCTTTGTGTAAAGGAAATTTGGGATTGGGGAAGGAGAACTATGTTAACCTAGACTTTCCTTTATTACTGGGTAAAAATAAGAGAGAAAGCATGACAGGAATAATTTTTGGAAGAAAGGTTTGTGCAGGAAGAAGCAAAGCCACTCCTACCTGTATTGGCTATATCATGTTGAGGTTTTATTTACCTTCAAACTGATCAAGTCCACAGAGCATGAGGCAAAGCAAACCAACCCAGGTATGGTACACTCTTGTGCTATCCTCAATGACGTTGTTTTTGAGGTTTAGAGAAGATTCTGCTGCCTCGGTACCAAACCAAACCAGTAGTGTGTACCTACTAGCTGTAATACACGTCACTAATGCTCACTGATATTTCCAATTTTCCTCCCCTCCTCAGACTTATGAAAGAGTATGTTTTCCTTCCCTTCCATTCATTGGGTGGAACAAAGTGACTAGTTCTAGCTAATAGGCTGGAAATAAAAATGACACGTGTTCCTTCTGGGGAAAGGAATTAAATGCTGGTGTGTTATTTTCTGTCTTTCTCCTAGCATGGTCAACTAAGAAGTATCACGTTGAGTTGGAGAAACCCAAGACTGGAGCCTGGAATGGTGAGCCACTGCATGGGGAACAGATGTCCTGACGAGCCCCCTGGACCTGTAGTGGATTTAGTGTGAACAAAACTTTCGTTGTGTTAATGCCTGAAGATTTGGGAGGATGTTTATTACCATAGCCTAATCTGGCCTAGTCTAATATCCTGGTAGGTGGATACACACACACACACACACACACACACACACACACACACACACACGTCAAGAAGAATGTGCAGAGCCAGCTCTTGGTTCTATTTCTAATCATATCTTCTAATTCTCACCAATTACACAGAGGATGGGGGTTAGAGATGACTCCTCTCCTCTCCCTGTTGCCTCCAGCTCCTCACCCGGGGTACTGGGAACCTTGGCTCTCAGGGTCACCTCTTGTGCTTGCTTCTCAGGTGGTCATCGCTCATACCCAAGCTACTTGTCCTGACTCCCCTCACTCCCTCCTGGGGTCTGGCAGCATCCCCTTCCTAGCCTCTGGTATGCATTTCAATCATTCTGTTTTGTTCTGCGGGTAGGGCTCAAGGTATTTAGGATTCTCGTGTATGGATAATCTTCAGGGCAGTGAGAATTTTCCCCTGTCAGGCAGGGATTCATAGAGTCATGAGGCTAAAAGAATCCAGTGCTCTGGATTGTGTGTACATTGTTCTGCCTGTGTCTCAGGAAGAGGTGTTTTTGTGTATGGGGAGAGGTAGCAAGAGGGGGAAACAGACCACCCTTCCCGCCACACTAAGAGACAAGAAAATGAAGCCTATCTCTGGTAGGATTCTGTGGATTCTCAGTAAATGCCAATAATGATGACGCCTGACTTTTCATTTATATGGTCTTATTTTGTTTCTGCACTAACCTGAATGTGGTGTCAAGGGAACTATTAATGGCTGCTATTCAGGGACATGTGACTTGGTATTTATATATTACCTGCCCACTTCATAAAGTGCTAATGAATGTTTGCAAAGCTCTTTGAAATCCTCTGGTGAAAGGTGCAACGTTAAGTGAAAAATATTATTATTATTATTAGAAGGTAATAGACAGCTTTGAATGATTGGTCATAAGAATAACTGACATAGCATTAAAAGAAGTGCCAGAAATCATCCAGACGGTTCCAGCTCCTCCGGCCCATCAGCCTCCACATTACATATATTACACTGTTTCCCTGACACCCATTCTAATAACTGTATAATTCACACATTAAATCACCACTTCCAGGGAAAGGTTGAGCTCACTCACAGCTCTATTGATGGTGACACTGAGAGGGTATTAAATGTTGGAAGGTCTAAAATGCAGAAGTGCTCTTAGGTGGAGAGGCCAGATAGAGCCACTGAGTGGCCACCATGTTTAAGGGGATATGAGAAGGGAATGAATCAGAAGCACCTTGGAAATGGAGAGGAAACTTTAAAATAGATGTGAGATTGAAAAGCCATGAGAACAATCAAAATCTGAAGTGAGATAGCCGACACATAGCCATACTCTTTATTGCGTGCCTTCTCTGGTTTGAAAAAATAGCAATAGCACAGACAGGTTTTGGTTTCCTACTTCCTTTAGCTTGGAGTTGTTTAATATTTCTGTCATCTGCATAAAATTCAGTCTCAGAGTTGGCAAGTTAGGTCCAATCTTGCTAACTCTGGTTGGATGGCAGTGGCTGTCTAAGTGTGGTATTAAGAGTCATGGGGGCACATTTGGACTTGGCAGGAAAGAGTGCTGTGATGCATTAGCAACGTCTCTGCCTAGGGAGAGGGAGAGGAAGAATGGCATGTATGTGGGTGAGGTCTGACTAGCAGTAAAAATGGCCAAAAAGGACAGCATGGACTTAGTTCAAGGTTGCTTTTATTCTGACTTAAAACCAAAGCTATTACAAAGTGGTCTAAGGAATGCCTCTTGGTCACCCGTCTCTGGAGGCCAGAGGACCTTGTGTTCCTGGTCCCATAGGATTGTAATAATCCATGTCCCCCACGAAGAAGCTCCTACCCCTGTCTATCACCCTGATTTTTCTGACTTCTGCCAGGAGGCACTTCTATATTGCCTGGGTTTTGTTGCCAGTAGAGCTTATGCCCATGAATTCTACAGGACTATAACTAACCGAGAAACAGTTCTTTTTTTTTTTTAATGCTTATTTATATATTTTGAGGGGGGGAGGAATGCAGAGAGAGGGGAACAGAGAATCCCAAGCAGGCTCCATGCTGTCAGTGCAGAGCTGGATCACAGGGCTCGAACTCATGAACCATGAGATGGTGATCTGAGCTGAAACCAAGAGTTAGATGTTTGAGCACCCAGGCACCCCAACAGAGAAACAGTTCTTAAACATTTACCACCCCTAGGGCACCACAAGAAGCAACAAGCCCAGGAACTGGGTTTGTCTGTGCTGGAAGCCTATTAGCTGATCATCATGAGTGCCGCCTGAGGGGTGGGCTTCTGATTAGGAACGCATCTTGGGGTGACAGTAATTCTTTCCAGAGACCTCATAGGGCAGGTGCTGTCTTCATTCTCACCCTCTGTTGCGCTCCAGAGTGCCCGTGTCTCCTGGAGGGAGCGTTACATGATTCTGGTGTCCTGCATTTTGTGTCTGGAGCTCCAGTTTTTGCAGCTGTCACCTCAGGGATGCCCCTTGATTGCCTGGCTCTGGTGGCCAGGGGCGCTTGCATTCCTGGGACCCAAGAGACTGTAACAATCAGAGAGATGGTTCTTGGCAGGCTGTCATCCCCAGGGCACTGCACAGACAGCAGACTGGGATACATTCCCCAGTCCTTCTGTAAAGGAGGCTTGTCTTGGAGTTTTGGTCTGAGGGGTAGTACTCAGGTCTGGCAAATATTTAGTGACCTGTGGAAATGCTCTCAAGAAACATTGGCTGAAGGAGCACCTGGGTGGCTCAGTCAGTTAAGTATCCAACTTCAGCTCAGGTCATGATCTCGTGGTTTGTGAGTTCAAGCCCCACGTTGGGCTCTGTGCTAACAGCTTGGAGCCGGGAGCCTGCTTTGGATTCTGTGTCTTCCTCTCTCTCTGCCCCTATCCCACTCATGCTCTATCTCTCTGTCTCAAAAATAAATGAACATTAAATAAATAACAAATAAAGAAGCATGGGCTGTGGATGCCATCTTGGTGCTTTTCCTGTGATTTGTCCCAACTCACCAGTATCACCCAGGAAAGAGTTATATACTCATCTAGATTAGTGTGGCTGACACTCAGGGGACGCCTCCAGATCCCTGGCTCTGGTGGCCAGAGGGGCTTACGCTTGCAGTCCTATAGGACTATATATATTTGCACACTTTAAAAAGCTGATGTCTGAGGGTCTGGCTTTAGTCATCATGAATCTAAATGCTGAAATCCTCCCCTTTGGGACATGACAGGTTTTGGCACATCCTCAACTACTGGGAGCTATTGAAAATATAACAGGCTGCTTGTTTGGATGAGCGCAGAGGTTTAAGAGAACACCAAGAGCTGAGGCAGGGTTGAACAGGTGTCATCTCCTACACAAGCTACTCTTCCAAGACTGGGAGAAGTGGTTGTTTCAGTCTATCATATAGAAACCACCATAGAGAACCAAGCAAAATTAAGGAACAGAGGAATATGTTCCAAATGAAAGAACAAGATAAAACCTCAAGGGGGAAAAAAAGTTAATGAAATAGAGATAAGCAATTCATCTAATAAAGAGTTCAAAATAATGGTCATAGAGATGCTGACCAAACTGGGGAGTAGAAAGGATGAACACAGTGAGAACTTCATCAAAGAGATGTGAAATATAAGGTAATACCAAATAAAAGAAGTCACAGAGCTGAAGAATACAATAACGGGAGTGAAAAATACACTAGAGGGGCTCAACCGTAGACCAGATGAAACAGAAGAAAGAATCCATCAACTCAAAGACAAGGCAGTGGTACTCAGCTAATTAGAGCAGCAAAAAGCTAAAAGGCCAAGGAAAGGTGAAAATAGCTCAAGGGACATATGGGACATCAGATGGATTAACCTTCCCATCACAGGGCTCCCAGGAGAAGGGAGAGGAGAGAGGCACAAATCCCATTTGAAGAAATATGGCTGAAAACTTCCCTAACCTGGGGAAGGAAATAGACATCCAGATCTAGGAATCCCAGAGAGTTTGAAATAAGATGAATCCTAAGAGACCCACAGGAAGGCACATAATTAAAATGTCAAAAGTTACAGACAAGGAGAGAATCTTAAAAGCAACCAGAGAAAAACAACTTGTTACATATAAGGGAATCCCTGTAAGCCTAACAACAGATTTTTCAGCAGAAACTTTGCAGGTCACAAGAGAGTGGCATGATATATTCAATGTGCTAAAAGGAAAAAAAACCTTTCCTACAAGAATCTTCTCCCTGGCGAAGTTATCACTCAAAAGTGAGGAAGAGATAAAGTTTCCCAGACAAGCAAAAGCCAAAGGACTTCATCACCACTAAACTGACCTTACAAGAGATGTTGAAAGGACTTCTTTAAGCTGAAAAGTAAGGGTTCTAATTAGTAACAGGAACACATGTAAAAGAATAAATCTCATGGGAATGGTAAATATCGTAAAGGTAGTGGATTAATCTCTTATAAAGTAGTATGAGGGTAAAAAGTAGTAAAAGTAACTATAATTATAATAATTAGTTAAGGGATACACAAGATAAAAACGATGCAAAACGCTGGGGGCAGAGTAATAATGTTGAGCTTTACAATGGGATCAAACTTGTTACCAACATAAAATAGACTGTTATAAGTTGTCATATGTAAGCCTTATGGTAACCACAGAGCAAAAACCTGTAGTAAGGATGTTTTGCTCTTGGATGTCTCCTCTTCCTTCTAAAAACTCAACTTCTCTAAGGTGATGGGGGAGTGGAGGAAAAGACAGACATCTTCCTGCCATCCTGGGCAAGTTCACATCCTCCTCTTGGTTGGTTGTGAGTGTTCTTCTTGCTCAGTGTCCATAGAGGAATGACGTGGATGTTGGTCAGTCATATTGTCCCCTGACCTGGGACTCACTCCCAAGTAGTTCCCTGAGACTTAGCAGGTCCTTCCAAGATACAGCTGCATC